>NW_026067909.1:21892356-21959201 GCF_014885135.2 Alexandromys fortis
AAATTGACAGCTAGTGCTGAACTCACGTTTCTAGTTTCGCCATGTTTCCCTGTGTCACAGGAGTCTAAGTGCAAACAAGTTAATGATATAGCTAGCAGACAACCTTGCTAGTTGGTCAAAAAGTAAAATTTTTATCATTGCAACATAAACAGTGAATTAGTTCATTTCCCGTAGGCCAGTGCAGAATAACTAATAATTCACACAATCTTCATCTCTATAAAATGATTGACATATGCTTTGTCCCGTTTACTCCAATAACCCTGTGAAGTAAGAGCTATGGTTATTCTCATTACAAGGGAAAAGGTTGTATACATAAAATTCCAGGATCCCTGAGTGTCAAGTCAGGTCTTGAGTTTTCTGATTTTAAATGCAATGCTCTTTCTATGGTAACTAGTGTGCCCACCTTCCATGTTGTATTTTGGCCCCCACACCTGTCACTATGCACTTTGGACTAATACCAGGGCAGGAAATCTGCAACCACAATGTCCCATGTTCCTTTTCCGGTCAGTCAACTATTTATTTCATTCTGCTCATAGGAGTTTGTTTTAGTTATCTTTCTACAGCTGTGAAAAATACCGAAGATCATCAACTGAAGAGTTTGATTCTAGTTTATCATTTAAGTGGTTTTAGTCCATGTTCACCAGGATTCACCGTTTGGGGGCCTGAGATGAGACAGGGTAGGGAGAGATTCTCACCCCACGGTAGCCAGGAAACAAAGAAAGAGAAAAGGAGAGGGACTTGGGCTGGTGTCTCCTTCAAGAGCAAGCTTAAATGACCATTTCAGCCAACTAGGCCTTACTTCTTGATGGTCCCACCACCTCCTAATTCCACAGACTGGAGACCAAACCCTTACTATGCCTCTGGGGCACATTTAAGAGCCAATCAGAAGCAGGAATGGAAAATGGAAAAGCATGATAATATGCCAGACTCTTGGTGTGGCACTTAAAATGAAGTCATTGATGGCGTTTGCTATTGAAACTGAGGGAGGCTGTGACTCTGGGCTTTAGAAGTACAGGGAGGGCCAGTGCTCTTTCTCTCGGTGAATTTGGAACCAACTGTGAGTCTTTCTAGCCCACTTGCCCTAGCTGCTACAAGGTCATGGGCTCCAGCTCAGCTCAGTGGTGTTTGCTGCTCCCCATCTGGGCGTGGCCTCTTCTGTTTTGTTCTGCCAATAACCCCCTTGCTCTCTTTGGTATTGCCAGCCTTGCTAATAGATACCCTTATTTTTATTTGTTTATTTATTTTGGTTTTTCAAGACAGGATGGCCTCGAACTCACAGAAGTCTGCCTGCCTTTGTCTCCCAAATGCTGGGATTAAAGGCATGAACCACCACTACCTAGCTTTATACCTTTATTTGAAATGCATAAAACGCCTTCCAGTTTTTCGTTGCATTTTGCCTTTTACACATAATGTCTGTTGGTAACAATCCACTGGAAATGGGATGAAGAAATTTGTAGTCCATTTGGATGGCAGAATCAATGTATTTGAACCAAGAAGGCCTGAATTAAATGGCACCCAGAATGCTCCTATGATGGGCAGCTCATCCCAGGCCCTACTGGCCTTGTTTGAGGATAAATTGTCCTGGAGATTTTCTCAGTAGGCTTGTAATCGACTCTTTTCTCAGTCCAGAGGCAGTGCTTGCCTTCTGAACACTTCCCTTTTCTTGGGCATGCTTGGTTCATACTTTCTGTGCCCATAGTCATTTCTGGTGCCAACTTGTCTGCTTCATTCTTGTGCAGTTTCCTGTTCATTAACTCCTGGCTCATTATACCATTTGCCTAATGTCCACATTTGCATATGCATGCATAAAACACTTTGTCTATGGCGAAAGGGGCACAATTACGACATATATAATTTGGAACAGAAGCTGCTAATTACAACGGGGGTTAACAGTGGGAGAAAAGGTGATTAAATAATTGCTTGCTATACTGTCAATGTTTTTTTTCAGCTGTAATTAAATATACTGATTTTATCTTTTTCTTCATTAAAACTGAAGGACTCTATATCATTTGGGATAAGTTTTAGTTAGTAATGTCTTTTTTTTTCCTTTCTATGGGATATGATTTCACTACATATCCCAAACCAGCCTCAAACGCACGATTCCCCACCCCACACCCTTCTAAACAGGATTACCAGATTGTGCCCCTATGCCAGGCTATTTATTCAAACAGTAACTGCAGTTCCTGGAAAGCTTCCTGTGCTCAGTCAACCACACTTTGCATGTGATCACTCTCTTACAACTCTCCAAAACAGAATGTTAGCATATTACAGACAGGAGAAAAAAGGTCCAGAGTAACTCTCCACTCTCTTGAAATGCTGCACCCAAACTCCATAAATTATACACTCATACACAACAGAAGCTTCCTTCCCACAGTTCTGAGCACTGAATTCCAAGACTACCTGCAGTTTCGTGCCTGCTAAGGTTTTTGGTCCACACTGTCTATCCACCTTCTTTACCATGTCTTCACACGATGGGGAGGGCAAGGCAAACTGCCTGGCATCTCTTTTCTAAGGGCACTAGTTCTCCACAGCCCCTGTCCTCATGACCTGGTCAGCTTCCAAAGGTGCCATCTGCTATCTCCATCACATTAGTGGTTAAGTTCCAACACAGTCATCAGGGGGACATAAACATCTGACAACACTGTTCTTGCTCCGAACTTGCTGAGACAGCCAGGATTCTGTTGTCTCGTCCAATTGTCTGCCTTGAATGTGTACAGTTAAACCATACCAAAATGCCCAAACTGCCCATCTCTCTCTGTCTCTGTCTGTCGGTCTATCTGTCTGTTTCCCTGCCGCCCCCCAGACTCTCTAATGCAACATGGGTGACAATTACTGCAGTGTCTCTGTAAGTCAGCCTCTGCCGGGCAGCACCAGGATGGGGCATGGTAAAGAGGGGAGGTCAAAGCTGGGGGTTCTGGAGCAGAGGAAAGCCTTGGGGAGTCAGTTCTCTCCTCTCAACTCTACACCAGTTCTGGGAATTGAACTCAGGCTGCCAGGCTTATACAGCACCTTTACCTGAAGAGCCAGCTCAGTGACTCTCGACTCTTGTGCTATTAAGACTATAAAGTTAAACAAATCATTGGACAAACTCTAAAACAAAAACATCATTTCCTTCTGCAAAAAAAATAAATAATTCCCTCTGCCATCATAGAATCTGTCATGACTTTGGCTAGCTCCTTAATATTATTTACATATCAAGCAACATCTTAGTTTTATACAAAAGAGCATTTGGGCAAAATATCAGATTTCTTTGAGGACGAGGTTTTTAACTAAAATCTATGTGGCTGTACCCATGAAAAGTC
This sequence comes from Alexandromys fortis, assembly GCF_014885135.2. NCBI lineage: Eukaryota > Metazoa > Chordata > Mammalia > Rodentia > Cricetidae > Alexandromys > Alexandromys fortis. The sequence goes on from NW_026067909.1 coordinate 21,895,659, forward strand.
CTGATGGTATCATAAGAGAAATGTCCAAGCAACCCTTGCAAACTCATGATCAGCCTTCAGCTGACAAGGCCCGTGTTTGTCACCAGGCTATGGGCTTCCCCAGTCACTTGTTAAAGAGTCAGTGACATAATACTTCAAAGATTTGGGAACAGTTTTTTTTTTTTGAAGACCATTTGTCCTCTGAAAAACAAATGCTAGATTTGTTCATTTGCTTCAAAAATGAAAGGAACATTTCTTTTGATGGTTTTCCAACTCCACCTCTGCATTTCAACAATGGAAAGCCATAAAACCTCCCTCCTGTCAGCAGAATTGGGGAGTAAGCTGAATTCCAAACTGTGTTGTTTTCAGACATGGGAAGTCAGGGTGTTAACATAAAACTAAGATGAATTTATTAGCTAACGATATTGTCTGGTAAAGAGCTAAAACTTTCAAGTCTCCTAAGTCACCATTCATTCATTCATTCATTCATTCTCCACTGAGCAAATTAAGCTTGTTCTACAGACCAAGCAATATTCTTGGTTCTGGGACACATTAATGAAGAAAGAGACCAAAGTTCTTACCCTCAGAAGCTTTACATTCTAGTATGGGCAAATCAGACATCAAAATAAACATTGAATAATATAATTTGTTAGATGGAATTTTGAAGAGAAGATTAAAGCCAAGGATGGATAGTATGTTTCATGGTGTATACGCATCTATAATAAACCAGATTGCCCAGGATCAGGAAATAGCTCATCAGGAAGAGGTATCTGAGCAAAAGCTGTGGGCTATATATGGACATATGCAGGAAGCATGTTCCAGAGAAAGAAACTAGCAACAGCCCTGAAGTGGATCCCAAATGTGTCTGAGTGTGTGTAAGGGAAGACAGCAGGGCAAACAGTGAACCTGGAGCAGTCAGAAAGAAAGTAAGGGAGAGAGCAACAGATAAAGTCAGGGTGCAGGCTGTGGCTTTGTAAAAGGACAAGCAAAAAAGTAAATGATATCAAATATAAAATACCAGGTAGGATCACTGGGAAAGATACGTATTTCTTATGATCACTGCCACCAAATCATGGCTGAAAAAATTACAATCTAAGTCAGTGAGGTGTGTGTGTGTGTGTGTGTGTGTGTGTGTGTGTGTGTGTGTGTGTGTGTGGTGGGGATATCTTTATTGTGTGGTGATGGAATAGGAGCCCCCTCCACCAAAAAAAAAAGCATGTTCATGAAGTTCTATTAATTGAATAGGGCAATAGGATTTTATTTCCTTCCCATCCCCATCAGATCTCAAGGCCAGATTCTTATGTTAAAGCACAAACTCTATGGCTGGAGAAAAGAAGCAGTTGACTTAAGAGTATTTAGGGAAACCTTATTTAGGATTGTTGCAAGATGAGTCACCCAATGGATTAAGTACCACCCCAACTGCAACAAGATAAGAGGGGGAAGTGGATGTGAAATCACTAAGAGTCACTAAGGTGATGCTTGCTGAAGGCAGTCTGGACTAGATACTAAAAGGAGAAAATGAGGAGCATTATCAGCTATGAGAGGGGTAGATATTAAGGATTTTGTTGTTATTGTTGTTGTTGTTGATGATGATGTTAAACATAATTGGTAAAATGTGTTGCTGGAGATAGGACAGGACAGGCAGGGTTGAAGCATGCTGGGGAAGTGGGCTCAGAGGAGTCAACAAAAGTTTAGACACAGTCATAATCTTTGTCAATTATTTTCAGTATTTAGTTTAATTTTGTATTCTTGCATATTCATTTTTTTTAATTTTTTATTGAGAATAAAAAAAATGTTCCTGCCTCCTCCCAGCCTCCCATTTCCCTCCCCCTCCCCCCACTCCTCTCTCCCTCCCTCTCCAGTCCAAAGAGCAGTCAGGGTTCCCTGCCCTGTGGAAAGTCCAAGGTCCTCCCCCCTCCGTCCAGGTCTAGGAAGGTGAACATCCAAACTGGCTAGGCTCCCAGGCGCCCAAGGCGATGTCCCCAGTTAGTTCCTTGGGCAGCTGAGGATAGGGAACCTGAAATGACCCTATCCTATAGCCATACTGATGAATATCTTGCATATCACCATAGAACCTTCATCTGGAGATGGATGGAGATAGAGACAGAGACCCACACTGCATATTCATTTTTAACACAAAGATGTGATAGATTTTTGTGTGTTTATCACATATTTTGCAGCTTTCCTGAAATTTCTTTTTTTTTTTTTTTTTAGATGGGGAGAGAAAAGTGAGAAGGGGAGGTTGGGGGGAACTTGGGAAACGGGATGTTTGGGATAAAGGAAGGTTGGATAGTGGAGCAGGGAAGCACATTCCTGAAATTTCTTATCCTAGGATATTCTCTGTGTCTATAGTTTCTAGGGTTAACGCTCACGTTACTGAATATTTGTTGCACAGAACAAGAGGTGTTTTTTTTTTTTTTAACTCAGGCAGTTAATTTCTCAAGAAACAGTGAAAATCCAGATGCCTTTGAATCTGGGGGGTTGGAAAGATGGCTCAGCAGTTAAGGACAATTGCTACTTAGTCATTAGGACTGGTGTTCAGATCCCAGCACCTATGAAATAAAACAGATATTGTACACGGATGTGCTGGCTCACTCACACACATACACATAAATAGACAATAAATCTTCAAAATGAGATGAAATCCTGAGCAGCAGACTTGGGTTTCAGGAAAGAGAAGAGGTGTGTGATGAAGGAACAAGGTCGTAAGGCTTTTCGGATGCTGAGCATACAGCTGAAGTCCCTGTTAACTCAGGAGACTGGGGCAGAGAGCTAACTAATCCTGTCTCAACACAAAACAAGACCGGCAAGCTTTCTGTTACTATAGAAAACAAAAAATAACCCGTGAACAAACCACAGCAACACAAAATTCCAATAAAACAATTTATTTTTTAGACAAAAGTAGCCACAAAAGATATAAGAATGTCCAGTACCACTGCCAACCACCATATGAACAGGAAAATAGTCCCAACCACATGGCATTGTTGGGCTTCGAATTTATTTCCTCTTTCCGTAGTACCACTTATTGCCCACGATGCCCATGAACATAAAACAGATATTTAGAACCACGTGTGTGGTGGAACCACCTTGACAGCCTTTGGATTTATTATTCACTAGGAATGGGCAGGAAGGTAATAGCTTTGACTTTCATATGAGACATTATTCATCATGTACATATGGCAAATTGACCAGTACTCTCGAGGCCAAGTGCGCTCTTATGAACTAATTCATTCCTTGCTGAAGCCTAAACATGGTGAAGCAGATGCACTCTGGAACTTGGATTGTGGTGGTGGAATCTCTGCTTCAGTCTAACACTGTGTACAGATAATGTACACAATCTTGCACCTAATTCTTTTCATTTATACAATGAAGTTAATAAATATTAGGCCACTTTGAGGCTAACATTAGACAAAATATATAGAGTACTTAAACATGAAATATATGATAAGCCCTAAACAGTGATTACTATTACAATAGCAAAGTCGATTTTAAAAAGCCATCCCTGGGAATATCTAATTCCACTATAAACATATTACCACCTATATACAAATTGAAATCTTTCCCAAACTTCTGCTAACATAGATTTGGGAATAGACTCCAGATAAGAAGAAAGAGGTGATATATTAAAAACTATCGCTTGGTGAACATTTTTATTATTCCCAACTGCTACTGTGACACTATGCTAATTTTCCCTTATTAAATATTGAAGAAGGGCCATCACCACTGGGAAGAAATTAAAATACATTATTTGAAATTAAACTAATTTGTCTTTATAGAATACAGTGTTTAGAAGATCCCAGGTGGTATTTTTTATAATAAACATCTATTTTCTTAGAAGGATGATTACATCATACATATGTCAACAAAACAGAGACTATAGGCAAATACATCCTGGATGGACTGAGACCCTTAAAGGAAATCTTCTCCTTCATTTGGTGCCTAAGGGAGACCCTGAAGCACCTAAGTTTATCGAGCGCACATGAAAAGAATGGGAAATGTTGAGTCTTGTGGAGCACACTGCTCAGGAAAGAATTTAAGAGTTAAAAAGAAACAGGAAAATTCATGTCCCATCCAGCTTTACAATCTAGAATGTCTATCCTTTTTCCAGTTTGGATTAAAATTAGAGGGTTAATTTAGGTGCATTTAATGTTTTCTGTGTCAAGAGAGATTGCCTGGCAAAAATGATTTTAATCTCTTATTTTCAATCAAAATACAATCAAATCAGTAAGCCTGTCTTCAAAAAAAAAGAGAATTGGTTTTATTTTATATTTTTCTCAAAAGTTCTTTCTTAATGTACTATACAGAGTTAGATATTATTGAATTTTGGCTTCTCATTATTTAAAGACTAAAAGGGAAAGTATACAAGGTTCTCTATAGTCTATTAAGAGAGGTGAAACGGTCAACTACAATGAAGGATATGAAGCACAACAAAGAAGAAAGCATGATTTTTTTAAATAAAAATGAAGTTAACTGCAATGAGCTCTCTATGGAAACTTAGGAACTGAAAACGAAATTACTGGTGGGGATGAGATGGCTCAGGAGGTAAAGGCTAAAGCCAGGCAGCCTGAGTTTGATTCCTACAGCCTGTGTAAAGGCAGAAAGAGAGAACTGATTCCACTAAGCTGTCCCCTGACTTCAACACTTGAACCATGACAAACTTGAACCCAACTACACACATCACACATAGAGAATAACAACAAATAAACATTAAAAATAAAGTACTGTATATGCTAACAAATACATCCCGCTCTTTTTATCAAGAAGTTGGTTCATGACAAGCTATAAGAGCAATTAATGACAGATTATGTCACAGTGTTTCCTGTGTTAGCCAGATGCAGAACAATGTCAAAGAACGTGTAGAAAACAAATGACAAGGCTGTCTCTCCAACAGAAAGTATCCACGACAATTAAGTAAAGTATTAAAGAAATTAACTAGAAAATAGGTCGTATATCTAGGCAGATCACTACAGTGACTTTTAGGTCAGGATAAACTAAAGAATGAAGAAAACGTGGCATTGGTGGTATGCATCGCCATCAATGTCAATAGCATGTATTGGAATGATCTGGATGAAAAGCAGGCAGTGTCCCCATGGAATGGGCTGTGTACAGATAAATAAAAGGCAGATCGAATCATGTTTATTTCACTTTATTTTTGTGTTTTCCTTATTCCATANATGAAGTAGAAGGCATGAAGAGTTTTCTTTGGGGAGAAATTTTGACTCTTTCTCATTTGGGTGGTTAAATAGAAAATGAATCGACAATAGCATAAGTGTGATTAAAAAATATTCAGGAGCTCAAAATGAAAAATTGATTAATCTAATGCATTATTTGGGCACTTAAATTTATGGCTGGGTGCATTTGTTATGCCAGCATTTGTCTGGGAGTCCATTTGGATCCCCTCTCTACTCAGTGTGTCGCTTTAGGGCAGTAGTTTTGGGTCTTGTGATTCATTTTCATGCATGCCTTAGGGTCAAACTGCCTTTCATCTTAATAAATCTGAGAGAATTATTAAGATGGAAATGTCTCACAGAAATACCACCTCAACAATCTGGACTGTGTCTGACTAATCACCCCGTTAAAACAGTGATCACAAAACAACAAGAACAAAAATCGTAAAAAAAAAAAAAAAAAGGAGAGAGGGTGCAGCTCCTTCTCCGTGTGTTTGATTCTAATTTTTCTGGCTCAGTTCTAATGAGATTGTTTCATTCTTGCTTCAAGAAATCCTCTCCGCGGCAGTGACAATACTGTAGTCTTGTTCCCATCATCTTTGCCCTCGGTAAATACAATTTCTAGTTCATATGACTCTTTATTTAAAAAAAAATCATTTTGGCCTGAATTACACACAATCTGGGTTCTTTGGTTAATAAAATAATGACCTCTTCCCATTTCTACAACCAGTTCTTCTCTTGGGTATGATTGATGGCTTCCAGTCTCTTCACACGGAGTCCCTAGAAAACCATTTTTTTCTTTTAAAACACAGCAGTTTTCAGGACAACAGGGTCAGTGATCAGTGCTGCCAATGTGGGTCCATGAATGTCAGAGGGCAGAGGGGTCTCAACCATCATTCCCTTATTCCTAAATTTACTTCTAGATTTACTTTTATATATTTATTTATGAATGGTGCTGGTGATCATCTGTCCTTTCTAATTTAGGGTTTTTTTTTTGTTGTTGTTGTTGTTTGTTTTCTGGACAATATTGGGAACTATTCTTCCTTCCTCAGCCCATTCAAGTCCTAAAGCCTGAATAGTTTCCTGCAACCTGGATATCACCATCCTTTGAACTCTCAGAACATTTTAGGTTCTATAACACCTACTTCAATGCTACTCTACGCTTTCATTTCATGGAAATGTTCAGTAGACATGTCCATAGATGAATAGGGGACTGTGCATACGTAACTAAGCAATGCAAGTAGCTGAAGGGCAAGTGCCACATCTGGCTGCTTGCATTCCCAACACCTCTCCTTGTTCCTTCTGTAGTATATAAAAAGCAATCAATAATGTCTATTTAAAAAGACGGGCCTTGTGATAGGCATTAGATACAGGGTCCATTTGTGAGGATTTTATTTTTATTGGTGAAATGCACATAACTTCACAATACATTTTGATTTTTCTCTCAAAACATTATTGATACATTGATTTAGCTATGTGTAATGGTCTTTTTGTTCACCCAGTGGTTATTAAACAAGTTGTTTGTGAGGAAGACCATTTGATTCTCAGCTGAGGTAAACAACAGGGTTTGGCTCTTTGTTCTTTCTAGTAAGGCTTTTCCTATGCCCTGGGTATTGAATTACTTCCTAGGTCAAAGCAATGGTACTGCAATCATTAAAACAGTTGAACAGAATTAACAAGTACCTTATTTCAATGGACTGATTTCAAATCGACTCTCTCACTGAAACCGGGTATTGACCCAAGGAAGGAAAATGATAGCATCCAAAGGTTTGTTCTTAAGAAAATTAAAATGTCTATAAATTTACCATAAAGTTTTGTAACCATAAAGAGCAAATGAGAAAACTCAGAAAGAAAAGTTGGGGGTAAGTTTTTCACGAGAGAGACTTCTGTTTGAGGTAGACAGCAGCTATGCATGTAAGTCTGGTGGGTATTACTAAAACAGTAAAGCATGAACTAGGTTCTCAGAGTGGGGCAAAGGGCTAGGGTGTATTTATATTTCCCACTGTATGGCAAAATTCTCATATCTTCTAGCGTGTGGAACAGTTGAATCATTTACTATCTCACATGTCAAATCAAGTTGAAGGCTGTTGTGTGTTGTAACTGTGCTCTCTTTAAAGGGGGAAATTAAATAATACATAATAAAGAAATGTTTTAAAGGCTACCAGAAACTTAGTTTTATTTTCCAGGTCACTGGAATCATTTAAATGTGGTAGGTTTGTCTGGTTATATTTGTCAATTTCCTCTCTCTCTCTCTCTCTCTCTCTCTCTCTCTCTCTCTCTCTCTCTCTCTCCCCACCTCAGGGAACAAAGCTATTTAGGAGAGTCCATTTGCTCTGTACTTTCTCACTAAATAATTAAATAAATAACAGAAAATTCTCAAAACGTTTCGCCCTTGCTTTTGTAGACTGGACTGTCCCTGCTTTTTCTTCTTCCCCCTCATGCCGTGTTTTTACGGCCTTCCTTTCCTAGGCCAACAGCTCTGTCGGCAGGCTTCTGCTCAGCACAGTATCAAAAGCTTTACAGAAAAGTGGATTAATCATGTTCACTGCCTCCCTTTGTGCAGCCCATCAGTCCCCGTGGAATTTAAGTAAGCTAAGAAATGTATATCTATTCTCGTATGAACTCCCCGTGGAGAGTCGCACTGGTGTTTCTGCTTTTAAGTATTTCGCTTAGGAAAGGCTTTCTGAAAACTCACGGTTACCTTCCCTAGAGGTCCTCCATCTTAACTGTATGGCTGTGGTAGGAACACATTCCTTGCACCTAGAGTTCCAGAGAGAGACTTACGCAAGTGTCATGGGGTTTCTTTGGCTGTCAAGAAACAACATGACCGAAAGCAATTAGGGGAGGGAAAGGTTCATTCGGCTTATACTTCCACAACTTAGCCCATCACTGAAGGAAGTCAGGGCAGGAATTCAAACATGGCAGGAACCCAGAGTTAAGAGCTGATGCAGAGACCACACGGGGTGCTGCTTAGCAGCTTGTTCAAACTTGACTTCCTATAAATCCCAAGACCACCAGCCCAGGGGTGCCACCACTCACAGTGGGCCAAGCCCTCTCGCATCAATCACAAATTAAGAAAAATGCCCTCCAAACTTGACCACAGCCCGATCTTATGGAGGCATTTTCTCAGTTGTGGCTCCATCCTCTCAGCTGATTCTAGCTTGTGTCAGGTTGACGTAATTAGCCAGCACAGCAAGTAAACACCACAGGAATAAGTCAACACCTTATGTTGCTTCCCATGTCCGCAGGTGTTCTTGTGAGACAGAAAATGGGCACAACACTGTTTTGAAATAGTGAACTTGAGAAGAATGAGATCAAAACCACAAGCTGTGTGGTCTGTGAACTTCTAAAGTAGACTTTTACACGGGCATGCATGGAAGTTTCTAGACGGAATAAAGTCTTATCTTTGCCTTCAAACTACAAAATACCATTCTTCACCATCAATTTCTCGCCAAGACCTAGAGGACTATCTCTTCTCTATAATGGTTTCCCATGGCAGTATGGGATACATATTCACTCTTGTTCAGGGCGAATTTCTTTGCTTTCCGCGTTGCTAAAGCAGTCTTTCTGAGAAGCATGGGCGATTTCCTCTTTTAAAACATTAGAGCTGGAGAGACTACTACCCCCAGAGAGCGGTGCCATTTCTTCCATGCCCTGTTCCCCTTTTACATGTTTTCAAACTTAGGGCTTTGATCCTTTCATCACCTTTGCTAAAAGGTCAGAAAGTATTTAGAGTAGCAATAGCATCCTTACATCTTAACGAATAAGTGAAACATACCAAACCAACTAAACTCTGATTTATCTTTATACAGGCTATTAACTGGGCAGAATCAGTAATTTTGGAAACACCATGAGGAAATATGTGGTTTAATGAGGATTCAGAATATAGCAAAAAGTATTCTAAATCCTAAGGGAGTAGATTAGTGATAGAATTGCCCTGGCTGGGCCCATGGATCTCTGCCCAGAAAAGAGTGAGTTTCCAGTGGAGACACAGGCCTGTTTACACATCTTTCTTATCATTCTAGTACAAATATCTTCCTATAACTACTTCCAATATTTTTCTATCTATAAAATTTTGAAAAGAACAAATATGAAACTCAGGGCATGAATATCCAGGTAAATACCACCAGGTGTTTGAGGAACAAGGTTTATAAACTCCCTACCAGATCAGAGTGAAGAACACCCTCCTAAGAGGGAATTGTTCCTGCAAAAACAAAAGAAAAGCAAGCTAGACGTGAGGTTTAATTTATAAAGGCTCTGACTGGTGTGATATAAACGCACAGAAGACCCATGTGCAAATGAGCCCACATGAGTGAGGCAGCAGCCGGTGAGGAGGCACATTGGACACACCTCAGCTGCAGTGGCAGCTTAAGGAGGCATCCTAGGAACACATTAATCAACACATTGAAGGAATGCATTAATCAACGTGGCTATGAAGGCTGGCATGCCCCCTTTGTTTAACTGTAGCATGCTAAATAACACAGAGCATCAGTCTGAATGTGAATTCCCACCCTGCTGTAGCAAACAAAACCCTTCTCAACATTGGCTCTATGCACCATATCCTACTTCTCTCGCTGAATAGAAAGTTTCTCTTCTGTGTTTCTAGGAGTTTATGGACTTGCTTGCCACAACAGTCAACCAGAAACAAAGACTCTTTATGCAACGGCTAAGTTTGACAAAAGCTGTGGAACTGTCTTCTGCAGATATGAAAACTTGAATCCATCCAAAGGATTTTTTTTCTTTGCCTTATGAAACGAACGCTGCCACAAAAGGCAAAATAAAACAAAACCGACCAAAGGAAAACAAAATGAACGGGGGTGGGGAAGAATCTATTTGTGTATGCAGTCACTTGTGACAGCAACATACTGTAATACCAGCAGGCGCCTAGGCCTGGTCTCCTGCTCCAACTGGGCTTCATTTTCCTCCTGGGTAGTTCCCTAGATAACCCTCCTGTCAGGATTCAGCTCCCTCCAAAAGCAGCCAGGGATGAAATGTCCAGATGCTGGAAGGGAGGGGCACCTAGGCAACACACGCCTTTGCTCCTTGAGTACATACAGACCTGAACACAGGAGGTTTGAAGCATCCCTGCCAGGTCTCTCATACTTCACAATGATCAAAGTTCACTAAAAGATGGTTTGTGATGTGTGAATAAGGGATACCATTTATTATAATTTGGAATAAAATTTCTTGTGTAGATTAAATGATTTTAGTGGTGCTTACATTTGCTGAGAACTAGGCAGGTGACTTCCCACAGTAGGGTAGATTTTGTGGTCACTAAAATGCCTTTCAGGTCACTAAAGTATCCTGCAAAGCAAGGCCCACTAAAAAAGTCATATCTCATTGCCAGCTCCAATTCTGGTGACCCTATGAACCATTAAGAAGCTATAAGCCAGAAGTACAGCAGGACAAACAATCCCATCCAGTTTGTGGCCTCCATGAGAATTCTTTACAAAGGTCACTGCATCAGCCGTGTGGTGCTTAAAGGCTAAGCTGTTGGACATTTTCAGTATTGGAGTGAGTCAGGCAGTTGTCCCCTACCAATTTCAAAGCAGATACACTTCCTATTAGACTACAGTGGGAGGAGAAAGAGCAATGCATGCAAGTTTAGAATTTCTTAATAACATTAGCACTAATTGTTATTGTTAAAAAAAAAAAGCATTGGGCTGGAGAGATGGCTCAGTGGTTAAGAGCACTGACTGCTCTTCCAAAGGTCCTGAGTTCAATTCCCAGCAACCACATGGTGGCTCACAACCATCTGTAATGAGGTCTGGTGCCTTCTTCTGGCCTGCAGGCATACACACAGATAGAATATTGTATACATGATAAGTAAATAAATAAATATTTTTTTAAAAAAAAGCATAATTCCATCTTCCTCTTCTTTCTGTCGCCATTACATCAACATGTGCCCAGCTTGCTTCCAAGTGGTTTCTTCCTTGATACACCGTTCAATTGCACTTTCTGGATGTGGGATTCCCCACTGTATGCTGTTAATATGTTTTTTGTTTTTTGGTTTTTTTTTTTTTTGGTTTTTTCGAGACAAGGTTTCTCTGTAGCTTTGGTGCCACTCCTGGAACTAGCTCTTGTAGCCCAGGCTGGCCTCGAACTCCCAGAAATCCGCCTGCCTCTGCCTCCCGAGTGCTGGGATTAAAGGCGTGCGCCACCACCGCCCGGCTCTGTTAATATGTTTTATTGCCATTGGTTAATAAAAAAAAAAAAAAGCTGTTTTCAGCCAGTGGCTTAACAGAGTAAATCCAGGTAGAAAATCCAAACAGTGACGCGCAAAGAGAATAGGTGGAGTCAAAAAGACACCATGTAGCCGCTGAAGGAAACTGACAACCTAGGAACCTTACCGGTAAACCACAAGCCTCATGGTAAAATATGGAATAATAAAAATGGGTTAATTTAAGATATAATAGCTACCTAACAATATGCCTAAATGATTGGCCAAGCAGAGTTTTAATTAATACAGTTTCTGTGTGATTATTTCAGGTCTGGGTGGCCGGGATAGAGTGAGCAGTCCTCACCTGCACTTTCTGAGCTTTTCCGAAGTACGTTACAAGACTGATCAGCCAGAAGTAATGGAAGGTGGGTAGTACAAGCCATCCACAGAAAAAAAATCATGAAGACAAGATGAAGGGGACAGAAGTAATGCAATTATTAAAGGCATCTCGATTCTGATGCCACTCCAGAGATAAGTCTCAGGAAATGAATAAGAACTCAGCCTCCCTATAGAAGCACTGTACATGGAATTTAATATAATTTCATATAACTCTGAAACACATGGACTTGCTTAGACTTCACACAGAAATGAACAAAGGGAATAGTAGAGAAGCAGGTTTAAGTGGGGAGAGAGATGGTAGGAGAGGACAAGGAAGGATTTGGGAAACAAATAATTAACACTGAGGACCTTTGTAAAAAACCAGAAGGAAACTATCATTTTATAAGATTCCTAAAAGTAATCTTATAAAAGAGTTTAATTGGAGGGAGCTAGAAAGATGGCTCAGTGGATGAGTGCACTTGTTCTTGTAGTGGAGCTGGGTCCAGTTTCCTGCACTCACAACCATCAGTAACTCCAATTCCAGCACAGCATCTGATCTCCAAGGAAAGCAATTACACATATAAAATAAATAAGTCAAAACTTTTGAAAAGTTTAATCAGAATTCTCCTATACATGAGATAAAGCTCCTCCTAGAAGCCACAGGTTGCCAGCTAGAAAGCCCAGCGCCAGGTGTGACATACCTCCCCTCTTGGTTGGTCATGATTATCCCAGAGACCCTCCAACACAACACAATTCGTTGACCTTGCTTGGTTGCCCATAGTACTTGATAGTAGGCCCTATTGCTAAACACAGAAAACCCTTTGATCACAGGGCATGAAAAATGAGCTGGCCTGAGCAAAAACTTCCTTCCATGGCTAGATTTCATAGCACTAGAAGGTGTTATGTAGGCTGCAAGGGATAAAAAATAGCATTCTTACACAGCCTGAAACTCTATGAGCTCAGGTAACAACCTGTGGGGCAACATACGGCTCTAGTGGCATAAATGTTATATGAGTAATTATAGCTTTCTGACTGTATTTACAGGTTATCTCATAGGATGAAAGTATCTCACCAGTACTGTGGATCGTGCGTAATAATAATGATGATGGTGATAATAAGAATAATGAAGCCTAGGTCCTAGAGGCTATTATTTTGCCAAATAGATACAGTATCCAACTATCCTCTAAATTGACATCTCTATATCTATAGAGTAGTACAGCTCTCAGATTATACCCAGGCAAGTTTCTCAGTGCAGTGGACGGTGTTTAACTCAGAAACTCACAACTTGTCAAAGAAAATGAATGTCATTGGAATTCTCAGCCACAAATGTGGGAGGTGTGTGTGTATGTGTGTGTGTGTGTGAGAGAGAGAGAGAGAGAGAGAGAGAGAGAGAGAGAGAGAGAGAGAGATCTCCTTTCCCCTAAGACTTAGAGACCATTACAAAAGAGAAAATATTAGGAGCCAGAAGTCAGGGAAGATCAGAGAAAAACTGTGTCTTCTAGATATGATAGGACTGTTGTCCTCTTGAACTCAAGAGCAGCTGTGGTTGCCTGCCACAAGATCAAGCCTATCAATATTCCACCATGGAGCAGGAAGGGGCTCATGAGCACCACCCATAGCTGTGAAGCTATTTGAGGTTAATGGCTTCTGGAAGCGGGAGACTCAGTTTTCTCTAAGGGTATAGACTCTGGAAGGTTAACTATGCTCCAGTGGATATTCCCCAAGAGTATATGGGCAGCACAAATAAAATTATGGATTATTCTTTTAAAAACAGGACACAGGAACACAGGAGAAGGGTGGAGAAGTGAGGGCTGATCTGAGAAGAGGTGGGGAGAGGAGTGGGAGGTGATTATGATCAAAATGTAGTGTATGTATATGAAGTTGTCAAAGAAATAACAAAAATATATGCACATGTATATATATATATATAATGTATATATATAATGCACAGAAATGTGTGTGTGTATGTGAGAGAGAGAGAGAGAGAGAGAGAGAGAGAGAGAAACAAAATGATGTGTAATACACAGAGTTATTGAACAGAACACTATTCTTTGCATTATTGGGTTTCCAAGGAATGTAGCCTATGGCTGAGTAACTCATCTGGGAAAAGCTCGCTGTGACCACCATAGGAAGTCAGTGCATGTGGCAATGCCTAAGAGATGCTGTCACTTTAGGTGGAATCTGGATCTTCCCCTCTGGATCCATGCAGGTAAAGAGAGAGTTAGAGTTATCAACTACAACAAGAGTGTTCTGATTTTCTCCTTGTCTAAATATCAAGTAAACTCAACTGAAATGAAATAATAAAGAGTTATACCTTTGTCTTGGTTTTTGTAAATTCTAGGACTCCCAGGGTAACTTTCCATCTCCAGTTTGGGAGGAAGCATATTGACTAGTATCTGATAACATAGGATAAACTTCTTAGCTTTAGAAAGATCCCTTTATTGTTGAAAAGTACTACATTTATGTTCCTGTTTAGGTTTTCCAATAAAACTCTTGTTTATATTTACAAGTCAACTGAATTATAAAATCAGATCTTCCTGCCAGTTCTATTACCTATTGAGAATATGATTACCATTCTCCCCAGATAAACGAACAACTGAATCCCACAAGTCCAGGCAAAGCAACAACATTCAAGTCATTAACAACCAAACAGTTCCAATAACCTGTTAGACTCCTAGAGTGTTTTCCTTTCTCACAATCTGCCGAGTTTTAACACACTTCAGGAAGCACAGGTTCTTCCGATGCAGTAATTTAGCCATGGTAGAAACCAGTTCAAGAAGGGTTGACTGCAGGGATGGCCCTGCTCCTCACATTGGCACATTAAAGAAATTCCAAATTAAAGGAATTTGGGGTTTGCTTTCAAATAAGCTAGGAATGTAGATTTTCTGTAAGAATACCCCCATAGGCTCAAGGATTTGTATGACTGTCACTAGGGGATGGCAAATAAGAAGTGTTGCCTTCCTGGAGTAGGTAAGGCCTTGGTAGAAGAAGCAAGTGATTGGAGGTGGGGTTTGGTATTTCAAATGCTCAAGCCAGTCCCAGTGCTCTCTCTCCCTGCTGCCTGCCTATCTGGATGCAGAACTCTTAGCTCCTTCTCCAGCACTAGTCTGCCTGCATGTCACCATGCTTCCTGCCATGATGACAATGGACTAAACTTTTAGAACTGTAAGCCAGCCCCCAATATTCCCCTTTGTAAAAAAAAAACCACATATATTTCAGTAAATGATAAATACTGTGTATCATATCCAACATGGAACAGGAAGAGACAAGTAACACTTCTCAGAGAAGGACCTGGGATGAATGTCAGCTTCCTAAACAGTACACAGGCCTGCATCTCATATATTTAAGACACCACAATGCACTAATAATTGTGGGAAATTCAACTGAAAACCCAGTGGCTGTAGTTAGCTTTCGACTTCCGGCCCTCCTCACCCCCCAAACTTTCTTAGTCTAATGTCAAAGGCCAATAGCTGGATAGCCTGGAGGTATTCTGAATACAAGCATGCTTTAGAATTTTGAGAAGTTTCAGCGTGCCTTTCTGAAGCAAGGGATAAAAATTAGGAAGATTCTAAGCATTCAGTTTTGGCTAGATGAGTCCATTCGCAAGGACAAAAGGAGACAGTTCAGCAGCTCTAACAGTCTGCCAAGTGAAAGTTCTCATTAGTCACTTGAAAGGCTAGCCGAACCAATCAGTAGGAATGTCCTGAACAAGGTGTAAGGCAGCATTTTCACTTCCTTCTCTAGAAGACGAGAGATTTCTTGCTAGTAAGAATAGGAAGTACCATAATCCTGCCAGGAAATCTCCCTTAGAGCCATCCCATGAAATCTTACTACGTGGGAAAACACTCAGGTTTGTCCTGTCACTGCCTCCTCCAAGTACAACCTCAAGTGAGCCTAGGAATCAGTTCACTTACCTTGCCATCTGGTATACCTGCTGCGCTAGGACCTACAGCCTGAAGGTAAGCCCTTGCCTTTGCTGTCTTTCTGCCTCTCGTGGCAAACATGCCACAAACTACTTACAAAAGGCTTGCTGTCACCACAAGCAGTATTAATTTATGGCCCACTAAGTTGGGGGGTTTCTGATGGTATTTTAGAATACCAGAAGAATCCGTCATATGAAATCAGTTTCTAGACAGCACAATGATACCAAATTCAGCCAGAGGCATGAATCATTTCCTCTTAATTCCAAAATGACATCTCAGTAGATCAACTTTTCTCAAGAACAATGGGCAAAACATGATGGAAGGCTTTTACCACCTCAAAATCTTACATGCAATCTCCTTTACTTAATTAAAATCCATGAGAATTCATTTGTTTAATAAAAACCTATGAAGTAGAGAACCAGACATCTGAACAATGGGCCCTTACAAGTCTTTAAGAGAGCTCTTTTTGGTTGAGATCTAGTTCTCTGGACTATGTTCCAGATTTCCATTTAAGATAGTTTCCACCAAGTATAGTACTACAATAGGTGGCCTTTCAGAAACCATCACAGTCTGTTCTGGAGTTCATCATCCTACGTGACTCAAAGGGAGTGGAATGGGCAGTGGGAAGAGTGGGAAGCCAGGGGTGGGGAAAGGATTTACAAAACAGCAAATACATTTCAAAGTCATAGTTCAGCTTTCAGGACCGGTCTTTTCATTGTTCGGAGATACCAGAAAAGCAGGATGCCATTATTTTCAGGGTTTTGATATATGATCAGATCCGACAAAAATGATTTTCTTATTAATAGTGTCCTACAGTTTTTAACTTTTAGTTCCGTCAGTGATTTTTTTAATCAACAATGCTATTTTCTGTGCTTAATGAGTCATGATTGAGTAAAGCACAAACATCACTCCTTTTCAATGACTAGGCAGCAAGACTGGTTTTCTTCTGTGTGCATTTGATCTATCCTCTTTGACAAGCAAGATGACAAATGTCTCTGCATTTGTGGTCTTCCTTCCTGTCTTTTATCATGCTCTCTGATGAAAAATATTAAACATGATACTAATGCTGCATAATCTCATCTTTTATAGTATACTTCCCTTTAAGAATTTAAATACTATAAAAATGCAGATCCTACCTTTGAAGAAAGTCTTCTTACTTGAAGATGTAAATTTTCTTTTTAATTCTTTAAGCCAAAGGTTGTCTTAGCATTGCTCTGTAAATTGAAGAGGGGAGGAAAATGTTAACTAGGCATCGGTTGTCATCAATCATAGTAGACTGTCAATAGGTTAACGGAGTCCCTGATGGGACACACAATTGCAAAGAGAGACCTGCAAGGAAGACAAATTACGAATACATTTGCCAAAACATCTTTCTGCTGGTTTCTATCAAAAGTGACACTGGAGAAGTGACCTGGGTGACTATACATCACCTTAATGGATAGTCTGACCTGTTTTCAATTTGGAGATGGAGGATTGTTTGGACAGATAGGCAGAAATACAGACAAGCAGGCAGACAGACAAATATACATACATACATGTAAACACATTTGAAGTAGAAAAAACACTCTCTGGTTAGAAGCTTATGCTTGGTTCTTAGGATTTCTAAGAAATTTAGGAACATAGAAATTCTTTTGCCTACATTTGTAGGCTCTGCTTCTCAGTAAGGATCACCAAGAGCTGAGAACAGCTAGAATCTGAAGAGAAAACCCCACCTGCACCAATGAGAAAGCTGAGTCACAGGCCACCCGGACTCTCCAGCCACAGCTCCTCTCCTCCATAAACTTCAGCATTCCCTGAGCAAACCTTCCAGAGAAGGGCTAACAGGGGAGAGACACCCCGGATGGGAAGCAGAGCAATCACACTGCGCACATCATATCTCATCCTTCAGTCAAGCAATTCAGTGCCTCCCAAGGCTTTCTAAGGGAGCGTTTGTATCTTTTTGGACTTGGTATTTTTGAAAACAGAACTCACACTATCAACCACTGAAAACATCTTTCAGAGAAGAGACACAAGAATCAATTCAGCCACCCTGGGCTGCATTCAAATGTTAGGACACCATGAACCACAAAATTACTCCAGAAATAAAGCAAAAAGACATGTAGTGAGTTCAACTGCTTCAGATTAAGCATGGGTTATGAAATTTTATGCTTAAGTAAAAAAAAAAAATCCCTTATCTCAAATACATCTAAAACTATCTTGAGTTTCCTTGCAACTAATGCATTATTATCAGAACAAAACCTTAGTTTTCTGAAAGTCAGTGATTTTTTTTAATTAAAATGACTTTTAAAGTAATAAAGATTTTTCTTTTCTAAACGTTTGATTACTACTTAAAAAGGAAGAAACCTCTAAAGGTGTGTACAAGAGAGTCTATAAAAATTTGAAGCTATGTCTACAGTAACAGCTCAACAGATGTACTTGAGGACTTAATATGTACATGTTGCAATAGATAGATATTGAACAATGAAATAAATAGAGCATAAGTAAGACACTTTTACTAGGAATTTCAGTTTACATGCTGATGGGACTGTAGCCTGAACTATCAGAGCCCACTATAAAATACAGTATTATGGAATATTGTGAGCCTTCAGAGAAAGGAATATTTAATTCTACAAGGAAGTTATAAGATGGCTTGGCACAGGAGGATCACTGACTAGAACCTTAAAGATGAATAAGAAAAGCATTCTGGGTACAGAGAACATCAGGTTTAAAGTAAATAGAAAGAGAAAGTGCAGAAAGTCTACCAACAGAGCAGTGGAAGAAACATCAGGCACAGTGGGAGGGATGGTGAAGTGGTAGATACACACACACACACACACACACACAATATATATATATATATACACAATATATATATGCTATTGCAGGAAAATACAAGTACAGTGAGCAGCAGCCAGCTTAGGAGTCTGAACTGTGACTGTATACTCTGAGAACATTTTGTGTCCTCTGAAGGTTTTAGATGAGAGGAAAGAAACTGTGTTATTTGTACAGGGAACTGAGGTGTGGTAGGAAGCAGAAAAGGAAGTCGACTAAGAGGTGTTTCGGTAACAAACATCTTTCTTCCCAAGCACCACCAGCTAGCACACATCCGAGTCCTTCTTGAGATGCTTCAGGACATACAGGTGGAAATAGTTTAACACAACGAGCATGTGCTAGTATTTCACACATTTTAATTTATCAACAAAATAATTTGCTATTGCTAATTTCTCCCACCCTGTGAGTACTCCTGTCCAGGTGTAGTTTTGTGAGGTCAGCATCTGGATAGAGTCTCTTTTCCCTTTTTCTGTCTCTGCTCTCATTCTTTCTTTCCTCTGCCCTTCTTCCTGGAGCATCCTGGCTCTGTGCTTCTGCCCTGCCCAGGACTTTAGTTGGGTAGGTTCACACAGAGTAGTCTTTGGCAATGAGAAGTATGTCAATAAAATTATGCTATTTTTTAGATGTGCCACTTAACATCTAATGAGATGCTTCTATAGCCCAGACTCAGTCCATATAACAAGCTATATATCAATTCTGTCAATTCATATCCCTTTGGTACAGAGGCAAAATTCAAGAACAGAGGGATTAAGAGTTCCAGTCACATAGCTGGTCAGCAATACAATTGGAAAACAAAATACGTTCTCTCTGATCCCCAAACCTGTGGATTTTCATTTGTTTTTTTGTTTGTTTCCTATTTCACCTTATAGTGTTTGAGACGAGACAAGGTTAAACTCACTATTGCCACAATTTCCGGAGAAGACAGCAGAAGAGTTCGTTGGTATAGGATTGTAATCCTAGCATTTGGGAGGCAGAGATAGGAGTTTTCAGAGAGTGGTAAAACCAAGATAGGATTAGAGGCAGTAAAGGAAGAAGAGTAAACTAAGTCAAAAGCTTCAGGAAGGCTTCAAATGTGTCTCCTCCAGGACCCAGCCCTGGCTGGGAGCTCCCTATGGCATACTCCCACATTGGTGAGCTAGGTTCAAAATCTGTGCAGTTATGCCACCATGTAGACTAAAGGTTGAATCCCCATGGCTCCTATCACAAAGCCTTTCTTGGCTTTCTGACAAGTAGACCTTGCAAAAAAAAAAAAAAACATTATACAAAAGTATGTAAACGCTGCAGAATAGGGTAGGGAAGAAAATACCTTTGAACATAGATTTTAGGTGAGATAAGAAAGGAGTGAGATTCTTTGGATAACATGTCGATTGTTATTTATAAATACAACACAGTCAAGGCAAGATGCTCTGACAGGAACATATCTTCAGTCTTGCATAAGTGTGGTTCCAAGACAGTGTAGGGAAGCGATTTCATCCTCTGGTTTGTGTATTACCAACAAAGAATCAACAACTCAAGCCTGCCGTGACAATTTCAAGCCCTGAACACCAACCACCAAAATAGTATGTATCAATTGTACTACCATGTCAACAATTATGGCAAACACTCCTAGGAAGTGAATTTTTGTTACATTCACTCATTACTCTTGCAGTGACAACTGCACCCATGGCTTTCATCGCTTAGAAATGCATTTAGGTCAGCAGAACAGGGCAATTCATCATCGCTGTGAACTGTTTTACCAATAACCAAGTAACAATTTAATTTTCTTTCCCAAAATGCAATCAATTTATCATATTAAATAAAACTAATCCTAAGTCAAAAGGTCAGGAAGAAATTTCATGCATTTCAGAGGTAGCCTTCAGAGAAGATGAATGACAGCTAGGTGAAAACCAAATGCAAAGGCCATTGCACGCATAATAAACCAATTATAGTAACCGGGAGTCAAACGTATTTAGCAAAATTGCAATAATTCATAAAAAGAAAATTCTTGCCATAGCTGCTTTGCCCTAAAGTGAACTGCTATGATGGACCTATTTTTTATTTTTTGCAGCATTTCCTTGTTTTATTATAAAATGAGAATCCATAGCACCCAATGTAACTACAATCTACTATTACATACACAATTAGGCAAGAAGTATCAGCAAATGTGGACACTCATGATCTCACGCAATTCATAATCTGTGGTATAATTATGAAGGCATTCTAGATTTAGAGGCTGAGGTATAAAGGTCAGGCCCCTCACTGACAGAATGCTGTTATCAGATTAGACCCCTCACACCAATTTTAGTTTTCAGTTGAGACAATGATTTTTTTTTTGCTTCTGATCAAGAAAAATAGAGTTGTGAAATACTTCTCAGAACATAATATTGAAAAATTGTCTCTTGTGATATTTTATGTGAGTGTACACACCCATATTATGTCTATGATGTGGAATTCCCTCTGTGTGCTATGAATATGTATTGTTACCATTGGTTATTAAAGAAACTGTTTCGGCCAATGACTTAGTAGAGTAAAGCCAAGCAGGAAATTAGAACAGAGATAGAGAGAGAAAGTAGGCTGAGTCTAGGAGATGTCATGTAGCTGCCAAAGAAGAAAGGCGCCAGCCACCAGCTAGAACCTTACCAGTAAGCCACAGTCTTGTGACAATACTCAGATTAATAGAAATGGGTTGATTTAAGATGTAAGAGTTAGCTAAAAATATGCCTAAGATATCAGCCAAACAGTGTTGTAATTAATACAACTTTTATATGATTATTTGGTCTGAGCAACTTGGAAATGAACAAGCAGTCTCTGCCTACATGTATATATGTAGCATAGAATTATCTTGTTCTACTTAAAAGATTTGTTTAGCTTTATTTATTTTATTTTATTTGTGAGGGTTTTTTTTTACCTGAATGTATATGCACAAAGTATGTGGCTGGTGACCAAGAAGATCAGAAGAGGGGATTGGGTCCCCTAGAACTAGAGCTGTGGATGGTTGTAAACCACCATGCTGGTATTGGGAATCAAACCCATGTCCTCTGACAAGAAAAACAAGTGTTCCTAATCATTGAGATATCTCTTAAGCCCCATTTTCCTTTATATGCCCACAAAATTATAGTAATTTGTAATTAAAAATATATGTCTTTGACTTTGCCAAAAGTTTAATACATAATCTTAGGCTAGTCCTTAAACTTTTCTTTTTAAATTTTCTGCTTTTGACATTTCAGATTGAACTCGGGATCTATTCCTACGTATTAACTGGGGAGAAAAAGATAAGCTCTCCTATTAAAACTGATGTTTATCTCATGTTTCTCCAGCGTGTGCCTACCATACAGTAACCAATTTGGGCATGGCAGAAAGCCAAACTAATCTCGAAGCCTAGTTCTCCCCCATTTCAGCACCTATGAAAAACACATTTCAAACTGCACATGGTATGATCTGAAATACAAGTTTTTATGTCACCAGGAGGAGCCCTCTTCAACTACAACAAGGTGAGGATCTGGAACACTGGGCCCTGATTTCTGGCCCCCAAGTTTACCATCAAATTCATTTTACTCTTGCAAGATTAGTAAGTTTGTTGGGGTTAATGACTTTTGAAAAGCAGGAGTCGGCCATATGTGGTGGTGCACACTTATAACCCCAACTACTCAGGATGATAAAGAAATAAGACCAGAATTTCAAGCCCACTTTGGGCAACTAAGTGAGACCCTCATAAAATAGAAATGAAAAAAAAAAAGTTTAGAGAGGCTGGGGAGATAAAGTGTTTAGTTATACAAACAAGAGGAATTTGCAAATGCAGAAGCAATGCAAAGCCTGGGGATCTACTCAGAAAAAGACAAGGCATTTCACCTGTAATTCAAGCCTCAGAAGCAGAGAGGGAACACCAGAACAAGAAGGAAATAGCACTTGCCCGATCAGCATGCTCTGTGTTTGATTCAAAGACCCAAAAGATCACAAAAAGAATAAGGTGCAGGGGGCTGCAGAGATGGCTCAGAGGTTAAGGGCACTGGCTACTCTTCCAGAGGTCCTGAGTTCAATTCTCAGCAAATATATCTAGTGGGATCTAATGTTCTCTTCTGATGTGTTGGTATACATGCAGATAGAGCACTCATATACATAAAATTAAAAAAAAAAACAGTAAGAGAATCATCAAAGAAGACATCTTGACTATATGATGTTTCCCCCATCGGGATTATCATAATATGCAGGTCTGATTTACCTATGAAGTCAGAACATGGCTTCATCCTCAAGTTAAACCTCATGGATTTTATGTTTGCCTACAATCGATGGGAACTGATTTTATTTTAAAAACTATATTGGCTTATTCAGAACAGCAAAACAACAAATATTTAGGAACTCATGTAAATGCTAATAAAAACAAAGTAACATTATTTTGCCTAGAGAAGAAGACGCTTATAGGAAACTATTAAATACCAATGAATATACGAGGGTCCTAAAAATTTTATAGCATAATAGGAGGAACTATTTTTCAAGTTCACTAAATGCATAGCAAATAACGAGGGGTTTTTACATGCTAGCATGTAATACACTCTGTGTCTGAGGAAATGGGGGTGGCTGGACAGTGCTTTGGCAAGAGTATGGTTCAGCAGATGTACAGGGACCTAGAATTCCACTCTTCTAACAAGCAGCCTCAGATGGGGCTGGTGCAAGGGACCGTGGCCACATGGAAAGGTGTCTTTAGGACAATGACTCAGTAGTAAATATGGTACTTTGTGAGTCTGTCAATTTTTCTTCCTAGAAGAAAGTAAAATAGGGAAGAAAGGAAGAAAAACATACTCTGTAGAACACCTTGATGTGGAAGCTAGAAGCAGGTTGTTGTTAAAATTCCTTTTTGTGGGGAGACGTAAGCAACATCTCCCCTTCCTCCTACCATCCTAAGACAAACCGAGGTACAAGTCACTGAAGCTCAGTCCAGAGAAACAAGGAGCTTATAGGGCTTAATTACAGAGTGAAAGTGAAAGGTTACTTACAGGAATGTGTGTGGCCCCTAAAATAAACAAACAAAGCCACACTGGAAGGTGCCCAGTAGGGATGATGCCTTCTCATAGCCCTACAGATAAGAGCACTTCCTATTCTCCCTCAGCCTAGATTCTCTAGTTTCTCCTCCCTCTACTCCTCTCAGTTCCTCTCCACCTCCCCTCTCATCCAGATCCACCCCCTTTCTGTTTCTCAGAAGAACAGACTTTATAGAAATAATGACCAAACATAATAAAATAAAATACAATTTTAAAGAAATTTGAACTGAAGTGCCTCAGTAATAATGATGCCTCCAGAAGATATGAGTTATTAAAATTAAATTATCAGTGCCAGGAACAGGTCAGTGAGGCCCCAGAGTCACCCAAAACAATACAGGCTCTTGTCATTGTTTTTGGCTTCCCACCACAGCGAGATGGTTAAGACTCCATTTCTGAAGGTACCATACACTTTACGGGACAGAGAAATCCATCTGAACTGACCCAGAAACACTCTCTCCCTCCTGGTTGGCTTTCATAGTGCATGAAGTTGCTATGCAGGCTGCTGGGAGGGAAAAGACATCGTTGGTCTTAGCCAGCAAGGCACTGTGCTGCAATTCTGAAGATTCAGTACTGAAAGGCAGACTTGAGCATCTCGAGTGTCAGAAGACAAGGACACTGGCTTAGTGCACAGCAGCTTTACCGAGGAAAGGATGGTTGTACTGAGACCTGGAGGGCTGGAGAAGAGAAAGTGTGGAAAGAGGTAGGGAGAAGAGGCAGAAGTCTAACTCCCAGAGTGCTGCAGCTTTCTGGAGCAATGGGAGGCCATTAATATGTATTAAGGAGGCAGGAACTGAAAAAGATGGGTCAGAAAGCATGCTCACTTTAAAACCTACCAACTGGAGAATGAAGCCAAGAACTCCAAGGGGCTCCTATGCAGCTAAAAAACACAGGTGAAGCACCTGGAAGTTTCCAGTTGAAAAGTAGAACTTAGGATAGCAAAGAATTATCACAATCAGGTAAGAAATTTAAGCAGACTTCTAATTGCTAATTTTTTTCATGTTCATCAAAATCTTTAAGATCCCATTCTATAATCTGCTAAAAGTTGAATTTTATTAAAAGTAAGTTACCTTACTTGTGAACCTAGTAAATTAATTTGCAGGTATTTGGGTGGAAAAAGAACAGTGGAAATATTTGAGCAAATAAAGTATATTAAGCTTCACAAAGTGTTAGTATGAATTAATCTTTTGCTGATCCAGGGCATGACAAATGAAATTTTAATTACTGAAATAATTTGATTAGTATTTAAGAACTTGAATCAATGAGCAAGCATTAGTAAGATTTCTTCCTTCAAAATATGGTTATCAGTTCAATCCTATCAAATGGGAAAACACTGACTTACAATAATATCACATGCTACGAGAAGATAGATGTGGCAAAAATATTCTACTTTTCATATGTATACTCCTTCTGTACAGGAAACAAATTCTGAGACCCCCAGTGGATGCCTGTAACAGTGGCTATAGTAACCCCGTGTGCACAGTGTTTCCTCCACTATTTGAGTGGAATTTGTTCTAGCTCTCTGTGCTACTTTCAAAATGCAAGGATACACAGTTCTTTACAGAAAATGCCATAGCATTTGGACATAGCTTGCCACATCCCACTGAACTCTTTAAATCACTTCTAGATGACTTAGAATACTTAATGTAAAGCTATGTAAACATTACTTGCATTGTACTGGGCTAGGGAAAACTGATGTGAAAGACAGTTGTTCATGCTCAATAGAGATAGCTTTTTAATAAGAACATTTCCAGTCGGGTGATGGTGGTGCACAGCTTTAATCCCAGCACTCAGGAGGCAGAGACAGAAGGATCTCTGTGAGTTCAAGGCCAGCTTGGTCTACAGAGTGAGTTCTAGAACGGGCTCCAAAGCTAGACAGAGAAACCCTGTCTCAAAAAAAAAAAATTAGCTTTTCCATTTCCATCTACATTTGGTTGAATTTAAGGATTCAGAGCACATGGATATGGAGAGCTAACTGTACAAGACGTTGGCCTAGCACATATCTCTGATAAAGTTTAGTTTAGAAATCAGGCACACTAAAGGATATTCAACAATGTCTAGTGGGAGAGATGGTTCAGTGGTTGAGAGCACTTGCTATTCTTCCAGAAGATCTGAGTTCAATTCCCAGCATTCACATGGCAGCTCATCACCATTTGTCCAAGGGACCCAGCACCCTTTTCTGGTCTCTGCAGGCACCAAACATGTACATGGTACACAGCCATGCATGCAGGCAGAAGATTCATACAGAAAAAGCAAACCAGATGATGATAACTAATTATAAAGTAAAAATGTTACAGCAATATCATGCAATAAAAATTATTTCAAATACACAAATTGCTTTTTCTGGACATCTCCTTTTAATATTTTCAATTGACTTTGGAGAAATGAAACGTTGGAAAGTGAAACCACAGATCAGGTGGAGCTGTTGAAATTAGGATGATTAGATGATTGGTAATTTATGCTAACCCTCTGTAAGCAAGTGACAGAGGGTCTGTGTATTTCTAGCTCAGGATACAGGGAGGAAGGGGAGACCCCAATTGTCAAGTGTGTACTGAGATAACCTGACCCCTGAACAGCACAGCGCAACCCCAGACCCCAGCGCTCTGCTGCACTGCTCACACTTGACCGATATAACACAGAATTCGTCTTCTTACCAAGGTCCACTTATTCAGATCCGCCAATCTGCCTTCATTACCTTAAGGCAGTAATCCTCAACCTTCCTAGTGCATCGACCCTTTAATATGGTTTCTCATGTTGTGGTGACTCTCAACCATAAAATTATTTCTATTACACCTTCATAACTGTATTTCTGCCACTGTTAGGATTTATACCATAAATACTTTTGGAAATGGAGGTTTGCTAAAGAGATTGCCATCCATAGAGAACTGTTTGAAGATGCTTCAAACACGTTTTAATATAAAGAATTCAAAGTCCCTTGGTGTAAGGGTCCTCGGATCTGCAGCCTCCTCCCTGAGAAAATACTACCATCATCCCTTTCTGAAATTGGGCCTTGTGAAGATGTACATTTCAAAGTTTAATATAATTTAATTCAAAACCTGGGGATGTTATTACTCTATCAAATTAGACTCTCAACATAACTGGATTTTAAATCTCTTACACTTTTCATTTGCAACATTCTTCTTTAAAATGAACATTTAAACGCTCGACTAAATTATCGGTTTGTATCAACACTACAGCTTCTGTTCTAAGTGTGTTTATCTTTATCGCTGCTTCTGTATTGTTATGGTTCTAAGCCTGACAGTAAAGACGCAGCAATGCAGTGAACCGCTTTGAAAGCAATGGTAAAAGAGACTGAACACACGCCCCTTAAAAGGGAGGCAGAGAAAAAACGTCACGGAAAGTGTGGTCTGGCTGTGCATTCAGGCTGTCCCTGGGAGTGAACAGAGGAGGAATGAGACAAAGCTGGGAGGTTGTTTCCAGCATTTGGACCGAGAGAAGACATGTCTTCTTCAAAGCTGGCCAGTTACTTGGAGCTCAGAACACGTTTGAGACTCTCCACCTCCTCAATCTCTTGAGATTCAGATGAGAACTTATAAATGATCCCTTTGCCGTTCTATTTCCTTGTAACTGCCTATGTGACATGTTCCTTGAACTGGACTTGCAGTCTTTCCTAGGTCATCACAGAAGGAGAAAGGAAAGGTGCCCTGCAAAAATGAAGGAACATGAGTTTGAATTTGATTCTGCTTCTCCCATATTCCCATGGTATTGATTGGACCTGGGATCTTCTCACCAAGGATTTTTTTTTTAATTTCTTAATCACACATGCAATTATCTATGTATGGATTTTTTAATTTTAGTTGTATTGATTTTTTTTGAACCAAGTGGATTTTCCAGCCATTACAAAGTAAGTTCTGTCAGGATTTAAATTATGACTTGGGGGCCAGGGGTTATGCACAATCACAAATCAGTCCCCTCTTATAGACACAACAGTAATATCAGAGCAGAAGAGTCTAATCCTGGTCAATATCAAAACTGCCTTGGGCGTCTCAAGTCACTCAGTTCTCTTGTTCAGCTTCCAAATTTAAGGTAATAAAGGCAGTCTTAAGGAAATCTAGAATATCATTAGTTCTGGGCCACTAACTCTACTTAAGTCCATATATGGAGCCATCAATTTAAAGGAGGCCATCTGTAATATGATGTGGCCTCTATTAAATACACCATAATTTACAAAGAAAGCAAGCATATTATGAATTTAATAGCTGACTGGGTGGCATTGGGAAAATGGCTTCCTCTCAATGTACACAATGTGTTACCTATCCTGACCTATCTCCTCAGGTCTCTGGGGACGATTTATGTGGGAGCTGTCTAAGCACTGTATAAATGTTGGGGGTGTTATAAGAGCTTGGTTTTATTGTCATTAGAAGGCCACCATAATAATAAAGACTTCAGAGGGTTAGTGAGAGGTGAATTAACAAAGGAGGGTCTCTACTAATACAAGTGCCCTCTGACCTTGGACCACTGGGCTTGAAAAACTGCACAGATTGGAATGTGAGTGAGATTTACATTTCCAGAAACAGAGTTTTTGTTCATGCATTTCTCATTCAACTCCTTTACTTTTAAAATCATTGCTGTGAAACACACAATTTCCATCTCCACCTACATCCTTTCTTGGCATTCTCTCTTGGCTATCCCCTGAGCTGCTGCCATTTAAACACCACATGGGAAGTACCCAAACCCTTTCCTTTTAAACCAACCTTCCAAGAAAATTCTGTCTTAAACTATGTATTCAACAATTTTTTTATTTAAGATGATTTTTAACTGTATAAACCTTAGGCTTTCATTGTTCTTACAAAAAGTAAATATTCTTCTCAAATTTCCACAAATTATTATCTCATCCAACAAATAGTATTATCATAATAACAATGACTAAAACAATAAGAAATTCTATTCTCCATGGCTTACAATCACATAGGATAAAGTCATATGTGTGTGTGTCAGGATAAGCACATAAATAATACAGTATATTTGAAGAAAAATAGGTATGGTGAGAAATGGGAGTGCAAAGATAAAGAAAGGTGCTAACAACTGTTCTGAGAAGAGGCTGACAGGGAGCCAAGATGAGAAAAGCAGCCCCCTTCGGAGATCACTGCAATATTCCAGAGCTGATGTAAGTCACATAGAGATTCAGTGTTCAGTCATCAAACATGCCCTTGATCTAGTTGTGGCTGATTATTTGAATTAATACTCCAGTCCTCAATGAAATTCTTGTCCTTCAAGTCTTTTATTTCTTTCTTCCTTCCAGTAAAAAAAAAAATAACATTTTTCCTCAAATCAAATAATTTTTAGAAAGAGTCAAAACGGGTCAACTTTGGATATATTCAAGTCAGCCTGCAACCCATTCCCCGAAACATAAATGACTTGACAGAGTCTGTGGCAGTTACCAACAAGTGAAATCACCTACAGCCCTCCCATAGGCTCTGCATCAGAGCACAGATGAGGCAAAGTGGTGCACCTTGCTTAGTCAGCAGGGCGACAAGGAGAAGCTGGATGGGTTCTGGAAATCAGGGATGAGGTTGGTAGCCTCCATTGTCAACAGCTTCTGAGCATTTCCCCCATCCCTGTCTGTCTGTTTCTGCCCCCACACGCTGTGTGTGTGTGTGTGTGTGTCTGTGTGTGTTTCTGTGTATGCATCTCTGTGTAAGTGTGTGTGCATGTGTGTCTGTGTGTGTTTTTGTGTATGTGTCTCTGTGTAAATGTGTGTGCATATGTGTGTGTCTGTATCTGGATCTGTGTTTCTTGGTCTGTGTGCTTGTGTGTGTCTGTGTGTTGATGTGTGTGTGTGTGTGTGTGTACATCTCTGTGTGAGTGTGTGTGTTCTTGAGGATCAAACCCAGAGCACTGAAGATTGTTGACCAGTTTTCATATGCTCTATGACTATATAACCTGAAGACGTTGACTTTAAAAGGCTGCAGCATTAGGAAGGTTGAGAACCACTTCTTTACAGCCAGCCTAGAAGAAAGTTAAAATGTGTAACCAGAGAACTGAGTGACATGACCCCTTTCCAGATGAGTGGGAGAGCTCTCAGTCTTGATCTTCTCTCAGCTTTTGTAGAATTATTAGCTCCCACTCAGTAAGTGACCCTTACTAATGAATTATTCTTTCAATTAATTTTATTTTCTTTATCATGGATGACTTACCATAAGATGTCTCACACCTTCAAGTTCATTTATTTTTTCCTCGAGTTTGGGCATCCTCCAAACCTAGAACTTCCTGCTCCTCCTTTTCCTCCTCCCTCACTCCTCCCCCCATATCCTTCTTCGCCCTTCTCTTTTAATGGTAGTTCTGGTGACTGACCCTGGCTTGCCCTGACTTGCCCCTCCTCTCTTGTGTCATTGTCCTCACAGGCCATTTTCTTTAGGGAGCTTTCCTTGGCTGCTCTCTGAACAACAGAAATATTTAATTCTCTACTTCCTTTTTCTGCTTATTTTTCTCTTTACCACTTGTTATGTTGCCTAATTTATTAACTTGGCTTTTTCTTGACACGCAGATCAGCTTTGGGAGAGCCAGGATGTTTTCTATTCTATTCATGCACACCTAATGTAGAACATGAACAGTTGTTTGTGGAACCAGTAAATTACTCCATAAAGTGGCAACAATATGTGTTAGCTTGAAATGTTGTATTTAAGAAGTCAGGCTTACCCAGCACTTCTGAAAGGAGATATGAAAGAATAATAATAGCATTGCCTTGGAGGGAAATATTTGACAAGTTATTTATATACAATCTCATAGTTATTTTTTGAGATAGTCTCTCTCTGTCCCAGGCTGGACTAGAACTCACTATGCTATGTAGTATAGGCTTTCCTTGAACTCAAAGTAACCCTCCTGCCTCAGTCTCCAAGTGTAAGGTTGAATGTATGCCTCAGTCCCCCAAAAGGCAAAGATTATAGGCATACACCACTACACCTACCTCTCATTCATCTTTAAATCATTAGAATTCTAAAAATCACTCAGATGTCTGAGAACTATGGGTTATAGGCCATTTAAAATAACCCATGGATATGTAAAAATCTACTCGTAGAGAAAATATATCCATTGGAATATACAAAATAAATAGAAAAAATAACTAGTCTGTCTTGGGGATGCTCAGAGGATGTCATACATAGTAAGACTAGCAGAAATGGTATGACTAGATTATACTGGTACCAGAGACAACAGTGATTAGGGCTTCTCACTAAGCAGAACATGTCAAATAATGAATTGCAAACCAAGTAAGAAAGTGTTCATACAGCCAAGTCTTGCAAAGCATGTTAATATATCAGTTTTGAAGCAGTTTGGAGTTAAGTATGATATAATCTGCTATTTTTACAGAGGTTTCTCGAGGAAATAGGGGAGGACATATTGAAAACCCAAGGCCAATAGAGAGACAAAGAGAACCAGGCTGACAAAGTCAAGTTAAACTCTGGGTCAAGTTAAACTCTGGGCAAAGTTATCTGAAGTAGGAAGCTCAGGGCAAAAAGAAGTCTGGCAAGTGAAGACAGCCCAGTACCAGAAGTAATAGTCTGGATATAATTCAGTGAACCGGAGTCCTGGACCACACATAGTACTAAGAGAGAATATATATAATGTGATCATTAACCTTCTGGAAAAGAGCTGACTGATGTTACTAGGCACAGAAATTCCTCAGAAGAATCCAGAGACAGGAAGGAGCTGCACCCAAGGTATGGGGACTTAGGAAAGGAGGCAAGCAAGACCTTCATGCATCATTTTGCCCTTAACTTACACTCTGGGATTGGGGTAACTTGCCCCTGATTCTCTCTCCCTCACTCATAAATTTCCACTTTCCAACTAAACAGGCTTTTGGTTTTATCTTTAATCTACCTAACACCAGCTGTTGCCGGAGCCTTCCTATTAAGGGCTTAGTTCAAACAGGCTGATCATTAGGGCAAACAGAGAGTACATGGAAGCCGCACAGGGCTGGGTACAGGCTCCGGCTGGAATGCTGCGGGGAATTCAGCTCTGTGTGGTCCTCGCTGGATGACTTAGGGCTTGCTGCTAAGGCTCTTTATGTCTTATCTTAAACGTGGCTAAGGCCGCCTCTCCTTCAGAGCTCACTAAGAGGATCAAACCGAATCCCACAAACTGGAAAGCTTGGGCGGGGGAGTGGAATTCCAATTTATATGAGGTATAGGCAATTCTTTACTGTCCATAGAAACTCTAACAATAGAAAAATTAGGCTTTGAAAATAGAAGTATTTAGATATATTTGAAATGAGTATTTTCATAAGTATTTTTAGGGTACAAAATTTTGAGTTTTCTCTTGTTGCTGTTTTGTTCTGTTTTGGCTTTTGTTTTCTGAAATACCTTGTTTGCCTTTGAATAAACATACCTAATCCTTCATTTCATATTCTAAAAATTATTTTGGGGATCAAACCCAGGACCTCAAACACTGCAGACAAGTGATTAGGCTCTACATCCTCAACTCCCATGTTCCTTTTCAAAACGTTCAAAGTCTAAGACACACTTGATAGGACCTGAGGCATAGTCTTCCAGGATATGTCAAGATTCAAGTTAACGAGGCCCGTGCTAACATTCTTTAACATGTGTCCCCGATCCGGCTGTGCCAACTTCTTGTTCAGTCTGGAATACTGCACCAGCAAATAAGGGACTTCCAAGGAACTCAGTTTAATACAGAGGCAGTGAACCCAGAACCCCTTCTCCTCATCCCAGAAACATACACACAGCATCTATATCTTGTACACAGAAAGCACTATAAAAAAAATAGGATTTAAAAATATCAAGAGCACAGAAGAAAAGAAGGGGAGAGGGACAATAAAGCCTAATTAGGAAATGACTTTGCAGTGATATAAAAATAGCCCACAACACTATTGAAAGCAAACATCTGAGCAATGACAAAATGTGTTGTAAACAACCTGGTGGGACACCCTGCTGACGTACTCCAGCAGCCAGCCTGAACCTGCTAACATTTCATTCTTCTTTAAAATGTGTCACGTTTTGCTGCCTCAAATACTCAATTCAAATCCACCTGTCATTGCCCTATCAAAGAGCCCCTTCCAAGTGTTCAACAAGCTAAGACAACAAGCTGACTTAAAAACAAAACAACTCCAATAACCAGATCAACACATGAAATAAAACCAAAATCAATGAACATAGAACATGAAGCCTAAGACATTTTTTTTGGGGGGGGGAAGAACACAATTCTAATTTCAGCCTTTGCTTTGAACAAATCATTACAGTGACATCTGAGAGCAGGAGGAAAAATCAATCCGTCCTACTCAGCAAGGCTGACAAATAGTGCTCTTCTCTGCAGACACGCAAACCCAGATAGTACCTTAGAGATGAAGTTAGTCTACTGCTTTCCATTCCTCCCAGTGGCAGAAAAAATCTTAGGCAGAGTGCCCATCCCAGCACATATTTCTGCAGATAAAAGCTCTGGCGATGGAACCCTGGTAGAGGGACCCTGTGCAGTAAAACGTTAAAGTCCCTCCCTGTTAGCCAATCCAAAGCGGCTCAGGCCTCCCAGGGCGATCAGCCCGGCTTTGTGGCAATACAATGGGGTTAACCGTTTCCTCCTAGCCATTTAGAAACAAGACCTGCTTCGTTAGTCCAAATCATTTAGCAAGAGAAACGACGGATGATTTTCAGTGGTATTGTTTCCAAAATAATGCCATGTTTCCCCCAAGGAGAAGAAGAACATAAGGAGTGTTCCCTTTTCTCACACCTAAACTCAAGCAAACATTTTTAGAGCCTGTGTGGCTATTTGGATGGGGGATTCTTACAGGACCTAGCAGCAGCTGAAGGCAGCGCAGCACACACACACACACACACACCCTGTATTCAGGGGACTCACAACATTCTTTTTTTCTTGCAGTCACAGGAGGCTAGAACCTCTCCTTGATATAGCATGTGATCTTGGTAAATTTAAATGCCAGAACCTCCTGTTTAGTTTCCTTCCCCACCTATGTATTCCTCGACTTCATTTCTTTTCGAGCCTCCTTCAGTATCTACTCACTGTCATTAAACCATACCTGTCAAAGATGCATGAATTTTTAAATGGTGTATATTATTATTTTGTAAGTCAGATACTACTGGCACCCAACTAGACAACTAAAAACATGTTAAAATAATGAAGTGTCGTTTGGTGAACTGCTCTTTTATGTCATATTAAGAAGACCCAGTAGTGGGAGTCTTCTAAAATACATAGTGGTAAGAGGGTAGGGAGGTCCATTGTTTGTGCTGCTCAATCCCAAAGTGACCTGGTTCTGCTTGGAGCCTGTCCTGGAACCAGCTGTTGTAGATCAGGCTGGCCTCGAACTCACAGAGATCCTCCTGCCTCTGCCTCCTGAGTTCTGGGATCCAAGGGTGTACACATCACTGTCCAGCCCTGCTCATATTCTTAACGTCACTTTTTAACTTTGGCCTCTCTGGAAAAACTTCAAGAGCAGTAGCTTTGGAAGTCACTCAGCAGGCCTGATTCCAACTTAAAGTACCCATTCACTGGATGTTCAGCTAGTTTATCCACTCCTGAGATCAAATCTACAAACCTGCTCTATATGACTCAGTGACTGCTGTGAACAATGGGTGGATATGCTTCTCTGAAACTCTTTTCAATGTCCCTTGAGATCTGCTTGGAATAATGCCCTAGTTCACAGAAGCACAATCAACCTGTAACCCAACCTCCTTTGAAGCATATTGTCAGAGACAAGCCCATCCAAGGCTCCTCCAAAGCCAACACATAGAGACGTCAGACTCGAGGCTGCTCCCCCTCTGCACATCTGGCTCTCTGCCGTATAGGTCCCAATTAGCTTGTAATTATGCTACCAAGGATTCGCAAATAGAAAATAACTTCTCATTGTTAATTCTTGGAAAAGGTAAAATGAACAGAAGAAGAAAGCATGAAGGTTATTTCCCCCTTGATTCTGCATCTGCCAGTCTCTGCATGAGTTATCAGCAGCATCAAGTGAGAGAACAGAAAATCAGCAGCTGCCTGGCCGCTGGTGTAGCTCACACCCCTGACAACAAAACCATGTGAGAGGGTATCGCTGATAGTCACCCTCCGTATGGGTATTTTCCCATCATACCCTCATCGTGAATGAAAAGCTTTCACTGAGCATTTCTATTGGGAAGTAGAGGCTGTTCACGCTTTTCTATGAACATGGGAGCACTGCCTTTCCGTTCCTACTCAGCTATTCCCACAGGTAAAAACGGACTCCCATGCCAACTTGAAAGGGTGTAAAGAGCGCTGTGAGGACTCAGAATGGTACTTTAAGCGGCGGCTGTGCTCTGCACAGCAAGCGCTGAATGGGGGAGAGAGGAGCCCCATTATGCGGCTTGACTGACCGAGCCTAATCAGAATTACTTCAGCACAGTGCTTCACCACAGCTTCCGACCCGCTGAATGCTAAATGCTTTCCTCAGCCCGGTCCTGCGCTGGCTCCCACTGCGCCCAAGCCTTTGCAACTGTGTTACACAGTAAGCTGTTCAAAACAGCTTTGTTTTCGTTGTTGTTGTTTGGGGAGGGGTGTAAACAAAAAGACTGAGTTTAGCTGGCTCTTCAAAATCCATCGTCTAATCTGTTATTTACGACAGGAATGGGTAACATCCCACTAATGCAAGCCTGTTATCCCCACCGTGCAGAAGGGACCTTTGGAATAAATTCTTTATCTTACTATTGAGAAAAATTGAGTCACAATAACCACTACCACCCCTCCCACCCCTCCCTCACCAAAAAAAAAATCCATCCCTTCTTTAATGTTGTGATTTGGGGTTTCTCATTTTGAACTATTATATTATTAACTTTTCTTATCCTACTTACTATATTCTCAATCAGGTAGCTCAAATTTGGGGACAAAGAGAAAGCACTGTGTTCTCTGCTTGCCAGCTTCCTGTCCCATGTCTTCATCTATCTACGTCTGGTGTGACTGACTTTCCTCATGAGATGACAACAGCCATAAAGCACAATGCTAGGTGTTCTTTCTTACACATACCCACCACTTGAATATTAAAAACACTGTGAAACATTTATCAAGAGAGGGGTGATCAGGAAATGTAAAGGTAATTTTTACCCAAATGCTATAGCTCTATGATGCATAACACCTGTGTAGAATACTCATACGTGGTATTTCCTTGGCCTGATCTGTGAAACAAGGCAAATTCGATTATCTTCTTCAGAAAGGTGTTCTAGGATGAATGAGCCACCCGAACCTTCATGTAGTAGATATGTTCTGCTCGTGTTTCACGGGGGGAAAAGCAGCCCAGATTCTCTGGGTGGGAAGGTGAGCCAGTGTGCTTTCAGACACTCCTCCAGAACACAGCAGGTCGACCCTGGCCTCATTCGCCTTCCTGATCTTTATTTTGCCATCACTATTAATTAGGTTTGGCTTCGTATTGCTTTAGAGGCAGGAGTCATTAGCCCAGGATGCCCTCAAACTCCCCATGTAGCCCAGTGTTATTGTCCCTTCTGTCTCCTCCTGGAGTCCTAGTCTTGTGCTTCCATATTGCATTTATGCAGCCCTGGGCTGAGGACCCTATGCATGAGAGGCAAACACTCTATAAACTGAGAATCATTCGCAGTCCCTGGTTAACGGGTTCTAAAGTTTGTTCCCGCTTCCATCTACTGTCTTTCTTGCTTTTCCTCTGAGTTTCTGCTCGTTCCAACCTCGCACTACTGACCCTATCTGTAGGTCCCAGTTATCTGCAAATCTTTTTGCGAATCAGTGGATCCGTGAATCTTAAACTACTCCAGCTGAACAGGTCTGTCACGCTGGCCCCAAACACAGCTTCCCTGTCCCATCAACAGTTACAATTTCCAGACACGTCCCTATTCCTTCTCGTTTGCTTCGATCTGTCTTCCATCCACATCTGGATCAAGTCCATTTGCCCGCAGGAACAGATGAGAGCTGAAGGGTCCAGCTATCAGGAACTGCCTCTCCGACCTGAAATCTCCCTTTCCAGCACTTATGTCGTCTTACAAGTATTGTCTTGTTTCTGTCGCTTCATTTGTTTGTTGTACGAGTCTTAGCCATGTTTGGTGACACACACCTATATTTGCCACACTTGGGAAGCTGAGATGAAGAATTACAAGTTCAAGATAGATGTGGCTACTGAGGAAATTAAAGGACCACAGCAGCAACTTAGCAAAACCTTGTCTCAAAACAACAAGTGCAAAGGGACTGGGACTATGGTTCTGGTAGACCTTGCCTAGCACGTGTGAGGCCTTGGATTCAAACCCCACAACAGAAGAGAGAAAAGTTACTCTTCCCAACTTATAAACTGTTTCTGTAATTCTTACATCAGCTCTCATACTTTGCATGTAGTGGGTGCCTATTACCTGCAAGGCCCACCAGTGGGTGTCAGACATGGTAAGTGGCTCCGTTTTCCTGCATATGATTCTGTGTGTGAACGTACAGAACAATTACAGAATGCACATTCACTGAATTCAAATGGAAGTGCCTTTCCTTTCCATCCACTGATGGGCAAGAACACTATGGAGCTAGAATCTGTTAGCTTATAATCTTAGTATTCGTGTTGGTGGGCACACTTTGAAGCCGCAGACATTAGCACATCAGTACTACCCTGTATTCCATTTCACCTTGACCACATCACACAAGTCATGACCACAAGCTCTACAGAGCAAGAGACTCTCCTGCACTGATGTATTTTTCTGCCCAGAACAGAAAGGGGATTTTCGATTTTCCCCCTCATAACAATCGAAAATTGAGTTCGTCTTCAATTCATCACCTGGCTGGTTTGTGTCCTGTACATCTGTTCTGCCAGCATCTGGGCTTTGCAGTTCCCCTGCAGAGGCAAGAAGCTGGCTGGCTGCCCAGGAGAGAGAGAATCTTCAAAATAAAATGCCCAAGAGAATGCACCTACGGCTATGTTGATCTCTCTTCATCCCTTGGACGAGGACAGAGTCTAGCTGCTTATCTCACAAGGAAGCCTTCAAAGGTCCAGCAGCATCTTTTGTCTCTTTTGAGCCAGGCCCGGAGGAGTGGAGGGGAAAATGCTTTCCAGTGTTTCCGGATTGACTGCTTTTCTCCAGCTGATGCCCAGACCCGGGCTGTCACTATAGGCTGAATGCACGGTATCTTTCATTTATCTCCAGCTACATTTCTGGGGGAGCGCACAGCTCACACAGGGAAGACACACGGCCTACGTCGCTCCAATAAATGCTCACCTTTTTGTTTTGCACGAGGAGCAGAGGGCCCTGCCTTTCATGGGGAATAATCACAAGAACAAAAGCACATTTTCAATGGTCGATCTCAATTCCAGACACTATTCCTGAGAAGTCTTCTCCATCCAGCTCTGATTTGAAGTGACCTTACATACAAATGCAACCCCAGGCTTGTTATGTGTATGTGAGGGGCTAATGGGCTGTGACCTCTGCTCCATCCAAACCCTCTCTGGCTAGTTCAAGGTTCTGCTGACCTTATTTTCTGTAGTTAATTACTCATATTTTAAAAGGTTGTCTAATGCCATCGACTCATTTGCATAACTGAGGCAGGCAAATCCATGACAGGACCTTAAGCTTCTTCTGCCCGCCAAGTGCCCGTTCTCGGCTGTCTAATCCAATTTGATGCTCTTTGTGACAGGGCGTCTGTGATTCGGCATGTTTGCAGCCATTTGTACACACTGAGAAGAAAGGATGCAGTGTTTACGACAATATGACAATGGAAAATGTAGAGGTATTTTAAGAGGATGCAAGTCAGAAAGGTGAGCAAATTTAAAAGTAAGCATAGGAACTAACAGGTAAAACAGTGTGCCTTTCAAACAGCTGCCTTCTCTGAGAGCTTTTTAAATGCCGCTCTTGATCGGAAGGATATGAAATCCTAGAAGCCTCTCCTGGTTTGCTGGACCCACCCTTGGCACTGTACTTAGCCACCACACTTTCCCATCTTGCCAGATTCTACTAGAAACTTAACTGATTCTAAATGATTTTCTATGAGGAAACCCTATCTAATTCTGGTACGTTTATGGAATTCAGTGCCTGACCGTTCCCTGATACAGCTTTAAAATTCTCTAGACACAAAGTAAAATTCAGAATTCAGGATCATTATTAGCTAAAAAAAAAAAAAGGAAGGAAGGAAGAATGAAAGGAAGGAAGAAATCAACTTTCATATTTTCTTGGAAAGTTAGTTACTTACAAATAAATAGTGAGAAACACACCAATACATTTTGAGTAGACTGAGAGATGATTTTAGAGCTGGAGAGGTGACTAAGCAATCAATAGTCCTTGTTGCTCTTCCAGAGGTGCCAAGTTCAGATCCCAGCATTCACATTAGATGGTTCAGAACATTCTGTAACTCTAGCTCCAGGAACTCAAGGCCCTCTTCTGGCCTCTAGGGGCACCCAAACACACACACACACACACACACACACACACACACACACACACACACGGCACACACACAGGCAGTCAGTCAGTCAGTAAATGTGACAATAAAAATCTAAAATGCTCCATAGCCAGGCTGCCTCAGCTTCCTGAGAATGCAGATCTATAGTTGTCCATCACCACATCTAGTCACACGCTTCATTCTGCATGGACAGTTATGGCAACAGCTTTAATCTCATATTTAAACAAAACTACACTTTAGAAATTAGGATATCATTTTTACTCTCTGTAATTATATGAAATCAAGGATAAAGCTGAGGGAGAAGCCCAGATGGAAGGCGTGCTAACTTCACAGACAAGAGCATTTAGACTCAATCAATGGAACTTTCGAAATCCTTTTTCAGTCCATATTCACTCTCTTCCCCCAGCTCCTCCCAAACCCATTCCCTCTTTCCTACCCTCCCAACTCTGTGACCTCTTTTATCTTTTAATTGTCATGTGTGCAGGTGTTTTGCTGGCATGCGTATCTACATACCGCTTGTATGCCCACTGCCTAAGGAGATGAGAGGAGGATCCAGATCCATATGGTACTGTAGTTGCAGACTGTTATGCGCCATAATGTGGTTGCTGGGAACCAAAGCTGGGTCCTCTATAAGAGCAGCAACTGTTCTTTACTGCTGACCTATCTCTTGCCGAACTTCCTTTTAAAAAATATATATATATATTTTAAGATCATCAAGTACAATTTGTGCTTCCCATTTGCCTTTTAATGTGTGTCCTTCCATTGAATGTGGTTGGCCTACCAGGGTTACACATTTAAAGAAAACTCTCTCTCTCTCTCTCTCTCTCTCTCTCTCTCTCTCTCTCTCTCTCTCCTCTCTCTCTCTCTCTCCTCCCCCCCCCCAGCAACTATCCATTGCCAGTACTGCCTCACTTGGGGGTAAGACCGCATTCCTCCTCCCCACTCGATACGGGGATTTTGTGTGATCTGAGTGTATGCAGAGCTTGCATATGTTGTCAAAACAGCTGTCATTTCATATGTGCACCTGCTTCAGGGTGTCCAGAAAACACTTCCCGCGGTCATCCACAAACCCCTGGCTCTTACAACTGTTCTACCTCTCGTTCACAACAACTGTAGCGCCTTGGGAGGAGGATTAAGAATTCCATAGTCTCTTATTCACCACATTTTGACTGGCCGTGGGTCTCTGTGCTAGTTCCTACCGGCTACAAAACAAAAAGCAACCTCTCTGATGTGGGTTGAGAGTCGCAGCAATCTGATTGGATTTAAGACGTGCACTACAAGTTGAAACCCATACCTTGGTCAAGAACCTGTGACTCGACTCTCAGTCTGAGAGAGGAAGCTACTACTATCATTCTGCTAAGTGGATTTAGTGTTAGACCAACTTCTAATGACTTCTCATTAGACTTGTAGATTCGTGTATCTCTCAGTCCATGGGACACTTAATGAAACATCTTAGCAGGACCTGTTGAATAGAGGGTGAAAACTGAATCTCTCACAGACTTAATCCCTACAAGGAAAAACTGGAGTGAAGACTGCATTCAAGTAAGAAAACAGATCATTTCATGCTTTATAGTGTAGGTTAAGTATCCTTTATCTAAAATGTTTAGGAAAAGAAGTCTTTCAAATTTCAGACACATTCAGATTTTAAATATGAGATATTTAGAGATAGAATCAAGTCTAGACATGAAATCAATTTATGTCTCTGATATCTGCCACATACAGAATCCGAAGATAACACGTGTGTGTGTGTGTGTGTGTGTGTGTGTGTGTGTGTACGCGCGCATGTGGCACATTCACCTGCTTGCCTTGCTTGTTCAAGTGGGGCTCTTTACCACTTTCATCATTTTTGTTGGAGACAAGGTCTCTCATTACCTTGTAGTTTCTGTTTCAGCTAGACTGGATGGCCATCAACCCCCACTGTGCTCATTTCTGACTGGTCAGCATCAGGATTACAGCTGTATACCCACACACCCTGCTTTTTACTTGAGCTCTGGGTTACCAATGGCCAGATGAAGGCAATCTTAAAAGCCAAGCTCTTCCTGGGAAGTGAAACAGTCATAAAGTCAGAGAAGGGCCGGGCAGTGGTGGCGCGTGCCTTTAATCCCAGCACTCGGGAGGCAGAGGCAGGTGGAACTCTGTGAGTTCAAGGCCAGCCTGGTCTACAAGACCTAGTTCCAGGACAGGTTCCAAAAGCTACAGAGAAACCCTGTCTCGGAAAACCAAAAAAAATAAAATAAAATAAAATTAAATTAAAAAAAAAGCCAGAGAAGGAATCCACATGATGGAAGCCAGGATTTGAAAATGAAAATAAGCCATGCCAACTACTGTGGGCTGTTAGAGCTGCCACGGATATTAAACACAGATGATCTAAGTTCTATTTAGAAATGTTTTTTTGACGCATATGAACAGGATACATTTGAGAAGTTGCTAAGGATACTAGCTATGGCAGTCACGCCAAACTTAGAAAGCTTTGATGTAAGTGAGTGGGAGATAGATAAGAGATAATGGTTATGAGATTCATTTAAGCGGCAGGTGTCAGCACAATTTAGGAGGAATGGGAGGAATTTAGAACTCTTGGGTCCAATCTCTCCATTTTGCAGAAAAGAAAGCTGAAATCTTCACAAATTATCTTGCTTATCCTACACTTGTGCTGGACATGGTGTCTTACACGTACGCTCTGAGCACTCAGGGGACCAAGGAAGATCACTAGGAGTGTGAGGTCGGCCTGGGCTACGTAATAAATCCCACAATAGCCTGGGCTATAGAGGGAGCCTCTGTCTCAAAGAAAGGAAGACTGAAAGGGGTGGGGAGTCAGCAAGTAAACTCAGTTTAACAAATGGATGAAATAAGACAGATATTTGAACGCACTCCCTCCAGTGATTGTGTGTGGGGGGGGGACGGATATGTGAATCTGTGGGTAGGAAAATTCCAGAGGGGAGGAGCTAGCAGGGCAGCAGTCAGACATCATCTGAGAAAGATAGCTCTGTAAGACTGGAGTTAGGATCCTGAGGAAGCAAATACAAAATTAACTGTATCTGGCCATCAAGGAGAATGCGTAATGCTTAGACTGGGAACACAAACTTTATAAAGATTTAATTTAGGAGGCTGATAGGATAAGAGAAGTACATTAGGGAAGAACATTCTCTAGTTTAAGAGAATCAAAGACAAAATCAGCACTTTAAAAGGCTTCGGGGAAATGAATAAGAGAGAAAGTCTCCCTAGGGTTGATTTTTAGGGAAGTTTGTAGATTTAGAATTGTGAAGATAAATATGGGCAGCCAAGTAGTGTGAGAGCTATAAAGATATATGTTGGCTGTATAAGATTTGGGAAAATTTTGCTGTGTGATAGAGTATATCTTTTCTTCCTCTAACCTTTCCTTCTTCCTTTGTCCAGCCACCCTCTATCCTTTCCCTTCCCTCATGTCCTCTATTTTTTCTTCACTTCCTCTACAATCTAACAACTCTGAAATCAGATCACCTTCCAGCTTGTCATATTTCAGTTTGCAGCATTTCTCTTGTCACAGGGCTACCCAAAGTGGGTTACTTCCTGATTAAGAAGCACCCTCTCCCCGCCAAGTCGGCCATGTGCTGAATTCAGGAGCTCATCCATTTTGCTCACTCTCCAATGTTTCCCTGGCATTCTGAACAGTCTCTGGCACAGAGCAGTTACTTTATAAAAACACTTGATCATGTGTGGAATTGTGGTGATAAGAACTATCCTCCCTGCTCTCAGGAGCCGTAATCTCCTCTCCGGGGAAATGGGATACTGAGGACTCACAGAAAAGACTGACTCCATCACTGAAATGTGGAGGAACCAAAAGGCAA
Organism: Alexandromys fortis; assembly: GCF_014885135.2. NCBI lineage: Eukaryota > Metazoa > Chordata > Mammalia > Rodentia > Cricetidae > Alexandromys > Alexandromys fortis. Next base: position 21,938,247 of record NW_026067909.1, read on the forward strand.
CTCTAGCAGACCCATGAAGCAACAGCCATGTTGGATTGACGGATGGGAGCTTTCTCTGCTGAGCATGGGGTTGTTTTATTGATTTTGGAATTGAAATAAGTTACAATCTTTTATGTTCATTTCCATTCCAACAACTCAGAAAAAAAAAGGCTGAAGAATAATGATTTTTGATGATCTTTATTGGAGAAAATAAATTAATATTTGGGTGTGGAAAAAAAACAAAAAAAAAGAAAAAAAAGGCTGAATCTAAGGAGGATGTATTAATTTCTGTTGTCATTGACACTGAAATAAAACAAGTTGAGGCAGGAAAGATGTATTTGTCTCGTGGTTTCAGAGTGATTGACCCATGAGTTTGGAGCCCATGTGCTTGGACAGAACACGGCACCTGCATTTTGTTTCATGGCAGGCCAGACAAGAGAAAGGGATCTAGAACTCCATTCATTTTCTCCTCTTCCCACATTTAATCTGTTGGGCCCTCAGCCCTAGAATGGTGCTAGCCACACTCAGGCTGGCTATTCCCTTTCTGGATACGTCCTCAAAGAGATACCTAGCGGTGTACCTCATCAATATCCTAGATAATTCTAAACCCACTCAAGTTGACAATGAAGGTTAGTCATCTTTGCAGGACATTCTGAACTTACCAATATCATGACAGCTTAAATAATTAACTGAAGATTTATTAAGGTAAAGCTGTAATTATGATTGTAGATCGTAGAGTAAGTCATAAGTCATTCTGAATCCATTTGGCTTTTAATAAGCCAGTGAAGGGTGCTTTCAGAAGAAAATGAAATATATGCTTAACAAAAGAAAATATTTGTCTCTTTGTATTTCCAGTACAAACACTGTGGTGTAATTATATGGACTGCACAGACTCATTAATCACCCAAACCACACTTACAGAAAGCACAAACAGCTGTGTCCTCATCCCCACACTGCCCCAGGGATCCCTCAAAGCACAGATTAAAAGACCACTCACTCCTGGCTGTGGCATTGTTAGTGCTTCAGTGACACTAAGAACAAAGCCACCCTAACCATGGATTAGTGCCATTATTTTGAAGAATGTTCTCTTTTCCAGGAACTGACTTGAGACTATGTCTGTACAAGTCATCAAAGGTTTACAAATTTAGTTTGCTCATAAGTCAAAGTTATAAATTTTGCTAACTTACAAGCAAAGATGACATCTTATTGTCAAATCTCTGGAGCCCACCTGTCTGGTAAGATAATAAAAACTGCAGTGTTTCTTCTGCATTATTAAGAGCATCTTAATTACCTACTCTCCAGTGATTGGCACACATCTAAATTTTATGTGCAATCCAACCAAAGAGCTACTGTGCGGTGCTCTGTTTCAAAGTCAATGAGAATTTTCCTTCAGATGTGGCAGTTGTTGGCCCAATGTTAGAACTAAAGTAAATACTAGGCTTTCCTAAAGTCAGACAGATTGCTCTGTGATAGAATTTCTTATATTTACAGTGCTATGAAGAAAATGGTTTGGCATATGGCATTTCCAGTGGTTGCTATTAAAAACTACAAATGGACACAATTTTAAGTTTTTATATTTTTTATGATAATGTTTTACAATAATACAATGCCAATTAGTTTCTATTGAAAAATTAACTTTTGCTCCCTACTGGTGAAAAGCCTATTCCTTTCCGAACATTCTAACTTGCAATCGTTAAGTCCCAAAGAAATCATACAGAGGTCTACATTAGTTATAAACTGATTGGCCCATTATCTTAGGCTTCTTATTGACTCATAACCTATATTAGCCCATTATTCTTGTCTATGGCTCAGTACCACGTGACTCGGTACCTTATTCAGCAAGGTAGTCACATCTTACTTCTTCTGTGTAGGGTCAGGATTGCAGAGAAATGGCCATCCTTCTTCCCAGAATTCTCCTGTTAACCATTGACCTGCCTCTACTTCCTGTCTGGTTGTCCTGCTTATACTTCCTGCCTGGCTACTGGCCCATCAGCATTTATTTAAAATATAATTGACAGAATACAGACCACGGTCCCACAGGAAGATAGCAGACCTTGAGTGAAGCAAATGTGTTGCAAAGATAAAAAAAAGACTGGGAAGAGGAGATGCAAGCCAGAGCTGCAGCCAGGGAGGCAACGAGGGCAACCCAACTTAAATTTCCGATCATTTCTGAGAACATAGTTAGTGCTGTATAAAGGAAAGGGTAGTGAGAACTGTATTATGATTTATAAAGAATAATCAGCTAGAGACCAAACTGTAAGAAGAAAAATGATGCATGTTCCCTTTGCTCAAATGACCCCAAACAAAATATATTAGACTATGGTCTAAAAATATGTTTAACTGGGAGCTGAAAAATAGAGTTTAAAATGAAAGCTACATAGGCCAAAGAGGAGTCAGAGGGCCTGACTTAGATTATGATGTGATTTACATGCACAGCCGTGAATCAGAACTCCTAAGAAACTAAGTGTTCCTGGATGGGAAATGATCAAAATTGACCCTGAAACTCTGGCCACTCGTGTGATATGAACTGCATGGAATGGAAGCCTGTGTCCTTCCAAATTCATTTGTTGAAATCCTAATCATGAATGGACCGTAGGGACTGTTCTTCTGGAAAGTAATCGTGTCAGGAGGGTGTGGCCCACGTGATGGGATCAGGGCCTATATAGAATGCAGGAACGCTCACTCCTGCTTTCCCTCCACTCTCTCTGCCATATGAGGATACATGTAGAAAGCAGTCATCTGCGAACCAGGAAGAGGGCTGTCCCCAGATACTAAAGTTGATGACACTTGGATCTTGTAAATAAAACACTCTGTGTATAAACCACTCAGTATGTGATATTCTGTCATAAAGCCAAGAAAGACTAAGGTATCACTGCAAGGAAATGAAAGGCAAAAGAAAATAAGTTGTTTTGTTTGTTTTTTAGAGACAGAGTTTCTCTGTGTAGCCCTGGCTATGCTGGAACTTGCTCTGGAGACCAGGCTGGCCTCAAACTCTGAGATCCTCCTGCTCCTGCTTCCCAAGTGCTGGAATTAAAGGTGTGCACCACCACTGCCTAGTTGATAGGCAAATGATTTTAACTGAAAGAAGGCAGAATCAGAAGATACCATGTAGTCACCACAAAGAACAGATGAGCCAGAATGTTGCTGGTAAGCCATACCCACATGGCAATACACAGATTAATAGAAATGGGTTAAATTAAGATGTAAGAGCTAGCCAATAAGAAGCTAGAGCTAATAGGTCAAGCAGTGATTTAATTAATACAGTTAATTAATACAGTTTCTGTGTGGTTATTTTGGGACTGAACAGCCAGAAACAAACAAGCAGCCTCCCCAGTACACACAATTAGTTCATTTTTACCTCTGAACAAGTTCAAACTAGACTAAAGGTTTTTTGTAAATAGATCATAAATTTAAAACTTTAACAGCTATACACAAGGTCAGAGTCACAGATGTCCAACCTAGATTGCTACACAAAGCACCCTAAGAAAAGCATGCTAATTCTTTGCTTACCAGTCTGCTGACAATAGACCTATGTCTCAAAGTTTGTCACTGGCCCCCCAAATCTAATCACAGTCTTATTCCTGTAACCGTGGAATCTTGTGTTGCAATGAATCAGCTCCTTATGGCTTACCCTGGGAATATACTTTTGACCATGAGAAGTAACTCTTGTAATTTTTTTTATCACTTCAAGGCTCCCGTAAGAAGAAGTTTTAAGGCTAGAAGAGAAGAAGCTAGAGTAATTAGAAGTAGGACAGGCTAATTAGTATAGAAACAGAAGAATAAAGAGACATGTTTGGGACAACATGTGTGTGAGACTTTTCCCTCAGATTAAGAGCTGTCTGAAGTTCCCCTTCTCTACACTGTGGCTTCTGATCCAAACTCTGGAAGATAGCCCTGTACAGCAGTCTCAGAGACTCAGCATCTCGAGTTGTAGCCCTGGTGCCTATATCTGCTGAATAAAACCTCTTCTTTGTTAAAATTTATTTATGGTAGACTGGTGATTCTCTGAATAAGCCAAAGTCATAACGATGTTAAGCATATTTGTTATTTTTCCATTCTTCTGATTCTCTGTCTCCACTTAACAAGGAAAATATCTTTGTTGGCTTATTTTACCTTCTTCTAACCTCTTCACCCTTTTCTCCACAGCCTATTGGAACACACTCTTCCTTCCACAGAATGAAGTGTTGCCTGAATCTAGGGTCACAAAATGAAGTCAGTCAGAACTCTGTTGTAATTTTGCGCCTTGACTTTCTTTCAGTGGGACTCACATTTTGTCAAAATGGAAGCTTTCGTCTCCCTTCATTTGGATTCAGAAATCTTTGTTTACCTTAGTTATTATTGTGAGGTTGGAAGGGATTCAGACCTCTTCTCCCGTCTGCCTTCAGTAAGTGCACTTCCTCTATTAAATAAATCCACCTACAGATTCTGATGTAAGCAGTTATCTTAGTTAGGGTTTCTATAACTATAAAGAGATACCATGGCCACAGCAACTCTTATAAGGAAACATTTAGCTGAGGCTAGCTTACAGTTCAGAGGTTTAGTTCATTAATCGTCATGGTGGGAAGCATAGCAGGATACAGGTAGACATAATGCTGGAAAGGTAGCTGAGAGTTCTAATCTGCAGGCAGCAGAAAGAGAGAGACACTGGGCCTGACTTGACCATCTGAGACCTCAAAACCCACTTCCAATGACTCCCTTCCTCGAACAAAGCCAGACGTACTCCAACAAGGCACAGCTCCTAAAAGTGCTAATCCCTATGGGCCTATGGAAACCATTTTTATTCAGTCTACCATAGCAATTATCTGAAATTTTGAACAGAACATTCCAATTTCCCTGGTTAAGTTCCTTTCTCTGCGGGAGGGGGGGGGTGGGTATTTAAGGAATGGAAAAAGATTAAGCTTTACTGCATAGGTTGTCTGGGTTTCCCACCCTCTTGAAAAGGTGAGAAAAGCAGGTAAATCCTGTCATTCATACATCCGATTGCAGACTCTCAGAAAACAAAAACAAAACCATACAAATAAACAAAAGTTCAATAAGCCAATGCTAAAAATCACAAACATCTTCCCCAGCAGTCTTTGGCTACGTTTTCTAAGGGTTTAAGAGCTTCCTACACAGTCCCAGCATTCCTATGCAAAGGATTTCCTCTTTTAAAAGGGAGAGTAGAGAGATGTAGGTGCTCAGCTGGTAACTTTCACAGAGGCTTTCCAATGTCGGGTGACATCTAGTTGGCATTATGCGCCCGGTCCCTCCTGAAAGCTGTTCTCTCTCAAGCTGAGCCGGACATTCTTGTTCCACAGCTGTCTGACTGCTGATATTTGGCCTGTTTCAGCTTCAGTTGACTCTCTGAACACTGTAAGTCCTTCCCTCCTGTCAGGGAGAGTTAACACTATTGGGAAAACAAACCTAGCACTGCCTCTAGGTACATCAATGTGCCAGAAGTGTGCGTATGGAATTCTTCCTGAGGACATCATCTCACCTCCCCAAGCACTTGTAAGGCTCTAATAAAAAAAATAAAAAAGACTTAAAAGACTAAGAAACAAAACAAACTTCCCTCCAACAAAAGAAAACAAAATGCGTTGAAGTCATTAGAGAGTCAGTCACATTGTTCAGAAGTATATTTATAAGCCTTCAATGGTATCCTCATCTGCTGTCATGCTTAGCCTTGCTCATGGCACCTTTATTCCAGCGTTCTAAGTAGGATACAGGCTATAGATTATATTGGAGGAACTGAAAGACGTTGCTTCTGATACAGAACTTAAGGAAGGATCCTGATGCACAGTCACTGTAGATGGGAGATGGTAGGATCTTGGCTGTGACAAATGCCTGCACCCAGGTACCCGTTAGCCAGATAAGGAGTATTTCCTTTCCTTTACACTGTTCCCATGTGTTCATTCATTTGAATGTCCATTTCCATCCTCCAGGAGAGACAAGTGTTCTGAATTTTGCTCTCAAAGATTGGTTTTCTATTTTTGAACTTTATAAAAATGCAATCACACAGTATGTCATGTGTTTGGCTTCCTTCGCTCAACATGTTTTTGGATTTCTTCCATGTTTTAAGTATATTAAAAAGGGAAAAATATATGATTCAACTGTTCTTTGAAATATTAATCTATAATATATAGAAGATTCTGGAAATGTAAACTTAATTTCAGAAGTTCATTACAGGTAGAGAGAGCTATAGAAATATGTAAAAGGATTAGATTAAAATAATTCTTTAAAAGGTGGAAGGTTACAAATCAGAACAACTGAACAGAGAATGAGAGGCCTTGGGGGAACTAAAATCTCTGCAGCTGTTTAAGTGTAATGGGATGAGACAATGAACTCCAAGCTAGCTGACTGAACCCAAGGTAATTTACCTGAGCGGATTGGCATTCCCTCAACAATAAATAAATTAGGGGAGAAAGAAGGTGAAAGAGGCAGCCCCCAGAATAAGAAAAGTGTTAAGTCATATATCTGGCAAAAGTTCTGACCTCATAAAAGACGTACAAGAGGAAATTAAGCTTGTAGAAAGATAATCAGTATCACTCATTTTTAGGGAATCTCAAGGCTAAACAACAGTAAGAGGCTTGCATGTATCTATTAAAATGTCCAACTCCAAAGACCCCTGACAATACGAAATGTTGGTGAAGATGCCATCATATCTCTTACAAACTTAAACATATTCTTGTTGTGTGTGATAGTTGACTTCATGTATTTACTTTAACCAACCATACAATGCCCAGATATTTGATCACATGTTAGTTAAAGATGGTCCGGTCCACTGCAATGTGGTAGACTTCACTGACCAGTTGAAACCAAGAAATGAACAAAGAACATAATCATACTGACCCCCTCCAATACCTTCAGGAAGGAAAGAATTCTTCCTGACAGCCTTTGAATTGGGATTTGGGACATGGGAATTTGTATGTCGGTGGAGAGGGAGGTGCTTTTAGACAATGGCTCTTTCTGGGTTTTAAGATGATCAGCTTTTAGAATGAAGGTACATCACCAGCTCTCCTAGTTCTCAGGTGTCCCCATGAATACTGAAAACAATCAGTTTCCCTGGCTCCAGCCCAAAGCTTGTCACAGGTCTTGGGAGATGTCAGCCTTCAAAGGCCAACTCTTTGTGATAAATTTCATAATACACGGTCCTGCGTTTTTCTGGAAAACCTTAACTAATATGCCATGCAAACAAAAGACTCCCAGGTATTTATCCAACTGAGTTGAAAACATGGTTACCATTAAAGCCTGCACACAAAGGCTGGTAGAAGCTTTTCTCACAATTATCCCAAAGTAGAAGGAACCCAGTTATCCTTTAAGAAATGTCTGCCTTAGTTAGATTTTCTAGTACTGTGATAAGATATGACCAAAGTAAGCAACTTGGGGAGGAAAAGACTTGTTTTGCTTACACAACCCAGATCACAGTTCATTGAGGGAAACCAAGGGAATTTAAATGGGACAAGAACCTGGAGGCGGGAGGTGATGCAGAGACTGAGAAGTGCTGCTCACTGGATTGTTCCTCTTGGTTTGCACAGCTTGTTTCTTATAGCACCCAGAACCACCAGCCCAGAGATGGGACTACCCACAAAGGGTTGAGTCCTCCCCCATCAATCACTAATTTAAAAAATGCCCTATAGGCTTGCCTACAGCCTGAGCTTATTTAGTCATTATTTAAATTAAGGTTCCTTTCTCTCAGGTGACTTTAGCTTGTGACAAGTTGATATAAAACTAGCCAGCACATTCTCTTAACACCATATAGATGCTATCACAAAATAACACAAAAACTTACTCCCTATAATCTTAGAAGCTGGGCAACCCCATATCAAAGTGCTGCTGTCCAAGGTATCTGATGAGAGGCAGCCTTCTTATTCATATCCAGCAGTCTTTTCAGTAACTTAGTGTGACCGAAGAGCAGAGGATATTCTGGGAATCTATTTTATAAGAGATTTTATAATCTCTTTAATTGGTCTCATTCATGAGAGCTCTGTCTTCATGACTTCTCAAAGGCACCACCTCCCCATACCATCACCATTTAGAGAATAACAATAGGGAAATTGAACAAATCACATCACATTTATAATGGGATATTGTTCTGCTGATTTGTTAAAAAACAGACCTATCAAGCCATTGATAGTCTTTTCTTTTGTTTTTCTTTCTTTTCTTCTTTTTTGTTATTTTGTTTTGCTGCTGTCTTTCAGACAGCGTCTCACTCAGTGTCCCAGCCTACCCTCGAACTTTCAGTTCTCAGATGCAGATACATCCTAAATGAATATTGCTAAGTTAAGGAAACCAGATGGCAGAGGATATCTATATAATATGACATTCTCAAAATGCAAAATTATAGAGAGAAAAAAAACAGTCTACTTGTATTTCAGATGTTTAAGCAATCTCAGTGATGTGGGAGAAGAAACAGGTGCTGTCCTTATGCAACACTGGAAGTGAAAGAAGTCAGAGCAAACAGCACGCAAGCATTTCAGTATACTGCAGAGATGTGGGCTAACACGACTATGCTAGTTAGTTTTAATTGTCGGTGGATGCAACCTAGAATCACTAGGGAAGAGGGTCTGTGGGTATGTCTGTAAGGGATTTTATACTGAGTATAAACTGATGCAACTGAGGTAGGAAGACCCAGCCTATTATGAGTGGTACAATTCCCTAGGCAAGGAATTCTGAACAAGAGAGAAGAAAGTTGGCTGACAGCTAGTAAGGATGTGTATATTCTTTATCCTCTTTGGAGTGTAACGTGATGTAACTACCTTCTTGAGTTTCTGTCTTGTCTTCCCAAATGATGGGTTATTTCCAGGTTGTTTTTTGTCTGGGTATTTGTCACACGAGAAACAAAAATAGAATGAGTACTGATTCTTCTCTACCTGCATCACAGAACTGGACAATTAAGAAAATAGATAATGGGCAGAGGGAGCCAGATTTCTCACGAGTGAGAAAATCAGTGTTTACAGATAAAGATGGGGAAGAAGCTGGGGTAATCTATATGCTAATAGACTAGAATTGAAAACTTTAATATGAAATCACATTTAGTCTAACACTGATCCAGTTATCTTGTTAGCTTTCCATTACTGCAATGACGGTGGCTTACTTTGGCTTGTAGTTTCAGTTCGTGGTCCCTTGGCCTGGTTGCTTCTAGCCCCAGAGTGGGGTAGGACATCACAAGGGAAGCATGCATCAGAGGACTACTGCTCATCTTATAGGGTGACCAGGAAGCAAAGAGAGAAAAGAACAGGACAGAGTCCCAATATCCCCTTCAGGAGCACATCTCCAGTGACCTACTTTCTCCAAACCAATCCCACTTTCTAAATTTTCCATCAGCTTCCAAGAGTACCATCCACTCAGAAACAAGGTCTCAATATGGGAACTTTCAAGGGGGGATATTTTGGGTTCAAATTATAACAGTTACAGATAGGAGTATTTATAGGTCATGTAAATCCATAGTTAATGACACACTTTTATAGATAGCTAGAGAAAGAGAGAGAGAGAAAGAGAGAGAGAGAGAGAGAGAGAGAGAGAGAGAGAGAGAGAGAGAGAGAGATTTAGTTCTGTTAGAAGGAAAAAATTCTAAGAATGGTGACCAGATTTTAGTTTCTAATACTATTATCCAACAAAATGAACTCAAGACCCTTGAAACCATAATTGATTTTAGCACTAGGGCAGAAAATATACTAGATGAGCCCAGGGCATCTTGTAGTTCTAGAAAGTAAGGATATGCTGAACAAACAACCCCCAAAACATCATGATGAGACTATGCCAAAGTTATGTAAGAGCCAAGGGAAATAACTCTCAACGATCCAAATTAGAACAATTTAAGAAGTAAAAAAGAAGTATAATTAGATTAAAATCCTAAGTATAATTCTAGGCAGAATTTAAGATAATTTATGTATTATTTATGTACCTTTAGAGGGTGGTACCTCCTTCTCAAATGTAAACTTGTGTGGTGATGATTTCCTTCAAAGGTATTAGGAGAGGGTAAGAGAAGCCTCTTTACAACTGAGGAACCAGACTCAGATTTCTTAGTAAAGGGTTTAAGTTCTGTATTTGCAGTAGTGTGTTGGTCAGTTTTTATTGGTCCACTTGGCATAAGCTAGTAACCTGGAAAAAGTCAAAGAGGAAATCCAGTTGGAAAAATAGCTCCTTTGGATTGTCTATAGGGAAGTCTACAGGGAATTTACTTGGTTGATGCCTTGTGTACAAAGTTCCAGATGCTTTCTTCTCTAAGTTGTTTTTGCTCACGGTGTTTATCACTGCAATAAAAGGCAACCTGAACAAGTGGCCATCATGTCATGTGTATGCATTCTTTATATTTTAAAAAGATTTTGCGGCTTGCCTTTGGGTATGACAAAGCCACCTGTACAGCAAAAAGTAGCCTTCCACCTCCTCAGCTTCCTGAATGCTACACCCAGGGAATCAATCTTCTCACCCTGCCAAGACAGGTAGACTAAACCTTCCCCAGACCGAAAAATCTTTGGGCCTATTTTACTCAGCAGCTAACAGCAAGCACTGCTTCTAAGGCTGATGTTCTCCAAGGACTTAGGAGAGACTATGTAGCCTGTGTAGCTAAAAAATCTGTCTCATTTCTGCTCATTTATCCCTCTCAGATCTGTCTAACGGCATTTGATGACTCAAGGTACTGATGGCTCATTATCTCATTTGTTAAATTTCCTGCTAAAATGCAGACAGGTGTGCCTCTTTAACAGGCTTCATAGTCCAGGACTAACAGGTTTCAGGTGTATCTTTAAAATTCAGAGTTCTCAATTCCCTTTAATTGTCTTCTAAAATGTTCATGTTCTAGTTGTCTTACAGATACCTGCAGCTTCCTAAAAAGTTGTGCTGCCTTATCAAAAAAAAAAATTGGTCTGGTAAAAAGTAACAGTCTCCAGAGCATATTTTAAACCCCACCCATTTTTAAGCATGTTTTACAGGTCACTTCTGCTGTCTGGGCCAAGACCAACTTACAAAAGGCCATCTAGACAATGCCAACACCTGCACCACCTCCTGGGAATTCACCACTGGTACCAATTCTTCTGGCTCGTAAAACTAAAATCTGGTTCTATCTGCTCTTGTGTCTCACTTATACACCCGAGCCTCCCCTGTACAACCAGGGCACTGCTCTGTCCCATTCTTTCTGGCAGTTAATGACTCTTGCCATAGCTAGCCCCATTCATAGGGCCAATAATAACAATATATTTTTTTTCTCCTAGCCACCAGCCTTCTCATCTCCCTCAAGGAACAGCAGCCTGAGGACTCCAGGATGACAGTGAACTGGATGCTGCTCCAGCCACTCCTCTCGCTGAGCGTGAGCCCACCAACTCCCAGCTCTCCCCTCTCCCATGTTGCCCCATGCCTGCAGGAAGTAGCCAGATTTGAATTGGCTCCCCTTTATCCAAAGAAAGTTGGGGATGTTGAGTCAGCTCCTTGGCACCCCTTTATACAAAAAGTCTGGAATGTTTAGCTGGGGGCTTCACCCCAGCTCCTGGCATAAGCTTTCTCCCCTGGGAGTTGCCTCAGTCCAAACTCCACCTCCAAGAAAGCCCAACAAATAGTGACCTCTCCCCAGGGAGGGTCAATACCACTCGCACAGGCTATTTAAACTACCCCCCCCCCCAGAGAATGAACATGTGGTCTCTGGTTACCTGTGGTCTCCTATGTTTTCCTGGGGCAAACAGGAGTATTGCTCTTCTCATGCCTAGGTATCACTACAGTGTCTTCAAAGTCCTATTTAGATTAAGTGTACCTTCTCTGAAATGCCAGAGTAATTCAAATTTCAGACTTGTTTTTTGCATATACATAGTGAGCTATCTTGAGCAATGGAATTCAATTCAAAACAAAAAAAAAACCTGTTGTTTTACATATACCTGATGCATGACCTTTCCCAGGGAAACATGAGCACACACCTGTTCATCCCAGATAGTGCACGAACAACTGGTGAGATGACTCCACCAATGATCTTACTGAAGTTACACAGGTAAGCATGGGTGAGGGACTGCTTAGGGGCTCCTGGGGACTCCCACCTCAACCCCTCTCACAGCTAGTAAAAGATGCATCCCTTGGGCTCTCTCCACCAGAGAGCCTCTTCTTACTGGGGATTTTTCACCGTGCATCTTTAAATCCCAGAGGGAGTCCTGTGAGTTCTGAAGCCTCCTGAGCTTCCTAAGTCTTGCAAATTTCATGGGCCTCCTGGGTCTTCTAAGTCTCCCTCTGGGAGGCAGTGTTTCAGTTTGGAGGAATCAACTAGACAACACCACTTTACACAATTAAACTAAAGGTAACTTCTCAGGGTTTTTTTCTTCTTCTTCAACTATTTTGTGCAAGAATTTGTGGCATTTCCCACTTGGGTTGTGCCAATGTTCATAACGTTTTGGGTTTTTGAAACAGTCTGATTTTTTGAATTGACCCTCCTCTACAGCTTGGCAAAAGCACACTCATTATTTGAGTCTGCCTCTTTTCCAGAGAGAAAGGGCTAGCAGGGTGATTATTTTTATCTTGATCCTCACAGGTTTTTGATGTTCTGCCTAGATCCCACAGAGGTATATTTAGAACTGGTGTTTCCTGCCAGTGCCTAGGCCTTGTGGGACGACACTGTCACTTGCCCCTCACAATGGCTGAACATTGACTCTAAGCCTGGAAAGGTAGTTTCTAATCACAGAAGTCTGGGCAAATATTTTAAAATGTGATTTAACTTATAAAACGAGGACTTTTTTTTTTAAAAAAAAAAAAACTATCTGACTTGCTAAATCCTCTCTCTCTCTCTCTCTCTCTCTCTCTCTCTCTCTCTCTCTCTCTCTCTCTCTCTGAAACAGTTTAAAAATATTCCCATTCAAGAAGAGAAAAGACTTTGAGGGAACAGACGAACACCAAGTGTCTCAATGTTCCTCTCCAGATCACACGTATGTGTATGTATGTTTGGTTTGTAACAGCAGGGAGCACAGTAAATGTGACCAGATGTAGATTTCATTTCACTCCCATGTTGCTATGGAATCCTTTTCTCTCTGAAAATCAGATTTCTCCATCTGTTTTAGTGACTCTGTGTTCACTGCCGTGCCAAGGGCCAGCTGATCTAACAGACATGCTACGGAACAGATTCTTCAAACCAGAAAGAAACAAAAGCCAAACAAGTGAGAAACAGAACAAAGGGCACGCGAAACCAAAGGGCTCTCAAAAAAAAAAAAAAAAAAAAAAAAAAAAAGATAGTTGTGGATAAAATGGCAGGAACTTGGCTCCAGGTCGCATTTTCACAAGGGCAACTTAACACAAACTTCCCAGAAGTGCGGTGACCACGTACTGTTTAGGAATGCTGTAAAACCAGACAATGAATTAGAAAACGGTTTTATGAGTAGCTTCAAGACTCCCAGTGGATAAACGCACTGTTTTCCAAAACAATTAGCATGGAATGGATGTAAAAGATAAAATATTTTGATGAGAATGACTAAATAAACATAGGATTAGTAAAAACTTTCTAGGAGAACAAATTAGTAATGCTGTTCTATTCCTCCAAGCAACAAACATTTTTCCAATAGCCAAATCTCTCACTCAGTGCATAGTTTCTTCATAGTATAATGAATAAGAATCTTCCTGTGCTCCAAAGTAACAGCAAAAGCAGAATGGCTCAAAATCCAGCACTCGCTCTATTTCTGCAATGCGTCTTCCCACACTGACACACACGTTACGGCTTTGAGACTGTGGTTAATTTTAAGCTCAGCCAAGATGGCAGCACACCCACACTCCCGGGCTTAAAATACCCCATCTTTCATAGCTACTTCTTCACACCTTACAGAATTCATATATGCATGCAGTCATGGCAATGCTATTTCTCCAGCCAGGTTCTGCATATCCCGTACATCTGCCACCCAAGATTTGCTTGTTTCTGCGCACTGATGTTACTCCTCAGAGAGACGGGAGTGGGGGGGAGGTCTGCTGCAGAAGAGAGACTTGAGTGAGACAGAACAAGAAAATGACTTTCTGAGTCCCTTAAAAATCAGATAGAAAACAAGGAAACCCGGAGTCACTCCTCTTTACTGCTTTTGGCAGTGAATCTCCGTCGGGCAGTGTGCAGCATTTGAGAACTATTCAGACCAGCAGGTGTTGAAGGCTAGGCCTACGGACCATCAAAGTGCTGACGTGACGGCCAGAAGACAGTGCAACAAGGAAAGCCTGAACTAGAACTGCATTCCCTTAGATATTTCTTGAGAGAAATCAGCAGTTTGTGGGTTTAGTCCTTCATCAGCAATCTGCTCCTTCATTTGTTCAGTAGGGGAGAGGGGTGTCCAAGGTTTGGGCCCTTCCTTTGCTTCTTTTTTTATGGCATACTTGTCCAAACTCTTAAAATTTCAGAGTATAGATAGAACCATTTTATTAAAGAATGAAGTCATTTTAAACCTTAAAAAATACCAAGAATATGGCGTGCTGCTTCCCCTCGCCCCTTCTCCCTCCCTCCCTTCCACTCCCCTCCTATCTATCGCTATATGTATCTCGTATAACCTTGCAGTCCCTCTGAAAGGCTGCTCCTTTAAGTAGTGTGAATGGGTAACCGGCTCAGGATCCTGTAGTGATAAAATCTGAAGCAAGAGGTAAGCTCTACCTGTGAGCCATGAGCTCTGGCCCGGTTCACTAGAGACTTGAGCCTTGTTTTATCTGCACAAGCCCAGCTTTAAACCACGGAGAAGATGTTGTTCGTCACAGCCCTTTGTTTCTGTTGTTGAGACGCACACAGGAGATATCCTTCGGAGGAAGACAGACGCACTGAGGCACAGTCAGTCATTCCTGCACGTCACCCTAGAGCATCTAAGGCCACTCGATTTCCTCATAAACAAAGGACAACCAAGGTGCCCTTCCTCAAAGTGACGTGCTGTGATCCGCAGGATAAAGGCCCCATGGACAGCCAGGGGGCAATATAGGTGTCCATGGAACCAAGAGCACACTAACAAGACATGTCTCTGGGGCTGTCCTCGAGAAGATGATATGCATTTTTCACAAGTTCAAGAGATCCTGGTACTATAAAAGTGCTCTTGATGCTGGTGAGACAGCTCGGGTTCACAAACGTTTGCCGCGCAAGCATGAGGACTGAGTTTGATGGCTCGAGCCTCCTTTTAAACGTCAGGTATGGTGACACCCACTTACAACCCCAGAACTGGCTGACGCAGACATAGGAGGATCCTGGTTTCTCTCGCTTAATGTTAAAGAATAGGAAAGTACAAAACTTGGAGTTGTTGACATTTGCCACAATACTAGCAAATCCTATGCTAAGCAAGCCAAGGATCTGTTTAATAAGTAACTGCTTTAACTTTACGCTTCAGAGACAGCGGGACAAAACCAGGAAAGCAGGAAAACTAACCATCAAGCCTGGGCTCTAAGGGGGTGCTGTGGTGGTATGAATCTGAATGAGCTCCCTTACCCAACGCTTGGTCTATAGAGAGGGGCACTATTCGGAGCCATGGCCTTGTTGAAATAAGTGTGTCACTACGGAGGCTGTGTTAAGTTGGGGGCGTCACCCCAGCCTCTGGCATCCATCCCAGCCCCCTGGCCTGGGAGTTGCCTTGGTCTGGACTCCAAATCCCAGCATGCCAGGTCCTGACCCCTCCCCGGGGGAGGGACAGCACCACTCCCATAGGGTATTTAAGTGGGCGCCCAGAGGAGGAACACTTAGTCCCAGGTTTTGCTTATGCTTCCCGGTTTTCTGTCTCCCCTGCCATGCTCTTGGCCACCTGGGAGTGCTGTATTTAGTAAGACATGGGCATTTCATTTCAGTTTGATTTGGCCTGATTGAACTTCTTTGTGCCAGCAGAGAGGCTTGTCTTAGGATTTTTTCCTAACAGGCGGGCTTTGGGGTCACCTATGATTAAGCTGTATACATTCTCCTCCTGCTGCCTGTCTGTGGAACAAGACAGAGAGCTCTCCGCTCCTTCTCCAACACCGCGCCTGCTTGCTTGTCACCATGTTTCCCACCGTGAAGATAATGGACTAAGCCTCTAAGACTGCAGCCAGCCCCAATGAAATGTCTTCCTTTATTAGAGTTGCCGTAGTCATGATGTCTCTTCACAGCAGTAGGAACCTTAACTAAGACAGCTGAATAACTTGCCTCTAGATCTGAGGTGATTGATAACCTCCTAAATACTGTGAGATGGGATGCTTAATCTGTTTACGTGGGGAATATCACGGCCAGCCATACTGGTCCTTAAATATGCAGTATGCATGGTAGTTTAAATGATAATGACCTCCACAGATCACAACTTTGAATACTTGGTCCCCAGTTGGTTGAACTCTTTTGGAAGGATTAGGAGATGTGGCTTTGTTAAAAGTGTGTCATGGTGGATGGGCTTCGAGTTAAAAATTCACGCCACTCTCAGCATGCTCTCTTGACTCCTGCTTGCATTCGAGATGTGGAGTTCTCTGCTATTTGGGCTGTCATCCCTTTGCTCCACCATCACGGGCTCTAACCCTCAGGAACCGCAGACCAGTTAAATGCTTTCTTTCATAAGTTGCCTGGGTTAGGGTGTTTTACTACAGCATTAGAAAAGTGACTAATACATACATTGGTATGAGGGAGTGAAATGCTGCTCGGACAGACCAAGAACATGCTTGTTTGCAGAAACAAGGAAGAATTAAGAATGTTGGACTTGAAAAGTAGTTGGATGCTGTAAGTAGAGCTTAACGGGGCATCCTAGAAGGATTGTGGGAGGCAGTGGTGCTAAGAGCTAGGCAGGCTATGGAAGCTCCACTTAAGCGATTTCAGAGGGTGTGTGTGTTGGACTGAACCATGGATTTCATACATGGTAGGCAACTGCTCTACCACTGAGCTATATCCCTCCATCCAGAGCCAAATGTATTTTAAAATGTCTTTCAGTGAAAAGTACGACAGGATAGTGAAAGGCAGAAACATGGCTGCCTAGCACAAATGAGAAGCAAAACATCCAAACCACAAAAGCAGATAACTGCCGCACAGCTATTATCGAGCCAAGCAAAGCTATTATCAAGAACATTAGCAGAAAGGAAGATCTCTTACTAACAGAACCTAATACTACTTAAAGGCTATAAAACAAAGCAAAAGCATAGGTTAAAAAAAAATCCCAGCGATTAGACACTAGGGGTCTGCCAATGGGAGAAAACTTACTGTTGGAACAGGACTACACAGGACAGTAGGCATTTGCTCAAAGAAGACATACAAGTGAGCAGGCAGTACACAAAAAATACTCAATGTCACCTTTACAGGGAATATATTCTGAATGACACTTCAGTCAAATTCACTAAAAGTTATCATCAAACCTTTGTGGGGGAAAAACCCAACAATACACATTTTGTCTGTTGTACATAATTGGGTACAGAGTATCATTCCAATGACCGGATTATTGTGTAAGAAGATCTAAGACAAAGTGCCCTGATGCTCAATGCAGGGGCACCTGAAGCAAAAGGCTGGCATTACCTGAATTTGTGATTCTGTCACAGAGAACAATGAGGTATCTGAACGCATCATTGTGTTCTCTCGTAATAAAGCTTTTACCTAGGGCTGGAGAGATGAGTCAGTGGTTAAGAGAACTTGCTGCTCTGGCTGAGGACCCAGCTTTGGTTCCCAGCTCCCACCTGGCAGTTTAAAACCACCTGTAACTCAAATGTGAGGATATCCAATACCTTCTTCCTTTCCCCATGGGCTATGAGGTATGGGTATCAAGTGTGTGTGTATGTGTGTGTGTGTGTATCACATACATGCAAGAAAAACACTCACATGCCTAAAAATAAGTAACTCTCAAAAAAATAAAGCTTGTTTCTGAATTTTCTCAGATTAGATATTCAAGTTTTGTAGGAGAACAATGAGTCTGAAGGTCAAGCCATGAGAGAGAGAGAAAAGACTTTTTCCATATTGCCCAAGTCAACCTTGAGCTGCTGGGCTCGAACAATCCTTCTGTCTCAGATCTCCAACTGTCTGGGACTATAAATGTGTGCCAACACATTCAAGGGAAAATTCAGTTCAGTGAATGTTTGTTGGAATTTATTATGGGCTGCTTTGCCAAACGCAGGGGTTTAGCGGATGAAACAAGTTCCTTGCCCCAAATGCAAAATAAGCCCACATGCAAAGAGAGCACGTGGTGAGCCACGCCATGACAGAAGCGGCAATCAGAATGGCATGGCCATCAGTTAGGGAGAATCTGAGAAAGTGTCTGTGGACGCCAGGGACAATGCACGTGGGTTTCTGCCCAGCAGTCCTCTTAGATGGACAATCCCATCTTGTTTATTCCTATCAAGAGTAAAATTCTTCAGCTCTGAATATAGAAAATTTATTGACAATCTTGGCTTAGAGTTTTATAGATGTTGGAAATTAATTATATTCTTTATAACACAAAACTATTAAAAAGCTAAAAAGGCAGAGAACCTGGGCAAATAGCCCAGACTTTCTGTTTTGGTAAGTTCAGCTCATTTTCAGGACAAAGCAAGCCAGTTCCCGAGTGTGACTAAGCACCAGTTCGTCGCCAGTACGCATCTTCTTGAGCCACCTCCTAACGTGCCATGAGCTATGTGAAGATGAGTATAAGCTCCATCACAGTGCATGGGGAGTTGAAGATGCCCAGTATCTGAGTATTAAACGAAAGCACGGGCAATTGTATATGTAAAGCAACCTTCTCCCCACTCAACTAATTAGCACTGCCTTTTAAGGAAGGACTCATTATGGTGTCTTCAAATAATGAAGGTATCCCTGTAGGAGAACAGATACAAGTGAAGGCTTACTGTTAATGTTAGCACATTCACTCATGGTATGGCTTTAAAAATGACTCAAAACAAGGCTGGATTTAAAAAAAAAAAAAAAATCCTACTTCTGAATCTATTCATTAAGTCACCACTTTCCTTTGTTCCAGTCTTTGCTGTCCTTTAAAGAGGAAGGTGCAAGAGGGAAACAAAGGGGCAGCTGTCACAGCTCCCTCTGCAGACACTTCACCCCTGCTAACCAACCCGCAGCTGATCTGGAGGCTTTGTGGATCTGCGGTCTGCTCTACAGAGTACACAAACCAGCTAACCACAGGATCATACACAGCGGAGTCCTCTAGACCAGATTTTCTATTGCTTTTGGTAGGGAATATTACTGACCCAAACTTCGGTAGAGAAAATTGCACAAGATGATGGTTGAAGGGAAAGAGATAAAAGGAGAAAAAAAAAATACACTCAAAATTAGCAGCACAGTCCAGGAATGTTTATGTTGCTGATATTAAGCATCTGATTCCCTCTTCTGGCATACAGGTATACATGCAGTGTCTGTGCAGTGTTCCTAAGGCAATGAAAAGTTTGGGCCGGTACATTTGGCCACTGTCACCCTAACCACACTTCTCCCAATGTATGACAACACTGTCTTCACCTCCTTCCTCCTTCCTCCTTGAGTGACTTCTTTCTGCCTATGTCCAAGTCTGCCCCGCCCCCAGACCCAGTTATCCTTTAAGCACTGTGGCCTCCTTATGGCCTTGCAATGCACTGTCTTTCTTTGTACTTAAGGCTGCTTTTACTATGCACCAGATGCATATGGGCTGGTGTCCTAGAGGGGAGAAGAGCAGCTCCAGCTGGAGAGGGCAAACACTTGCTCTATCACTTTAAAACCTGTCAAGCAGCATTGTGTAAATCATGCGGGGGACCTGTCCAAACCTCTTTTCACGTTTGTTTCAGGCAATCCCTAATTGAAGATAAATACTAGGCAAGGCAGTATTAGGAAGCTATCAAAATTTGTTTCCATCCTTTCCCTTCCTTTCTTCTGCCCTCCCTTCCTTCTTAAAGATAGAATCACCCTGTGTAGCCCAGGTTGGCCTAGATCATAGTGTGGGGATCACACTGGCCTGGCTTGCATTATGTCTTAAACACTGGGAAAGTCCATAGTCATACAGAAGGTACTTCGGAGCTTCTTATAAAAAGAACACAGCTGCACAGTCCCACAAAGGAAAGCCTGTGTGTTTTCTCTCCAGCATCCTCAGCGGCACTGAAAACAGACCTTCACCACAATGAACAGAACTTATCTGCACATTGCTCTCCAATTATAATTTAAGCTTCGGAATATTCACAGCCAGCGGGGGAAAGCCACTTAGCAAACAGAATGAGTCCTAGGCAGCGCTACAGCTTTCACACTTGGGAACCTGGTTTAAAGTCTTGTGAATAAAGAGACATGCGGAAAGAATAATTAGACGATGTCAGCACAAGTGTCAGCTGACCTCACCATAAACGTCTTCCACGAGAACACTGAATTTCCATTGGGAAATTATGAAATGGAGGCTGGACAGTGCCACTTAAGACTGGGAAAGATCAAATTAAGAGAATGGGAGCAACATTTCAGAGAGAAAGGCAATCCCAAGAGTCCTACAGTGTTATCACGGCCTTGCCACTATTCCTAGAGACTCCGCAAGTCAGAGAGGCCTGGGTAAATGAGAATACTAATGCCCTTCAGCTCACACAGAGCAAGCATGCTAAACAGGACGCAGTACTGTCTCCACCACTGCTGAGAATCGATAGCATTTTACACGGCCACTCTATCCTCCCCGGCAACAAAGCAGATTCCATACTCTGAAGCCAAACTAAACACGAAGCATTCCGAACACAAGCATGCAGGACAGCAGAGGTGTATGAAATTAAACAAGAAATGACAGTAAAAATGAGGGGAAGATAAAAATTTTAAAAATCTAGTCAAAAGTAAAAGGCTTTTTTAAAAAAAAATTGCTAATAATTAGAAATTGGGGCTTGTTATGGTCTCTGGGAAGGAAGATGGAAGCAGGGGAGAAGGATGCATCAGTCAGAATCAAAATGACAAAGTCAAACCTGGATGCTTAAAGGCTGTGTCCTTGACAAAGCAGAAAAAAGTTCATCCAACAAAGGGAGAACACAGAAGCTTCCTCCTGATTCTGATGTGGAGAGGGGAGTGAGATGTCTCCCCAACAATCTGTAATCAGAAGTCATGCCCACCTTAGCTTTTAGGTCTAGATTTATACTTTCTCTAACACATCCCCAACACACACACACACACTATATATA
>NW_026067909.1:21959241-22042888 GCF_014885135.2 Alexandromys fortis
ATCAAAAGCAATACATTAAATCAATACCATTTATCTTAGAAACAAATCTAAATCCTCTAATGTGGAATGGCTTCTCACAAAGTCCTAGGAAAATTAGTTCATAATTTAAAATTATATTATATTCAAAAGGAAGATATCAGGAATAAGAATCAACAGAGCCCACTACACAGATTGCCAAAACACAAAAAAAATATGCTGAAATTAATGGAATCAAAATAGAAATCCCAAGCATAATCTGTGTTAAAAGCCTGCAATTGTAGCAAGGAGAAGGATGCAAGATGATCCCAGGGTGGGGTTGGCAGAAAGCTGTTGGTCACTCAGTACAGTGAATCAGAGAGCTCTAGGTTCATGAGGTTAAACCTCTGGACAACACACAGGCTTACATCCTCCCTGACACACACCACACACAAAAATACATGAGCGCACACACACTACTGAGTCTATTTTTGTCATATTGTCTTTGTCTACCTTGTTTGTTATGAGCAGGTTCTACTTTAACACACACGAGAAGGAAAATCCACACTATTTAAAACACTCCTGCTTGTGAGCATCTCTATAGCATATCTACATCAGTTGGTAAATTGCACAGGAAGTCTAATTACATCTTGTCTGAAAGATAAAAGACAACTCCAAGTTTTACCAAGTTCCAAAAGAGCACGCTGTACCCAGAGGCAAGCTGGAAAATACTTGATTCCCTCTGGCCTTGCTTCAGGGTAATGACGCCCAGACGCAAGCAGGGAGGTAGCCTGGGTGCCTTTATCAGCCAAGCCAAGATGATTCAGGAGACGCACAGGGAACTATACCCAACGGTCAGAAAACAGTCTCAAAAAGGAGAGAACAGCTGCCTAAAAAGCAAGTCTAGAAAGTGGGCCTTAGAGGGCTCCTTGAAGACTAGGACCCCATGAGAGTAAGAGAAACTGCTAATTGCCCAGCGCTGGACCAGCAGGGCCTTCCGTGACTGCATCTCTTAGCGTCCAGAGCCCTGTGAAGGAATGCATTTCTAGAAAGCAGTGGGAGAGCACTATGTGGAAGCTGATAGGGCAGATTTACACAGGATCATCCAGTCCAGGAAACACCAACTGAAAAGACTTCCCACGGAGACGCTGGTTGGCACTCAGGCTTAGAATATCAGGGCTCACAGGCTTATGGCCCAGCAACCTTTTTCTTAAGAACTTGATATCTCAAAATGGAAAATAACATCAGTTCCTTAGAAGGAGTTCCTTCCAAACCACCCACTATCAGTTTCTGTGAAAGAACTGGAAGAGTAATGTGCTATAATTATGTTAATTATAGCAAGCAAGGCACAAAAATGCCACATAATTCCACTTATGTAAGGGACCCAGGGCCCTAACATGGGGAATCACCTCACTTCCCTTCATTCACTATCTTGAGAATTAGAGCAAATCACTAAATCACTGTCTCCAAGCTTTGGCCTTTGGCTCACAGCTATAGACAGGGTTAGTTGTCTCTCCCTCCCTCCCACTCTCTTCCCTCTCCCACCCCCCCCCTCACACACATACACACACAACCTGTGCCTTCTCAGAATGACACAACCTAGGAAAATTGCCTTTCCTAACTCAGAACCTACACAGCAGAGATTAACAGACCAAATACGTTAAAGTGAAAACTGGGAGTTAATTTTCACTTCAGATTTCACTGAAGAACAACCAAGTATACAAAAAAAAAGGCCAGTGATGGAGGTGCACACCTTTAATCCCAGCACTTGGCAGGCAGAGGCCGACGAATCCCTGAGTTTGAGAGCAGCCTGGTAAACAGAGTGACTTCGAGGACAGCCAGGGCTACACCAACTAACCTGTCTTGGAAACAAACAAAACCAAAAAAAAAAAGCAAAAAGCAACCAATTACAAAATAGTAGCTGGAAAGGGACTTAGTCAATGAATATTCATGAAATCTGCTAACCAGAAGTAAAGACAAAGCTGACTTTTCTCGCCTCGTTAAAGTGAAAACAAACAAGACTTAGAGGAAGCAGCAGGGGAACTAAGGAAACAGTCAGGGGTGAAGACAAGAAGTCAGACATTGGCTATATTGTACAGCGGGGACCCCTGAACACACTGGAGTCCTTCCACCTTTAACATTCTAGGGCAGCCGTTTGGCTCCTGGGACATAGATCTATTTCTTGGTTTCCTACCCAAGACAAAAGTCAAGAACAAGGCTTTAGAATGTATGTCTTTTTAATGAAGTGCAGAGTTGGGGAAGTCATTTAGCGGTAGAGCCCTTGGCCAGCATGTGCTAGATTCCCCCACTGAATAGAAAAACAAATAATGAAGTAGAGTCTTTTGTCTTTTTCCCATGCAGGGTTTCTCTGTGTAGCCCTGGCTGTCCTGAAACTCACTCTGTAGACTAGGCTGGCCTCAGACTTAGAGGTATCTTTGCCTCTGCCTCCCAAGTACTGGGATTAGTCTTGCTCCATCACTGCCAGGCAACGAAATACAGTCTTATGTTCATCACAACATATGGACCAGAAAAAAAAAAGCTTACCTTGGGTGCAAAAAAATGGTTAACGTATTCTAATGTAAATGCAAAGATATAGCAGGTAATGAGATTGAAAACTATGGTAATAATATTTAGTGTATTTTTACATGCACATAATTACACATTTAATGGTAAGAGATTTGTAAGGTTATCAGGAGAGCATACAAAGTCTTATTTAGACACAAATACAATTAAGTTCAATTATAGAGAAAAATAAATATAAATAATAGCAGTTAATGACTTCCATCTGCAAAACAAATTAGCGTAACTTACAGAATGGCAAAATTTTGAGTCCTTAGACTCCCATTTCAGTGACTCAGTGAAAGTTGTCTATTTTTTCTGAAGACTGTGTATATGTGATGTGTGTATGGAGACAGTCTGACTTATTGTGTAGCCCAGGTTGGCCTCTGCCTCTGAAATGCTTGTGTTACAAACTTTATTTCTTTGATCACTTTGGAACCTTTGGAACCTTGCTAATTTCTCCATATACTCTGTTAAAGACGACAAATACTGTGGAAGAATTACTCAAAGTTCCAGGTGATGAATCTTTTGTTTGCCTCTATCCTCACTGATCGTGGTGGTCAGCACCCTGAGAGATGAGGCAGGGAGACTGACAGCCTGGGTTAGACAATAAGCTCTGGGCCAGCCTGAGCTACATAGTCAATCTCAAAAACAAAAACCAAACAAACACATGCAAAATATTCCATATTCTATTAAATTAAGTGTAATAAGGATGATATTAAATTTCTTTTGTTCCAGGTAATGGTGGCACACGCCTTTAATCCCAGCCCTCTGGCAGAGGCAGGCAAATCTCAGAGTTTGAGGCCAGCCTAGTCTAAACAGTGAGTTCCAGGACAGCCAAGGCTACACAAAGAAATCCTGTCTCAAAAAAACTTAAAAAAAAAAAAAGGAAAGAAAAAGAAAAAATGCTTTGTATAGTAACTGATTGATCAGAACTGGTATATAATTTATGGTATATTCATTGATAGTGACTAAAAAACCAACTATCATATAATGAACACTGCCTATATATGAGGTACTGGATATTCCATTATAAACTCTATGAGTTAGGATTATTATTTCCATTTCTTGATGGGAAGGGTCTGGGATATATTCTCACAGATCTTAGGAGTTCAAAACTGTCAGACTATATATAACCACATTCTCACACAAGTGCACTGCATTGTCTAGGTGTAGCGACCGCTGTAGGTTAGATTTCCCTGGAGCCAGACTTGCAGAGGATGTTTTGCATATGGGAATTTACTAGTGAGTACTAAGGGACTCAGCAGTCATGGGAAAGCGCAGTGGAAGATGTATATATATACATACTACTGCAGTATTTCATTTGGATTTTAATAAATAAAGCTTGCCTGAAGATCAGAGAGTAAAACAGCCACACTGATCATCCATACAGGCCAGGCAGTGGTGGTATACATCTTTAATTTCAGTGGCCACACAAGTTTGCCATAGAAACAAGGTGGTAAGTGGTGCACACCTTTAATCCCAGCCCTAGAGAGGAATATAAGACAGGAGGAGACAGCTCTCAGTCTCAGTCTCATTCTGAGATTCCTGGAGGCAGGATCGCCATTTTGGTCTGAGGTTGAGGTAAGAGTCAGTGTCTGGCTGTTTTGCTTTTTTGACCTTCAGGTTGAACCCCCATATCTGTCTCTGGGTTTTTATTTAATTGTCTGACAATTGACCTGAGGTATTCACAACAAAGGCCTCAACAGACCCTTCAGGTCTCACACACTATATTGAATCAGAGTAAAGGGTCTTGTATCTCCAAGTTGCCTAGGGCTTGAATGCATTCTGATGGCATAGAATAGCTGAGGTAGCTCTCTTTAGCTGAAGGCTAAGAACAGTCTCTGAAGGGAAAGAGCCAGCTATAAGCCATCAGCTGTTCAACACCCCCAGAAGTTGGGAAAAGATGCTGGAGTCCAGGGAATGAGAGGGATGTAGGTGGTACCCCAGCTCTGCTACGGTGACTCAGCTTGGCTTCAGGACACCTGCTTAGGGCCTTAAAAGTTACTGATGATATCACTTAGTGTCAAAGGAAACAGGCATAAGATTGAGGAAAGAAATTCAGATACTGCTTTGATTGATAAATAGGACAGGAATAGTTTCTCTGTCCTTTCTCAAGTTTCTCTGTCTTCCTCTCCTGGATTCTGTGTCTCTTTGATTGGATTTTTTTCTCTTTTATGTTTTTATGTGACATGCAACATGAACACAATGACTCTAGATAAAACATGAAAGTGTAGATGGCAAATAGGGGGACAGAGAGGGAGAAAACTCAAAATATGGAAAGAGAATGATTATCCCATGTCCACATCATCCAGTCCCTCCCCCAATCAAATCCCCCTCCCTCGTCAGCCCAAAGAGCAATCAGGGTTCCCTACCCTGTGGGAAGTCCAAGGACCACCCACCTCCATCCAGGTCTAGTAAGGTGAGCATCCAAACTGCCTAGGCTCCCACAAAGCCAATACGTGCAGTAGGATCAAAAACCCATTGCCATTGTTCTTGAGTTCCCCAAATCAGGAGCAGAAGGAGAGAGAGCACGAGCAAGGAACTCAGGATGGCGAGGGGTGCACCCACACACTGAGACAATGGGGATGTCCTTTCATTTTCTAAACCATACAAAAAGATACAGTTTCTTCAAGATGACTCTTGCCTCAGACAAATAGTATGAATAATGATAGTGTTGATTGTCAAGGATCAACAAACTTTTACTGTGTTTTTCTATTTCTAATAAGAACAACCAAAAGCATCCCAAAGTTTAAAATAAAAATGTATATTAGTCATTGTTATCTGTTTAGCCATTAGGCAGCGGCTCTGAAAAGGGTAGAAAACCAACAGCGAGCAGGAATGGTTTATTAGGGAATGAATCTAAAATAGATCCCCCGGAGATAGTGAATCTAGCTTACATGATGGGAAAATGTGAAGAGTCATTAATTCATATCACTCTGCTTGGCTCTTCTATCATATGCTGGAAAAACAAAATCTCCAAGCACTGTTCTCAGTTCAGCGTGGCCAGCAAGAGACTAGCACGGTCGCTGGGGCTCAAATGTTCGTAATAAAGCCCAGTGAGGAATAATTTTGAAAGAACCCAAACGCCAAAAGGCAGCGGAGAGTGAAAACTCCAGCGTTGCAGGATGTTATCTGATCAGACATCCACTGCATTGTCCTCTATCAAAATGGTGCGCGAATCACTGACGTGAGGTCTGTGACCTCTCTGGTGGGATTGAGCTTGGACCGAAAGTCAGCGGCTCAGCGTTTCCTTTCTTCTTTACAAAACTGCACACAACAGAGGGCAGAGGATGACAAATTTTAACGGTAAAAATTACTCAAGCCTGTTGAAGTGCTGCCCAGTCAGAAACGTCACCCTGTCAACTCACCCATGACTTCCATTTTCCAACAGTTTCCCTCTCAAAAATCCTTGTCTTCAGAATCCAATCTTAGGAGGACCATCTTGAAGCCTACTTAGAACTTTAAGTACTTTTAAGTGTCAGCTCCAAAATCAACATGAACTCTGCATATTGCTTTCATTGTTTTCACACACACACACACACACACACACACACACACACACACACACACTGGTGTTTGCAGCACTCACCTGGAATCCAGGCAGAAAACAGTCACCCCATCCTATTCCATTCTGCACTTCCCTCATCCCAGACATTACCACCACCACCACAACGGTGAGAGCTAGTGTCCCTGTCCCTGTTGATAATGCCATGCCATCTTGAGCTCAATCTACATGACTTTCACATCTGTTCTCCCCAGTTCACGCAGCTCTGTGCAATGTAGCCAAGGAACCTTCAGCACAAGCCACTGTTTCCCCACGGCTCCATTTCCCTTCCCACAACATATGCTGTTCCCACCCAGTTCTGAAGACAAAACCCATAAAGGACCTTGTGTTCCGGAGGGATCAAACTGGCCTGTCTGTGACACAGAAAGTGTGAGTAAGACAGGAAAAGAGAGAGGAGACAGAATCAAAAGAGAGACAAGAAAGAGAAAGTGGGGGAAACAGGGAGAAATAGCCCCTTGCCTGGCATTCATGAGTGGAAACTCCTTTTCCTCCTGGCAGCTTTGGGGACGAGTGAGTCACATGTTTAACACACACCCTAATGACTTAGAGCCTACTGTTTTCACAGTCAAGAATGGCCATCCCCTGAAGCACACAGAATAACTCCTTGTCTCCACGACCACCTACAGCTTGCATGCAAAAGCCACCATTCTGAGTCATAGCAGCTCAGCTTTTCCACAAATTCATTTTCTATACATAGAGCCCACAGCAGACTCCAGCATCACTGAACAAGTCAGAAACGTCTTCCGCTTATAAGCATTAGTTCTGAACGCACGAGTGAGTGTCTTTTTCCAGCCAGAATTTAGATACAGGTGGTTTGATTGTGTCCCCGTGTTTCATTTTTAGTGGTAGAACCAGTACAGAGAAAAAGTCCATATTAAAACTAAAAGGAACCATAAAATCAAAACTATAAAGCATTAACCACAACCTCAAGTATTAAAGCAAAATCTGTTTGGTGAGTCTAGAGCAACAAGCCAGAGTAATTGCCATCAGTGGAAACCAGCCCTTAATCCAATTCCCTGTTTTAATGTGTCTGGATAATTCACTCTATGCAATTCAAAAAGATTTGGAATGAGGAAGAGAGAAAAACACAATACTGTAGGAAGGCCAGAGTGTTTCCAGAGATGGAGACTCTGGTACCATCTGCTAGGATTAAGGAAGTTTCCAAATTCTCCTTTAATTTAATTTTCTGTGTTTGAAAATGAAAGTGACAGATGAGCCAATCCTGGAAAGATGATAATGAAGTGAACCATAAAGATACAATAGTAGGGTTGTGCAATTTCCAGTACATCTTATGAAAATAAGTCATTAAGCTAATTAAGAAGACAATAATTCAATAAAGGTCACTCAAAATAGCACAACTGTAAGTATTATTTGAATTTAAATTGTTTAGCCATGCCGTTCCCTCAAAGAAGGCTCCGAGTCATGAATGGCTACAGTCTAACTGGGGTGGTCATACTCTCAAACACTGAGACCTCTGTTTCGACAGATCCTTCTGCCATGTTCAGGGTAGATGCTAGGAATACTCAGGGGTGGAACTCGTACCACCCAACCGAAGAATTCAAGAAAGGCCCTGGGTCTCCTATAAACAATGTCCAAACACTGCACTCGGCAATGGAAATGAGGAATTGACAGGAGAGCATCATGATTAATACCGAAAAAGAGTCGCGCTTGGCACTTGGCACTAATTGAAATGCAGAATGATACTGAGTTGCAGTGCTCCCAAAATTTAGGGTTTGTGTCATTTGTAAACAATGTTTTAAAGTTCTTTTTCTCAAACTAAAAAGCCTCCCAAGTTGGTCCCGAGGAAACATCCTAGTCTATTGTGCCAAGGAAACAAGAGCAGTAACTACATATACAAATAATGGTAGGATGGAAATTGGTAAGACTGGGAGCTGTGTCTGAAGTACGTGAAGAAATAATATTGAACATTTACGTACTAATTTAAATTACATTTTTAAACAGAATTGCAGTTATTGCCTGCTTTGGATCCTATTCCTTCTTTTCAGTCTTCATGTTTTGTGGTACTAGAGATTGAATCCACAGTCCCATAGACTCAAGGCTAGCATTCCACTTCTGAGCTGCGTCTCTGACTGGTGGTTAGGAGGGTCGGTCTCTAAAGAGTTCAAGGCTAAAGGAGTGGTATCTAGCCCGAGGGCCTGTAGAGCTGTGGTGGAACCCTTGGAGGTGTGGTGTTGTGGGAGGAAGTCAGGCCTCACCACAAACTCAATAACGGCAGAGTCAGGTGACCATGGACTGAAACCTAGACCCAACCAAATCTTTCCTCTGTGTGAATTGGTTTTCTCAGGGTGTTTGTTTGTTTGTTTACCATAGCAACAGAAAACTGACCAAAGATGATCTATAACTTCATTGTTTTTTGACCCAATTTCCCTTTTTATCTCTACCTTATTCTTCCAGCTACCAGGTGAACATTTCTATTTAGATAGCCCTACCCACCTTGAAGTCCTGGTTTCATCAAAAATATTCTACTTTCCCCTGGTATGCCCTGAAAGTTTCCATCATGTTTTTAGCCTTCCTAGTCAGAAACCCAAAGGTCTTAAGTCCTGATCTTTCCCCTCCCAAGCACAATCAATCATCAAATCTAACATAGTCTCGCTTCTTCAAATAGCTCTCTTGTTCTGTTCCTTACTGCTCCTATTACAATTCTATTTCTCCAAAATATTCCCCACACTATTTGAAAATTCATCTTCCCTTCTTTCAGACTTGCTAAATCCCCTTGGGTTCTCAGTGCTCACTCTGGAGTAATAGACCTAAGATGCCCACGACTTCCAGCTGACAGCACCTCAGCGTCTTGGTGCTCCCCCTCACCATACACACAGGCACCAGAATGTAAGGCTCCACACTGCTGTACAATTTTCTGCTTTCCTGTTTGGGTTTTATGGCCCTAGCCTACTGCTCCTGCCTGTGGTACCCTCTCTTCCTCTGCTATTTCGATGGCTCATTTCTGTTCATCTTTCAAAAGCCATTTCAGGGCTTATCTCCTGGAGCCTGCTTGGCGAGATACCATCCTCCAGATTTGGGGTACATTAGAAGCTTGTCGCCGTCTTTAATGCACCATCAATATGCTTCTATCCTACGGAAGGAAGTTGGTCATACTGTTTTTCACAGATCTATCACTAACATTTGAGAGACACTTGTTGAGTGCTCAATGACATTGCTTTATGAGAACAAAGCAAGGTTTATTGATATACTCTGGGGGGAAACACATTGAAAGGTTTGAGAGTATTTTGGAAGGTTATAAACAATTGCAAGTAATACTGATTCATATCCTTACTACCTAAAAATATTTGAGTTTACAGTATACTTTTATATAAGCTAAGCTATCTGAGCCTTGGAAGGCCACACATGGTTTGTATAGAGACTGACAGACCATAGCTACATAAGAATGCTCAGAAATGTACAAATACTGCTGTGCTTTGCTTGCTTGTTTTTAGGTTTTGTGTGTGTGTGTGTTTAGTTTTATACAGAGTCTCACTGTGTAGCTGTGGCTGGCCTGGAACTATGCAGACCAGACTTTGCAACTAAAACTTCTCCCCCAAAGACAATCTCTTCATTTTCATTCATACAGAGAATTCTCAGGAACAGTTCCCCATTCATTCTCTGAAGAAGCGGATTGTGGCAGACAGATCTACTATTCTAACTACTAAAGAGAAAATGTAGTCAACCACTCTCACCTTCAGAAGATCCACCGGTCAGAAGCCTCCCAAGGTGCCCCTGATTTCTACACCCTCCTTTGCTCAGGATGATGTCAGCAGCTGAGAGCAGCCTCGGTCAAAGCCTTCAGCAGGCAGAGGTACTGGATGTCACTGGAGAATACCACCAAAATCCCTGAGAAGGAAAAAAAAAAACACAAAGGAATGTAAACTATTGGGAGTCAGTTAATTCTATTAAGCTGAGATTTCCTTTTTATTATTAACCTAAAATCAACAAGGGAATTTAATACATATGAAATTCTATGATTAGTTTCAACCAAACATTATTGCATTTCCAGGCATTAGTAATTCTAAGAACTTTAAGTAATTTAAGGGACAAGGGTAATGAAAAAAGGGTAATTTAATTCCAGTTACATTTCAGTGTGGCAGAGAAATCTGAATTACTTCTAAATAGAAGCAAACAATTGCGCACACTAATCAGAAGAGAAAAAAGAAGAGGACTGGATCTTGTTCTCCTCCAGTACGTCGTAGTATTGAATCATTTCTTACAAACACATCAACACATTAGAATCTAAGACTGGCTGAGAAGAGCAAACAAAGAAGAACTCAGCATTTGATCAAGGTCGACGATAACAGAGAGTTTGGTAGGGCCCTTTTAGAGGTGGTTTTGAAGGTGACGGGAAAAGATGGCAACCGGAAAAAAAAGGATTGCAGAGCACACTGAAGTAAGGAAGAAAAAAAAAAAAAAAAAACAGGGAAGGTAGTATGGAACTAAACGGAACAAAACCTTAATTAAATGGAATCCACCAGGCAGGAGCGCTTGAATAGTGTGTTTATTTAATTCCTCTCCTCTATCAGAAAGAGTAAAACTCACCCACCGATAGGGTTGTTTAGAAAGCTGATGTTACCAGAACTGCAACCCCACAGGGAGAAGAACAACTGGAGCCAGGAATTTCATACCTTTTCCCCACGAATCGTGTGGGGTTGGACTCGCCAAGTGCCCCTCCACCCAACTGCGCTCTAGGTGAATTTGAAGACAATACTGTTGGGGTGAGAAGGCTGGACAGATTGCTCAGTGGGAAAGCACGCAGGGTGAGCCCCTGAGTTTGGAGACCCAGAACCATGTTATGCTGCCTATAGAGTGTGTCTGTAATCCCAGAACCCCTGCAGTGGCACGGGAGGTGGGGACACAAACCCCACAACCTCTCCAGACAAACCTGGCATGTGTAGCCACAGACAAGAGGCTCCGTCTCAAATAAACTGCAAGGCAGGGGTCTAGAGTTCAGATTGTCCTCTGACATTGTCATCTCTTGGTCTTTTCTGTGTCAACACATTGAAAAGTAGAAACAGAAATGTCCCTGGTACGTTTGGATTTTGCCTGTATTTGTTAGTCAGAGGGTTAAAGTCTTATGGAGTGATTAGTGAAGGCCGAATACTGAATACTGAGTACTGTTTCAGCTCAGACAAATATCACAGGAGTCGTCACAAAATCTGCCCTACATGACTCAGCCCAGCTGATGCCTGAATTTAAATGTGGCACTGGAGTGTCTGGAATGTCCTCTGTGATAGCCGCTCTGACACTTATCTTCCTTCGTCTGAAAGGAGGACCTGGGCTGCAGCTTGCTAACTCACTTATGCTATGTGTATCATTCCCTTTCTTGAATGCCATTGCTACTGACCACAACAAAATCTGATGTAAAAATAGCACACACATTAAATTGAGTTTGGTTAAGAAACTGATGCGAAGACATTGCTGTCTCTGAAATCTGGGCAGGTTTTAGTTCCATTGCACTACAATTACCTCCAGGGCTCTTTATGATAGTAACATAAAGTGGTGATTTTTCATTAGACAGAGCTGGAAAGAAACAAAATGATGGTAAGAAAAATAAAAACACAGGTGATGGGAGGCTGGAAGGTCACTGAGTCTAACCATCTCTCCGCCTATGATCCATTCCAGGTTTACGAAGCTCCACATAGAGTTGACTCCCTCTCCTTATACTTGTTCCTCACTGGTTCCAATTCTAACCCCAGGAGCCAGACTCAGACTCACATTCTAATGTGAACATCCCAATAATAGCCCCCAGGGTGAGCTGTGTCTTTAGCAGAGCCAACCAGTGATGGGGCTTCAGGAGCACTTGTGAGGGGGGGGGGTGGATGGCCCACTAAAGAGCCTCACACAGAAGTCTCTGTCCTAGAAAGGTGACAATAGACCGAGCCACCCAAGCTGAGTTCCTCTGGAGGTTGGGTAGTATACTGAGGATACAGGAGAACCTATGCAGAAGGAAGCAGAAAAGACAGATGGGAAATGAGAAGCAGACAGCGCTCGAGGTTATCGCAACCTGTCGACTCCCCACCTTCCAGATCCAAGCAGGGACTATGGAATGAGTCCCCTCTTGCCGAGGGTGCCCAGTGATCAATATCTCTCGTATCTTTTCATGGGTCTCTTTGTTAGAATCAAGTTCTTCGGTTTTGTATCCATTCTGCTGGAAGCATTTGACATCCCAACTCTGGTCTTCAGAACAGGTGTTAAAGTCCCTCACCTGCACATCACCCACAAATGAGAGGAGCGAGGAGCACACGGTCAAGAATGGCGTCCATACGACAGTGGTTTAAGATGAATGAATACCACCTGGGTAGCAGACAAAGGCAAAGGTGTTCTCCTGCATTGGTCCTTACTAAAAATGAATAATTACCAAGACTACAAATCCTCCTAGTGTCAGCTGACAGACGAAGGTTTCAGCACTTAACTGGTTAAAGACTGGAAGACCCAGAAGAACTGTATCCGAGCAACTGTGGAGAAAATAAGGCTGTAGCCGAGAAAACTGTCAGCATCCTGGTTATAGAAACCCACTGTGAAGTGGACCAAGAAGTCATATTAGAGAAACATATTGCGGAAACACAGCCAGGTTCGTTTCAGCCTTCCCTGAGGCGGTCATCAAAATGGGAAGAATCTGTCATTTTAGATCATCTGGTATAGCACTGCCAAAGTGCAATTGTGTCCCTAAGACATCAACTGTGTTCGCTAATTTAGCCTGCAGTAAGCCATGTGGGATCTCCCATTACAGTAAAAAGTCCCATGGTCATTTTAAATTCCATGTCTGGTTTTCTCAGCTTTGTCTTCAGCCTCACTGTCAAGCTGGACAGTTCCCAGAGAACTCCAGCCCATTCTTTCTAGTCTGACTGGAAGCCTCTGGCCCTAGCTGGCTGGTTCTCAGTGCTTCGACAGGCCTGCTGGGCCGGCCTGTAGTGAAAACACGTGAGGAGGTTAAGGGTGTAAGTCAGTTGGTAAAGTGCTTCCCTTAAAAGCACTAGGGTGTGAGTTCAACTCCAAAATCTCACTTTAAAAGAAGCTGGGCGCGGTGACACATGCATGTAGTCTCAGTACTGGGGATACACAGACAGGTAGATGGCTGGGATTTGCTGGGCAGTCAGACTGGCCCATTTAGAGCATTCCTAGTCTCAATGAAAACTAAAACAAAAACAAAAGTAATGTCTTGTGTCCAAGGCATGATACCTGAAGTTGTCCTCTGACCTCTACACGCACCCGTGTGCATATGTACACCTGCAGTGGCATTTCATTTGTATTTTAATAAATAAAGCTTGCCTGAAGATCAGAGAGTAAAACAGCCCCACTGGCCAGCCTTACAGACCAGGCAGTGGTAACACACACCTTAATCCCAAAAGCCACACTAGTTACCGTGGAAACCAGGCAGTACACACCTGTAATCCCAGAACTAGAGAGGATTATAAAATGGGGAGAGACAGCTCTCAGACACAGTCTCATTCTGAGGTTCCTGGAGGCAAGACTGCCATTTCGGACTGAGGTAAGAGCCAGTGGCTGGTGGCTGCTTTGTTTTTCTGACCTTCATGTTGAACCCAAATTTCTCTCTCTGAGTTTTTATTAATCGTGCTTTATACACCCAACAAACATAAACATCACACAGAGAGAAGCACATTCGTGTGCGCGTGGATTTCACACCGTCAGTGCTGATCAGGCAAAGGCCTTCTTCACGTGCCTCTTTTTTCTCAGCTGTGTTGAATTATTCAATCATTTATACTACCACAATTCCTGCAGATTCACAAGGACAAGGTCCTACTACAGTCATGAAACATGCTTGTGCAGGAAACAGGACTCAGCAGCTCCTGCTAAAATCAGGCAAAATCCAGAGCACTTTGAGTTTCTATTTTCAGCAGTTATTCTCAATACTGGAAAACAATTGCCCTTCTCTTCAGATTAAAAACAAACTAACATCCCTCCTCTCACTCCTTGCTTCATCCCAGCCCTCAATCCCAGCTGGCAAGCCCTACTAACAAGTCCCCTCTTGCCAGGGCAACAAGGAGGCTGAAGGCAGACCCACACTTCTCCTTCTGCTCCGCCAGATCCAATCCCCCTAGTCTCATCCCCAGCTCTGTAGCAGAACACCTGCTGTGGCCTCCCTATCCTCTCTGACCCTATCCCAAAGGAAATGCAACTCGTCCCAGTATCCCAGACTGCTACACCAGCAGACATTCCCTGTGAGCACACCAGCTGAGCAGGCCAGGGAAACAGAGATGCTAACTAAAGACCTTCACCATTCCCTCCTCTTCTCCAAGACCAATTCCCTAGTCCCATCCTTATCTCTGCAACAGAATGTCTGTTGAAGCCTTCCTTCCTCCTCTGCTCACACCTCCTGTGGATCTCAAAGACCTTCCCCTCTTAGCCCCTCTCTCCCCACTTGGTTTATCCCAGCCCCAACTGCCAAACTCCCGGCTAACACAGACCAACCCTGCCAGGGAAATAGGTATACTGTCTGTAGATCTTCCTTCCTCCTTCTGTTCCCCTAGATCCAACACCCCTGTCTCATCCCCAACACTCTAGCAGACCCTCTAGAGTGACCCACCTTCATTGTCTCACCCAATGCCAAGGAGATAAAATAAACAGATCCTAGTGGGACAGTCTGCTCTCCTTTCTCCTGTGAACCCCATCAGACTCCCAGCCTATCCCTATTCTGATTTTCAACCCCCAATACCCAGAAACACATTTTACCTGGAAACCCAAAGGGCCACAACTATGAGGTTCAAAGAAAATGCCCCCCTCCCCAAGCAACAGAGAGGCATCACACTCACCAAAAATTCAGGGAGGAAGCAGAAACCAAGGAACAAAACACCCACCCAACAAAAACAAACCCGGAAATCATCACTTAGAAATATAATCGTCCCAATTCTAGATGCAGAGATGCTAGCATAAAAACCCGATAAATATAGCCAGGGCAATATGTCTTCACTAGAGCCCAGACGTCCTCCTACAATAGACCCTAAATATTTCCACATAGCTGACATACAAGAAAAAGACATCAAAACTACCTGCATGACAATGATATAGGTCCTTAAAGAAGAAATGAGTAAGTCCCTTGAAGAAATGAATGAAACACAATGAAACCCAAACAGTAGAAGGAAACGAATAAAGCTGTTCAAGGTCTCAAAATGGACGTAGACTCAACAAAGAAAACCCAAACTGAGGGAAATTTGGAAGTAATAAATTTTTTTAGATTTATTTATTTATTATGTATACAGTATTCTGCCTTCATATATGCCTGCAGGCAAGAAGAAGGCACCAGATCTCATTACAGATGATTGTGAGGCACCATGTGGTTGCTGGGAATTGAACTCAGAACCTCTAGAAGAGCAGCCAGTGCTCTTAACCCCTGAGCCATCTCTCCAGCCCCTGAAAATTAAAATTTTAGGAATTTGAACAGGAACATCCAGAACAAGTTTCACCAACAGAATACAACAGATGGAAGAGAGATTCTCAGGCATTGAATATATGATAGGAGAGATAGATAAATCAATCAAAGAAAATGTTAAACCTAAAAAAACTACTGACGCAAATCATCCAGGAAATCTGGGACACTATGAAAAGACCAAACCTAAGAATAACAGGAATAGAGGAAGGAGAAGAATCACAGATTAAAGGCTGGAAAAACATTTTCAAAAAAAATCATAGAAGAAAATTTTTCTGACCTAAAAAAAGATGCCTATAAAGATACAAGAGGCATAGCAAACACCATATAGATTGGATCAGAAAAGAAAGTCCCTTTGGTACACAGAAAAACACTAAATAAACAGAACAAATAAATAATATTAAAAGTTACAAGGGAAAAATCAAGTAACATATAAAAGCAGGCTTCTTAGAATTATATTAAACTCTAAAAGTCAGAAGGGCATAGATAGATATGCTGCAAACTCTAAGAGACCATAGATGCCAGCAAAACTTTCAGTCACCAGAGAGTGAGAAAAATAAATTGTGTGTGATAAAGTCAAATTTAACAATATCTATTTACAAACTCATGCCTACAGAAGGTGCTAGAAAAAAAGCTTAAAAAAGAAAACCCTCCAACCCAAGGAGGTTAACTAGACTCATGGAAACACAGGGAATACATAATCTCACACCAACAAAATCAAAACAGGGAAAGCACATAGATACACACACCAACAACAACAACAGAATCAACAGCCATTGGTTATTGATATCTCTTAATATCAATGGTTTCCATTCCTCAATAAAAAAGCACAGATTAACAAAATGATTGTGAAAACAGGATCCATCCTTCTGCTGTATCCAAGAAACACATCTCAGAATCAAGGATAGACATTACATCTGGTCAAAGGGATAGAAAAAGATATTCCAAGCAAATGAACCTAAGAACCAAGATGGCACAGCTATTTTAATATCTAACAAAATAGAGTTGAAAATAAAACTAATCGAAAGAGATAGAGAAGGACACAAGACACTCATCAAAGGAAAAACCCACCAAGATGACATTTCAGTCCTTAATAACTATGCCCCAAATACAAAGGCACTCAAGTTTGTGAAAGGAAATAGCAAAACTCTACTACAGCTTAAATCACATATTGATCTTCACACTGGGAGTGGAAGACTTCAAAACCCCACTTTCACCAATGGGCAGGTCAACCAGACAAAAACTAAACAGAAAAATACTAGGTCTAACATACATTATACAACAAGTGGACTTAACAGATATTTACAGAACACTTCACCCAAACACAAAAAACTATATACCTTCTTCTATGCACCTCATGGAACTTTCTCCTAAATTGCACATATATTTAGTCACAAAGCAAGTCTCAACAGATATAAGAAAATAGAAACAACTTCCTGCACACTATCAGATCAACACAGATTAACTTTGGATATCAACAACAAACTTGCAAACTCATGGAAACAGAACAACTCTTTACTGAATGAAAATTTGGTCAAGACAGAAATCAAAAAAAGAAATTAAAAACTTTAGAATTCAGTGAAAATAAATACACAGCATATCCAAACTTACTAGATATAATGGGGAATAATTTTAAGAGAAAAGTTCATAGCACTAAGTGCCACATTTAAAAAAATGGAGAAACCACATAATAGCAACTCAATAGCACATCTGAAAGCTCAAGAACAAAAAGAAGTAATCACACTCAAGAGGAGTAGACATAAAGAAATAAGTACACTAAGGGCTGGAATCAGGAAAAGAGAACAATACAAAAAGAAAACAATGAAATTAAGGGTTCGTTCTTTGAGAAAAATCATCAAGGTAGACAAACCCTAATCCAAAGTATCTGAAAGACACAGAGAATATCCAGATAAAAATATCAGAAATCAAAAGGGAGACATGTCCTCCCTTATGAATCTAGAGACTCATAAGGACATGCTTTAAAATTTTTATTCCACCATATTGGAAAATCTAAAAGTAATGAATATTTTTGGTAGGTACCACTTATCAAAGTTAAATCAAGATAAGACAAGCAATTTAAACCCTCTAACTTCTAGTGAAATAGAAGCAGTCATTAACAGTCTCCCAAATAAACAAAGCCCAGGGCCAGACAGTTTTAGCTTTCAAAAAAGACTTTCAAAAAGGAGTGCCAACACACCTCAAATTATTCCACAAAATAGAAACAGAAATAACTTTGCCAAATTCATTTTATAAGGCCATAGTTACCCTTTTACACAAACCACATAAAGAGTCAACAAAGAAAGAAAATTACAGACCAATTTCCCTTATGAACATAGATGGAAAAATATTTAAAAAACTACTTTCAAACAAAATCCAAGAACACATCAGAAAGATCAACCACCATAGTCAAGTAGCCTTCACCAGATATGCAAGGATGACTTAATAAATGAAATCAAGAAATGTAATCCTCCATATATATCAACAAAAGAAAAAAAACACATGATCACCTCGGATGCAGAAAAGGCCTTTGACAAAATGTAACACCCCTTCATGATAAAAGTACTGGAGAGATTAGGGATCGAAGGGAGATAGCTAATATCTACAGATTGCATATCTACAGATTCAATGAAATCCCCATCAAAATTCCAACACAATTTTTCTCAAAACTTGGAAAGACAATTCTCAACTTCATATGGAAAAACATAAAACCCAGAATAGCTAAAATAAAACCGAACAATAAAACAACTGCTTAAGGTATCATCATTTCTGATTTCAATTTGTACTACAGTGCTACAGTAATAAAAATCACATGGTAATAACATAAAAACAGACACGTTAATCAATGGATTCAATCGAAGATCCAGAAAAACGCACACACTTATGAATTCCTGGTTTTTGATAAAGAAGTCAAAAACAAATGGTGCTAGTAAAACTGAATGCCTGTGTGCAGAAGAACGCAAAGAGGTCCATATTTATCACTCTACACACAACTCAAGTCCAAATGAATCAAACACCTTCATTAAAAAAAAAGATACACTGAACTTGTGGAAAGAAAGTAAGAAATAGTCTTGAACTCATTGGTAAAGGAGAAAACTTCCTGAACAGATCACTTATAATTACACAACGAAGTATTATTACTCAGCTCTTAAAAAAGTAACATCATACAATGTGTAGGCAAATGGATAGAACTAGGAAAAATCATTCTCAGTGAGGTAACCCACAACCAGAAATATAAATATGGCATGTATTCACTTGGATTTGGATATTAGCCATTACATAAATAATAAACAGCCTACAATCCACAGACCCAGACAGTTTGAGTATATAGGAAAGAACTAGGAGAAGACACATGGATCTCCTTGGAAAGGTAAAATAAAATAGATTTTATTGGTAGATTGGGGGTGGGAGGGGACAGCAACAGGAAGATCCATGGGGGAGAGGGAATATGAGGTTGAGGGAAAGAATGTGGGAAGGAGCATTTGAACGATGATATGGAAACCTTGTGAAGCAAAAACTTCCTAAAATTTATGAAGGCAATCCTAATGGGGCCTCCTAAAAATGGTGACTACGGAGTTCCAACTGGCCATCTCTTGTCAACAAACTTCCTAGTGGATGGGGCTGCATTCAACTGAGGTTTGGCCAAGGGGATTTCATGGAAATCCCCAAACAATCCAGGCTGTTGCTAACACACCGTGTTGCTCTCCACAAACTGACAACAGCTGACATTGCTGAGGACAACACCCACACAACTCATTGAACACGGAGAATAGAGCTGGTGTCTACACAGCGCCTTCACCCCTACATTCTCGTGTCTTTGGTGTGGGAAGATACTCCACAGGCTCCCAAAGGAGAAATGTAAACATCAGTCCAGCCCTAAAACCTTTGACCTACAAGAACTCCCTGTAAGATATGCTAGAGCTAAGGTGGTACAGAGCTTGTGGAAGTAGCCAACCAATGTCTGATTTGACACATATAAATATATGCCTTTTTCGATCATCATCAAGAGAATCTTCCTCCTGCAGCAGATAAGCAGATAGGAAGAGATTCAGAGACACACAGCCAGACATTGTGTGGAGAGCGAGTCCCTGGAAAACACAGGCCTAAATGGGATGTCTCCATCAAATCCATCCCCTCAGTGTTCAGGGAATTGCACAGAAGAGAAGTCAGAAAAAGTGTGAGAGTCAGGGATGGTGGTGGAGGACACTAGGAGAACAAGGCCCTCTAAACCGACTGAGCAAGGGGGTGAACTCATGGGGACTGAAGCAGCAAATCCAGGGCTGACACAGGTCTGCGCCAGGTCCTCTGTGTACATATTATTGTTTTGAATTTAGTATTTTTATGGGACTCCTGAGTGTGTGAACAAGTGGGTCTCTGATTCTTGTGTTTGCTCTTGGGGCCCCTTTTCCTTGTGTTGGAATGCCTTGTCCAATCTTGATGTGATGATTTTTGCTTTATATTATTACATCTTACTTTGTCAAGTTAGGTTGTTACTTCTTAGAATCCTGTTCCTTTATAATGAGAGACAGAAAGGAAATGAATGGGTCCAGGGACAAGGAAGGTGTGGTGGGGGCAGGGAGGAGTAGAGCCAGAGGAAATTGTAATCAGGATATATCATATGAGAAAGTAATCTATTTTTAATAAAAGGAATAAAACTAAGAACAAACAACAACAACAATAACACCTTTTT
This sequence comes from Alexandromys fortis, assembly GCF_014885135.2. Taxonomy (NCBI): domain Eukaryota; kingdom Metazoa; phylum Chordata; class Mammalia; order Rodentia; family Cricetidae; genus Alexandromys; species Alexandromys fortis. The sequence goes on from NW_026067909.1 coordinate 21,979,402, forward strand.
CAGGACTGGAGAGATGCCCCAGGGGTTAAGGGTGCTTACTGTTCTTCTGGAGGATCTGCATTGAGTTTCTAGAACCTACATGGTAGTTCACAACTTCTTATGGGTCTAGTGACAGAGTATCAAATTACCTCTTCTGAGCTTCCATGTGTTCCTGCATGCTTATGGCATATATATACTCACAGCAGCACATGTACATACAAATTGTTAACTAATATTTTTATTTACTTATTATTTTATTTGTTTATCTATTCAAGACAGGGTTTCTCTGTGTAATTACTCTGGCTGTCCTGGAACTCACTTTGTAGACCAGGATGGCCTCAAACTCACAGAGATCTACCTGCCTCTGCCTCCCAAGCGCTGGGATAAGAGGCACCATCACTGCCTGGCTGATAACTAATTTTTTTTTAATGTTTAAATAGTTTCTCAGTGATACAGACAGAACGTGACAAAGTCAGGCCCCAAAGGGGTTTTGTGCTTAGTCTTAGTCCACATCCCTTGCCCTGACCCAAAGGTTCTTCTGCTGATTGGGTAAATAAGACAATTCCACAGCTTGTGGATGCTTATTCCAGTCTGGGTGCTACTGGATTCATTTGTACATACTTGATCCTCCTAACAACCTAATGACAGAGAAGTCTTCATCACCACATCTGCCCGATGAGAATACTAAGGCACAGAACTTGAACTCATGAGCCAAGGATGCATGGTTAGTTAAGGGACAGAAAGTGAGAGACCCGCAAGCGCTCTGCCACCCAGAAGAATGTGAAGGAAGCTGTTGGATCTGTTGCTAGGAAGAAGCCTAAGCACGTTGTGGAACGTTCTCTGGCATTTCCAGAACAGTGAGACTTTTCTTCTCTTGTAAATCCTGCGAGAAGACATTGGCATTGGAGATGAGAAATGATGGCAATTCCAAGAAAAGAAGGAAACGGCGTTCTTCCCTTCCCCTCTCGGCTGTGGTGCAGGACGTGGTGGGTGAGGGACGTGACTTGGCAGCACAAAATGCTTTCAGCATGAGTACCATCTGCTGCTTTAAAGCTGGCGATGTATACTTTGGGTTATTTAAAAATCATTGGACAGATTCTATTTCTTGGGTAAAGGGGAAAGTGTAGGTACAGGTAGGCCCCTGGCATGCATAGTGATAGGCTCGTGGTTTGTGATTTGGGAGGAGTTGCCTGAGAGGCCACGAAGCGCAGTGGACTGGCAGGGCAGAAGTTTGCCTTGCACGTACTAACTGGCTGTATGTGCGCTCACCCTTCAGCGCAGTATTCCTTGTCTGAGCATGTCTGCAAGTTTACAAAGAAAGGAGGGAGTCTGTGAGAAGTGACCGAGTGCTCAGTGAAGAACCTCCATGACCAAATGCTAACAAAACAATACCTTTTTAGCTCTTACCATAACCCTATAGCTGGATCATTACAAGGGTACTACATGTAGATATGTTAAGTCGTGGGATTATAAATTTCTGCTAAAGCAATTTAACAAGCAAATGCACAGACAAAAACCATGTACAGAGTGAAAGCCACCAAGCGAGAGGGAAAGCTCGAGGTTATGTTTGAAAAAGCCGTCAACTTTATTTTTATGTGTGCAGGTATGAGTGTTCAGGTGGATGCGGGACCGCATGTGTGTACATGGAAACTGGACGAGCTCAGCTGCTACTCTTTGGGTTCTATTCACCTTGTTTTTGAGGCAGGGTCTGTCACTGGGCAGGAACTTGACAAGTTGTCTAGGCTAGCTGATTGGCCATCAAGCTGAAGGGTCCTTCTGTCTCTGTCTCCCTGGTACTGGGATTCCAAGCACACAGCATCATGCTGGGCCTTCTCCCCTTCGATATTTAAGACTTGTAGTTTTTTGAGAGTTTCATATATGAATACCATATTCACAAGATTTCCATCTTCCGTTCTCCTTACCCAAAACCTCCCATGTCCACTCTTTTCAAAACTGTTTCACATATAAATGTATATTTTACACATACACATTCACACATATATCTGTGTGCTTGTGTGTGTAACCTAGAGTCTGTTTAGTTTAGGACTGGCCACCTTGGATTAGGTCATCTGAAGGAGGACCACAGAAGCCCAGTTCTCTGTCTCTCAATAGCCATCCACTTTCTGTAGCTCTTCATCTATGAGTGGATCCTGTAAAATGCCCCCATCCTAGTTCACACATCAACTGGGGGTATTGTTTTTTGGGTCTTGCTTGGGGTCATAGATGACAAGAAGCCTGGCTTTTAAATGTGGTTTCTCGGGGCCAAATTCAGGTCCTCATGCTTGAAAAGAAAGCACTTACCAACTGAGCTATCTTCCCAGCACCAACTATTAACTGTAGATCTGAGTTGTGTACCCCAAACACAGGACACCAGATAGGAATGTGTCCCAGTAAAGAATCTCTCTCACTTTCACTCTGCCTCCCTCCCTTCCTCTCCCTTCCCCTCTCCCCTTCTCATCCCTCTCCTCCTCTGTATGCATAATGAGCCTAGGGCTTCACGCGTGCAAGGTAGGCAATCAGTCTATCCCTGAGTTTTAATTCCAGCCCTGTCTTTACTTTTTGTTGCTGTTTTTGTTTCTGTAGAAACGGGTTTTAGGAAGTTACCAAAGTTGGCCTTGAAACTCACTTTCTAGCCCAGATGGGTCTTGAACTTTTAATCTCCCTGTTTCACCCTCCCTAGAAGCTGAGATTACAAGACTTCACCACCAGGTAGGGTTTAAACCTTTCCGTATTCTTGAACTAAGGGATGTCCTTGGCTCTCATGAATCAGTCCTCATAAGGGTACATGGGTTCCTAGGAACTCAAAGGTAGAGGGAAGAATGTATCAATGACAGGAAGGTCCCAGCCTAAAACTGGAAAGGGGGGGCAAGAGAATGACTGCCAGAAACACCATGAGAGACACACACACATACAGTGTGTGTGTGTGTGTGTGTGTGTGTGTGTGTGTGTGTAGGGGGGGGGGAGGGGGCGACCGCCAAGCCAGAATCGGGCAGCAAACACTGACAACTTTATGGAGATGTTGGCAGTGGAAAAAAGAGCTGGAACAGAATGGAAACTCCAGGGAGCAGAAGAGATGAAAAGTGATTTTAGGCCAAAGGAGAAGTGAGCACATTTGCAGGCTGAGGAGACAGGGGCAATGAGGAAAGGCAGAGAACTGAAGATGCAAGATGGCAAACAGGGCTTAGGCTAGGAAAAGGAGTACAGAGAGAATGAAGGACTCCCTCCTATCCTGCTGTACGCATCATAAGCACACGAGCCACCTCAACATGCTAGGAGCTGTGTGGGCTCTTTGTGCATCTTCTCTCACATTGGAGAGAACACTTTTCTGAGTGAAGCTTTCTATGGTGAGCCCACACATAGACAATGGCTGATTTGCATACTGCCCAGTCTTCTTTCTGAGGAACAGCTGGAATCAGTCAATGCAAAAAGAAATGCCAACGCACTTCAACGGGCTTAGAAAATGCCTTGCAACCTTGAACTTGAGTCTATTAGAATAAACAAAACAAATTTGCTTTGATGACTCTAAAAAAAAAAAAATCAAGTGAACTAGCTCCAACTTGAGCAGGATTTGTTTGTTTTGCTTAGCTCCAGTCATTTATGCAAATGCCCAAGAAGCAATGTGTACTGGGCACAGGGGTTCTGAACCGGAACGCTCATGATTTGCATACCCTTCTGTGTTTTGACTGCATGGGTTTAGAAAGGGTCTTATTTTTACATGGAGAGGGGACTTCTGCAGCTGAGTTCGAAAAACTTTTACCTCTGGTTTAAAAGACATCATTATGTCATGAAATACAAAAAGTACAGGACATTTTAAAAGAAAACATTTCTTCTTCCAGTGCAACTAATATTGCTAATATTTCAGTGTGCTTTCCAAGTCTTTTATTTTGCTTATGTGAATACGTATTTATGTATACTTGCACCTTTTTTTTAAAACTGGATTTGGAATGTTCTTTAGATATCTTTTTCTCTGTCACTGCTGAAGAGTACTCTCCTGACAGGTTGTAGCAGTATACTAATTCATTAGCAAACATAAGCATACATGCTAATAATCCCTGCACTTCAGATTTAAAAGTAAGAGGATATTGAGTTCATGGTTAGCCTGGGCTACACAGAAAAACTCTGTCTATATAATCAAAAGCAAAAGTGGTATCCTTTAACACACACTGACTTAGCCACCTTTAACCCACAGAGACACTTCGTCAACTCCTACATGAGTCCGCTCATCAAGCCTATAAATCAGTTTCAACATCTGCTTACTAGTCTACCGTCTCAAGAAGTACTCAATCAATGTCCTAATAATGAACACTAGTGGGATTCTAAGTGGCTGTTTTTAAATGCATTTTCTAAAGATAAACTATTTAAGCAGTCCTGGCTGAAAAACACCCAGCAAAGTTGTTATACAATTGCTAATGGGAAGAATTATTCAACTATAAAGTCCATTTGCTTCATCTTGATTGGTGGCCCATTGGACTGAGAGGATCTCAACCCTGGTCCACACACAGCAGAGCCACATCAGCTTCTGGTACAGCCCTGCCCTTACCATTTGCTCCAGATCTGTGAAGAAGTCATCTGCCCACATAAGTGGCACAAACGACTCCAAGTGGTAGATCTTAGCAGCTCACCGTTGGGGATTCCTTGGCAGACCTTCTCCGTGGGTTGGAGTGAGCAGGCTCCTGAGCAGGGGTTAAAACAGGCTGCTCACTGTGACTGTGGTCCCAGTGCATGAGTGGCTCCATGGGTTGGAAACTGTCAAACTGTCCCTTTCAACAGGTAACGTTTGTTGTGTATTGATTATACTCCAGTAAAACTGTTGGAAACGTGGAGAAGTTCTGATGTCACCCATCTTGGGTGGGCTCCCAGATGATTTTAATGGAAAGCTGAAAACCCACAGTCCTACTACAAAGGATTCCAAATTTGAGCTGATAGATTGATGGTACTGACGTAAAATTGACAAGGGCTGTTTTCAAACAGGTTATTTTTAGTTGTTTTCAAGGATATCAATTATCCTTTTAAAAAATGCCATGAAGTAAAGCACCTTTAGAGACTTGCTTTTAATAATTTCTAATAATTCATTATTCTAAGCTGTAGAAGCCCCTTGTGTGTTAGATGTGGTGAGGCGATACGTAGATAATGCATACAAATGTGAGTGGCGTGTCTTAAGATCTTGGCTCTCTCCTTAGTGAATTTAAATCAATTAAAAACACCTTAGCTTAAATATTGGTATATGTGGGAACAACTAAATACATAGAGATTATACAAGTGAAGCTGCTATGGTCACACTGGCTCATCTCGGATTCTCACAGAACGCCACTTAAACCCAAGAGCCGTTAGTCTGCTTGCCAAGTCGTTGAGCTGGCTCAGGCTTTTAAGCAAGAATGTGGGAAACGCTGTCCCAGAAAACTGGAAGCTTCCTGCCAGGGGCACCATCTCAGCTTCCTGACAGGTGAGGCTCGGTGCCAGTGTCTTCATCTGCAAATAGAAAATAGCGTCGCATTCACAATAAAACAGCCAGGCCTTCTTATTAGAGAAAATTAATGTTCAATATCAGCTTACATGTCTTTACTCTGTTATTAATAAGAAACCCTCATAATTGGTGTTGGCACAGACGGCAGCTTCAGAGTTTCACCCCGCTGGAAAGGGGCACTGGAGCATGGGGCTTCCGTCCATATACTCCCTGAAAGGGCTTAGGAGGAAAAGAAAAGAAGCCACCCCCCACTTAGAGAGAAGTGCTCTTCCTGAATTCTGAAATGGGTGCGCGGCTGTCACTGGCCTGGTCCTCTTCAGTTCCTGGTCCCAAATTTCATGATGTAGCCCTTCGGAGTTGAGGAACAAGAGGTGTGATCTGATCAAAGCGCTGCTGGCAATGAGAGAAGGCATCAAATACACCGAGAAGGAAGATGCTGTCATGGAGTCACAGACCACACACAAAATGAGGCCTTCTCTTTGAAGCTGGAGACCAGGCAAGTTAGGGCTGATGCGTGCGGAGAATTAAGAGAAATGCCAACTGCAATAGGCATGGTTTCCTGGCTGTCCACCACCACTACTGACTCAGTCAAAACGAGGCAGAGATTCCTGCATTCCCAAAATGATGAATGGAACTGAAACTAAAAATGAACTATTTCATATCCCTTACTGAAAATGAAATAAGGCCATCTGGCCGCCTATGCCTAATGCATTGTGGAGTTCTCTCCTACCTAAGCCTGTGACAGCCGCTAAACCTAGGCTTCTTCTTGACCCTAAGTTACCAGGTCTGTGGATGGGCGTGACCATCCTCATCCCAGTGCCCAGATCAGGAATGGAGGAGCCCTACGGTTGTTTTGGGAAGAAAGGAAACACAATGCGTCCTCACTCATGCAATCTGTTTTAGCAGTGTGAAGACCTGTGATAGATGCCCACTTTAAGAGGGAGAAATTCAACTTTAACAAAATTTCTCAGGCAAAATAAAACTTTGAACCCTAGAGGACTCGTGAACACCAGGCCATGTTTCCCTTACGTCACCAGAAAAAAATAATATACATAAATCTTAAAAGAAACCTATATTCCAATGCTATTCATGTCATAATTTCTACTTCTCTCTACTAAACTTTAAGCAAAAATTGTATCCTGCGTTTTATTACAGTTTTTGAAAGGCTGTATTTGAACAATTGATTTCCCTTTATGTCAAGCCAGGCGTGTTCTTTACCTTTGAGGTATTCCTATCCACTGTCTTCGGTTTGTTTTAAAATAATTACAAAATCATAAACCAAACAAACAAAAACCCAACACGATAGACCCCAAAGAACTCTGAGCCTTGTAGTCTTGGTGTGGGAAGCTTGCAAATCCACACACTCACACTCCATCTGCACAGACGTGAAATTCCTAATTAATAAACCTCATTCAAACACAGACAGGAAATAACATGCATAGAAAATAGCTCTTGAAGACGGCTTTTTTGTTTTATTTGGTTTTGTTTTCCTTGTAATACAATTCTTGTCACTCGACCAAATTTCCTAATAGATACATCCTGTCATAGTGATGTCAGTACAAATCGATGCTCACCTCACAGAACTTTCAAACATTTGAGCCTCTTCTTACAGAGACCAGGGGATAATTTTCTTGAGGCAGAGAAGGTAAAACATGAGTACCCCCCCTTTTTTTTTTAAGATTTAATGGGCTTCTGAAGGAGCGTGCAGGGGTTGGCAGTCCTAGCTGCCCATGACACTCTGTGGGGCATGGACCCCGTTCCCAATGACATTATTGTTTTAGGTGGTCAGTTTTTAAGGCTCATTCTGATATACTCCAATTAAACCCTTCCTGAGCTAAACTTTCTTTCAACAGAGTACTAAGAACTCTGTAACAAACTGCAACCCCAGAACAGGGCAGGCCTGAGGGGCAGAGTCCTCTCAGGGCAAGTGTGCAGGGAGCGCTGCCTGCCTGAACCCCTTCCCAGGATGGGGGGGGGGGTCCTGCAGAGGCTAGGGCAGATCTTTGAAAATAAATTTTTTTCTATACCAGTTTAACTTTGGAACAGCGTTTTACATAAAGCAAAGCAAAGGAAAAAGCGTTGTTCATAAGCACACAAAATAAATTTTTGACCCATTTTTAGCATCAATTTTAACAACAGCTTTTCTTCTACAGCTGAGTGAATTAATATATTTAAATTTTTATAATCAAACTGTCCTCTACTTCATCTGAACAAGTTGTTTGAAATTAGTTGCTCCTTCCTCTAATTCACAAAAATCTTAAATAAATGTTCTGTGAATATCACCAGCACAGCATAACCTGGGATTTCCTTGCCAGTTATTAGTCTTTCTTCTCTTTCTTAACCACTAACATGAAAACGTCCTTCTCCTGGATGATGAGTTTTTGACCTGCCTAACTGATATGTTTTAGGATTTCCTTGTGGGAGTGAGTAAGGTCTCACTGTTAGCCCTGGCTTGCCTCAAATCACCTTGGGCTTGCTCACTTTTACTCTGACGTTACTCTCACCCTCGATGGCTATGGATTCAGTCTGAATTTAATTTTAAAACACTCTTTGTATTTTCATTGATACCAGTAAGATTTAAACATAGCAAACGTGTGACCAACCGGAAGTCAATAAGTACTTAGTAAACACTTAGGCTACCTTTTGCTTCTTACTTATTTATTGTGGGGCTGGTAATTGAATCTATGGCCAGGCACCAAGCTATCTGACAAATATAAATTTCCCCTGGTGCTGCATTGGACCCACTTTTTCTGTATTCTCCAGCTTGTCTCCGCTCCCACACACTGTCTCCCTAGCTGTTTACTTGATGTAAAATCGCTTCATCACTGACACAGTGTCTTCCAACACTACCAGCTGCCTCTACCCCATGATTCCAGCTGTCATGTCCACCATAGTAGGAGTTGTTAAAGCCCTGTACCTAGTTCAACATAGCCGTTGCTGTGGAAACTGGCTCCTTGAGACACTTCTACATCCTAGAGAAATACCCTCTGTGGAGTATAAGATCCAGATTTCATGGCTAGCCATAACATTGGGGAAAACAGCTTAGAAACACAATTTAGGATCCAAGGAAGGGACTGGGAAGATGTCTCATTGGGTAAAGTGCTTGTCAATCAAGCTTAAGGACCATGAATTCTCCACTGGGCTCATTTTTTTTTTTTTTTTTTTTTTGGTGCTGTTTCTTATTGATGCAAATGGGGCGGGCAGAAATCTTACTAAATGACCCCATAAAACATCAAACACAGAACCATCAGGTCTGTGCCTGCTGTGCTGGGCAAATGGGCAAGGCTGGAAAGAAGCATGATAAAAAGAAATAATAAGTGCTTCTTAGTTAAGTGGTTGCCCTGCGTCCTAATTTGTTCCCATAAAAAGGAGATTAGAGGGCTCTGTGTGCTGACGGCGGTTCCTCCTGTGTGGTTTCTTTTTATTTACCTACATTGGTTTTTACAAGGCCTTACTCCAGCTATGTTTCTGCACCAAGATTTTTTTTCTTCTGCTAGATGCCGCAAGCATTTCAGAAATTTCTTTTCTTCTCCACTCTAGAAAAAGGACCCTTTTGCGACACAATGGGGCCAGCTGCCCATCTCTGCTGACGCAGGACCGAGATAATTCATCTTTATCCAGCAAGAATGTCTCTACAGGAGATTTGAACGCCACCCTTGCTTGAGATAAGATTGCAAATGTGATTCCATTCTGGAAGGGGGTGGAGGCAGCAGAAAGCCAAATGCATTTCTTTCGTGGTGCCAGCGCCTGTTTCAATCAGTACTTCCCAGATGTTCTGAGACATTCTCATGATGTTGACACGGTTGACAACGCTAGACGGCATTGTCTTATGGGAAGCAAACGCTAAATCCTAGGCATGTGCCAAAGAACCTGCTTTACTGAAACTCTGCTTTGTCATCGTTTCTGAAACGAGAGAGGTGTTTCTATGGCAGCTGGCCACATGTGCTGGCAGAAGGCAATTACTGGGGGACTTTGTTTTTTCTTTCATTTTATGTCTAATTGCTTAACCCTTTGAGAAAGAAATAAGAACAACAAAATTCTTCCTTAAGTAGTCACATTAACACCCACAAGGAAGATGCTGGATTTTTATACCCTGTTTTCAAGATGTGAATTTCATTGCCTGTGTCTTTGAACGCACAGGACTTCCTCCAAGAAATCAGACTGAAGGCAGTAGAAAAGGAAAAAAAAAAAACTTGAATGAAATCTCAATTGCTGTAGAACACTGCATGCATCCCATCAACCACCATTGCCATTCACAATTAACAGAGCTTCTCTGGCTCTTTCTGGCTCTACTTTTATGAACCACTGAAAGAAGCAGAGCCTCATGCCCCCACCCCACCCTGCCCCCCAGTAGGTCCCTGGTGTTCATGCCCCTTGAAGCTAACTGAAAACACACACTTTTTAAATTTTTTCCAGAGAGATTTGTGGATGCAGGAATCAGTTTTGAGATGTTTGAGACGTTGCTATTGTTGGATATTTATTTCATTTTCATTTCAAAACTTTCTACTTTCCCTTAATTAGTAGTAATTGAATGAATTTTTTTGTAGTTTGTATTTGCATTCTGAAACTTCACCAATAACACTGGTGCTTCTAGGTATTTCACCCAACAACAGCTCTATACTTCCAGTGTCGAAAAGAATTATCTAGTAACTAAGATAAACATTCCAGAATTCAACTGAGATTTCATGTCCTAATCACCTATACATTTTTTATAAATTCATGTCAGAACTCAATCCCCAGACCTCTGGGCACTACTACACAGGCGGCCTCCTTCCTTGTTTTACAAGTCAGAAGGCAGGCTGATGTGCCTGGCTTTTTCAATAGCAAGAGCTGGCACTCACTGGCATCTTGCTGGTGCTGTGGCAGCCTGTAAGCTGCAGTGACTTTCCAACACACCTGCAGCTTTTAGCACTGACAAATGGTTTCTTTAGCTAACACTGCCCCAGTGAGAGCCACACTTATTTCATCTGAGGGGTGAAAGCCTGGTCCTTCAGAAACCACTCTGCTCTTTGAGCTTGCCACAAGCACACCTGTGACACAGCACGTGGCACAGCCTCCAAGTGCCTGGGCTTGAGATCACCTAATTTCTTGAGTTGTGGTCGCCACAGATAGAACCTTTAGCCTTCCCCCCAGATCAAGGGCAGTGTACAGAACATGCTGACATGTTTCTGAACCAGAGATTCTCTACTAGACAAAAGATGTCTTGAGAAGAAAGACAAGCCGACTCACAGGATACACACATATGAGTGTCTCCATGGAAATTAGTGGCTGGTGAGGTCCTTGGCAAATGACTTAATGCATGGAACAAGTGGTGGCCCTATCTCCTGAGGTCCTCAGCACCACAGCCGCACCACAGCCTCACCACACACTGGCTAGAAAGGAGGACTATGGGTCTCCCTTTGCCTGTGGTCTCTTGACCACCAGGCTATGAGGGCAACGCGAACATAGGCAGCAAGCAGAGCTTGGTCAGCTGTGAGAATATCCTTCTGGGAGCAGGCTTCAATGGGACAGCTCAACTTCATTCCAAAGTGAGTGGAATATATAGAACAGGAACAGCAGCTGGGATACCACCTAATAGGCACTCATAGTATGCCTTACGTGCATTTGACAGCACAGTTCCATCATACAGATGGGAGCTTAATACTTAATTATCATATGGGGGTGGGGATAGAACATTTGCAAGTCAAAGATCACACTTAAGCCCAGTGTCCAAGCTTAAAGACAGCTTCCAAATAAGGTCAGGCAGCGAGCAGGAAGCTCTGGTGGGGCAAGGGAATCCTCCATTTTGCACCAAGCTCAGAGAGCTGTCTGAACTTGGCAGCTGTAGTCACAAGCAGCAGGGCCTTCCAAAAGAAGACTTTTAACTCTTAACCTCTTTTTCATGTGTTTAGTGTGTGTTCACACATGTGCAACATTGTTGACCACATAAGCACTTAGAAAACGTACCATCAGGGCTCAGTAGATGGCTCAGGAGATAAGAAAACCTGGCAGGTTTGCATGAGGCCATGAGTTTGAATCTCTAACATCCACAGGAGAAAGCAGAGCATGGCCTTGTGTGCCTGTCCTGGTCTGAGGGAGGAGGCAGGGATTAGAGAAAAGTGGATTCTGGGAATTTGCTGAGGAGAGCGCCCAATCAAAATCAGTGAGGTTAGGTTCATGAGACGCTTGTTCTCAAGGAAATCAGGAGGACAGCAATAGAGAAAGATATCCAATATTCTCCTCTGGTCTCTACATGTATAAACAGGTGTGTGCATCTACACACACAGGTGCACATATACATATACCTCTCTCTCACACACACACATACACACAACACACACGAATACACAATCATTCTATTTTCTAAGTTCTATGAAGACTAATATTTAATGTAACTGACTAAAAAGTGTTTAATATAATTTCAGCACTGTAATATAACCATAAAAGACTTTTCTATGGCTTTTTTTCCCAGTGTAGAAATTTATTTCAGCATTAGTAAAGAAGCCCTTGGCTATTCGATAAGTAGTAAGTCCAATAAACTCACAGCAAACACAGATCATGGGGGAAAATTCTGCTTGAGTTTGACAATTTACTTTGAGAGTTTTTCCAGAGGTGGTTTTTCCCTCTCCAGATCCTCAGAAGACATCTGACAGCCTTTTGGGTTAGAGCCACTAACAAGGTATATGCATGCTTAATTAGTTTCACCCTCAAATGGGACCTGTCTGCTCTGCTTAGTGTTTATCTAATGGATGTCTTTCCATCCCCTCCAGAGTTCTTGTTTCATCCTTTCTTGTAAAGACTGCCTTCAAGCCTTAAGTCTTCTTCCAAGACAGTGTTAGTCATGGTGCCCCTGGAACACACTTCTCGTCTGCCAGTTTCTTCCCAAGGGAACTGGGGAGCCTCAGACAGTTTATCTTCAGATAATCTCCAATTAGCTTCTTCCCTTCAGTCTCCTGCCAGGCTCACTTTCACAACTTCTTGCAAATCCTCCTCCTCCTAAGTCACTTCTCCCATCTCCAGGAAGATGCAGGATTTAAACTGTGCCCCTTCTGCTTTACTGTTTTCCTGTTTACCTGTGTGCTAGACATTGTCACGGCCACCCTCAGCCCGCAAGGAATGACGCGACCACTGGAGCTCTTCCTGCTGCAGTTTATTCCAGGACTTGATTCACTTTCTCTCTCTCCCCCCCCCTCTCTTCCCCTCTCTCTCTCTCTCTCCTCTCCTCTTCAAACCTCTCTCTCTCCTCTCCTCTTCAAACCACTCTCTCTCTCTCTTTTTGACCCCCGGGCAAACCCCTCCCAGCCCTTAAGTAGGCATGGGCTGCCAACCCCGGATTGCCAGGTGGGCACTGCCCATAGGTTCACACATATGCAAGCAGCTGATAATCATTGCATGATCATAGCATAGGTCAGGCCTTAGCCATCTCAGGAGTTGATTATACATCTCCATCAGGTGTGACACCACGCAGCTCGCTACAAGACATAACACCTTTTAAAGCCCCAAGACAAAACAAAATTGCATCTTCTCATCTGAGCTGGCTGAGCAGTCAAATCTTTTTTGCCTTTGTCTTTTTATTGCTCTTTTGCTTTAAGAAAAGGATTTTAAGTTTTAAAATTGATTCTTTTTTCATTTTTTAAAAATTAAGTTTTGAGATTATATCATTACTTTATTTCTCCCTTCTTCCCCTTCCCACAAACACTTCATTATATGCCTTCTTGCTCTCTTTCAAATTCATGAATTTATGTCCTCTTCTTTCATTCGCTGTTGTTACATACATACTACAAAATACATACGTATATTTCAAAATACATAAAAGCAGTCTGCTCAGTTTATATAATGAATGTATGTTTGCAGGGCTGACCATTTGGTACTGAATAACCACATGGTGTGCTCTTCCCTAGGGAAGACTATTTCTCCTGTTCTCAGCATCCCTTAGTTAGCTGTACTTCTATGTGTAGGGATGGGGCCTCCTGAGTTTTCCTCTGCCCATGTCCACTTTAGCATGTCTATTGTTGTCATAGCTCTGGTCATGTTTAAGCAGTCATGTTCAGAAGACTTTATTGGTGTAGCGCCTGACATGTGCTGACAGAGGTTTCTGTCCCACTAGGTCCCACCTCCATTTAGTCCCAAATAAACACACAGAGGCCTACATTAATTATAAACGGATTGGCCTAGTAGCTCAGCCTTATTAACTCTTATAGCTTATATTAGCCCATAATACTTGGGCTATGTCTGTGTTATGTCTGTGTTAGCCATGTGGCTTGGTACCTTTTTCAGTGAAGCAGTAATATCTTGCTTCCTCTGTGTCTGGATGACAACTGCAGACTGATTCTTTCCTTTTCCCAGAATTCTCCTGTTCTCATTTCCCCGCCTCTACTTCCTACCTGATTGCCCCGCCTATACTTCCTGCCTGGCTACTGGCTACTCAGTATTTTAATAAACAAGTACAAGAAATAAATCTTTACAGGGTAAAGCCATTGTCCCACAGCAACTAGGAGACACAATCTCACAGCAAACTCCCTGATCTCTGGTTCTTAAATCTTTCTGCAGTGATGACTGAGCCTTAGGTGTGGGATTTCTTTTGTAGATGTAGATGTGTCCATTGGGACTGGGCTCTACAACTCTGTATTTTAATCGGTTGTGTCTGTAATGGTCTCTGTATATTGCAAAGAAAAGTTTCCTTGATGAGGAGAGGACTCTACTTATCTGGGAGTATAAAGTCAAATGTTTAGATTATTTTCAGGGATCATGCTGGTTTAGTACAGTGGTGGTTATGGGTTCACCTCCAATATCCATGGCTTCACTAGCCCTGGGTAGTTGGATAGGTTTATAGTACCAAGCATAACTTTCCTCTTATTAAACAGGTCTTGGGCTCAATTAGAGCGCTCTTGGTTACTGCCAAAGTATATGTACCCCTATACCCTTAGAGTTACTGTGCCATGCTGGTCATTGTGGCTTATAGATATCATAGTTGGCTAGGATTGCTGGTTTCATCCCTCATTGGGAAGCTTGCATGGTGACCTCTGGTATCAGGAAAGCTAGTCCACAGAGAGGAGACATTCAGGTCAGTCCCAGCTCAGGGATCTCTGGGCCCTGTGTCTGAAGTGTCTGATATGAGAGTACCCTCTTAAGGAATCAGAGAAGTGTCTGTTATTTTCTTTTGTGGCACTGATGAGTGGACCTAAAGACTTGAGCATACTAGCTTTATCACTCAGCAATATTCTCAGCTCTTAGTCTTTTGAGACAATGTCTTGCCATGTAGCTCCAAAGGGCATTGGGTTTGCCATGTGGTTCAGGCTGACCTTGACTTGTGATCCTTCATCTTGGCCTAGTTCACTATACTCTTCCTTCCTTCCTTTCTTCCTTCCTTCCTTCCTTCTTTCCTTCCTTCCTTCCTTCTTTCCTTCCTTCCTTCCTTCCTTCCTTCCTTCCTTCCTTCCTTCCTTCCTTCCTTCCTTCCTGTCTTCCTTCCCTCCTTCCTTCCTTCCTTTTTTGGTGTGGGAAGTCCTTCTGTATATGTTTTGCTTTTATTTGTTAATGAATAAACAAGCTGCTTTCAGCCAATGGCTTAACAGACTATAGCCAGGTTGGAAAAGATACATTGAGAGAGCAGGCAGAGTCAGTGAGAAGCCATGTAGCCCTGCTGGAGACAGACGCTGGACAGAACTTTACAGTCACATGGCGATACACAGATTATTAGAAATGGGTTAATTTAAGATGTAAGAGCTAGCTAAAAATATGTTTAAGTGATTGGCCAAGCTGTGACTTAATTAATATAGTATCTGAGTAATTATTTCTGGTCTGGGTGGCAGAAACAAATGAACAGCCTCTGGCAACACTTTTTTACATTTTTTGGTCTTTCTTATCTATTTGTTTAACTGATTAAGGCAAGGCCTTATTATGAAAGTTAGACCAGACAGTAATCGTGCACCCAGAGTTCATGATATTCCTCCTATATCATTACAAAACATTTCTTACCTCTAGGAGTACCTGCTTCCCAAATTATCGTTTATTCTTGTTCTGCATGAGTTTATATTGTGGATAGACTTTTTTTTTTTAGGTGTCCATAGTTCTTCACTCAACTACTTCATTGGTTTTCTTTTTAGAAATTTTACCCAAAGTAGAATCCCCACTGATGCTTGAAGAGCCTAGATGTCATAGATTCATCACTCATACATTCTTCCCATCACATGACACCAAGTCAGAGCTTGTTTCCTAAGGAAGTGACTTTTAGGATCTTGTATTTTTGTGTGCACATGTGTTGGGGGGGGGGGTGCAGAGAGACACAAAGAGACACCCAGAGAGAACAGGAAGAGCATACCTCATGGTTAGCATCTCTGTGACTAAGTAAGATCACATTGATAAAATAAGAAATGCTTATCAACTAAAAATAAAAACCATAACTCTAGGAAAGCAAAAGACCCATTTGGAGATGGAAAACTCTGTCCTCCATTATGCCCCACATAGGAAAAGCACTTAACGTGGTCAGTTAGGAAGGATTTGTTATGTTTGTATACAAGTTTAACGTTGTTATATAAGTTTGAGAAAGGAGATTATGTGTGTCCAATATATTTTTTAAGCAATATAACATAATAATAACCTTGTGTTACATGAAATTGAATAGGCTGAAAATGAGAAAAATTACTTGAGCTAGGTATTTGCCTGATTTAATTTTCAAACTGAGTTCACTGTTTTATAAAAGTATAGCCTATGACGTCATATGTTATTTATGAATATTTATGTGTCTTACAATTCCATATTTAAATATGTACAATTACTCTACATCCTAGACTTCTATAATTTTATTTAAGACATGCAAGTTGAATTCATAAGGGTGAAAATAAATTGTTGTTAAGCTTTCCGATAGACTTTTATTAGCAAACCTTTCATCAACCAACAACAAAAAGGTGCCGAAAGGGTTCAGTGAGAATGGCTGTCTACATCACTGTGCCGGAAGCTAGGAAAGACAGCAGAAGTCAGCAAGCTCATCCTCTGCCCCGGGGTAGCTGCAAACTCTACGCTGATTCCTTATAATTATCAGAAGAAAGTACACGCTTACAGTCATGAAAGGAACAGGCCCATTAGAAAGATAGTCTTTTTTAAAGCGAAAAGCAATTGAAAGCTATAAGCTTGGTTCTCTGGAGATGAAGTAAGATAAAGAATATGAACGCATTTGTTCGGGAAGTGGGCATTACAACATTCAGTGCTGTTGTCATCTTATTAATAAATCATCTTAGAAAAAAATCAGAACCCAAGTCCAGACACAGCATGCCCTCTGTCCTGTTTGTTAACTAGAAGAGGTAGGCCTCACATTTACTCCACGCAGGGAACTAAAGTTCCTATCCAGGACTCAAAGGAATAGCGTAGTAACCACTGACAGCAAACTGCTTTGCTCTTCAATTATTTTGCTTTTCTGGGCAATTGACATAGCTCATTCCAAGAAACCTGTGCTTCATCTACTGCTAACATCTTAGACATTTCAGAGTCTTCTGGCCATCCTTGAGAAGAATAATGATGGATTTCATTTTAGTGATGGGGCAGCAAGCAGAGATTTGGCTAGCAGAATGGTGTTCAAGTACATCAAGTACATGAGCCTTTGGGAGATATTTACAGCCAAACAGTCACCCATGGTTAGCATTTATTTAGTTATAATGTCAGCAAGCACTTACATCATTTCATATATATATATATATATGTACATATATATATATATATATAGGAGTTAAGATCCTCATTTTTAGACATTAAGAAAATCAAGGATCAAAAGTTAAGCTGCAAAAAAGGCACTAGGCAAGTACCTGAAGCTTAGATCACCAAGGTCTGTATTCTCTATTTCAAACTCTTCTGAGAGTATGCTAGCTTTCAAACACACAGAAAAGCAGAGAGTATAAACTATGCCACGTACTTTTGAGACACAATTCTTAACTTAAAAGATATAGATCATCTTTGACATAAGAATACATTATAAAGAAATGAAGCTTTTCAGTCCAAATGAAAAAGGCAATCGGGAGGCAAAGAAAGAAGAGACTCTCCATTACCACAAAGAAGGCACTATCAAGGACAGTACTGTCATTGAAAAGGTTTTTAACAAAAGCTCAAGGAACAGACCATTCTCTTACCCAGAAGTCTAAAAGAAGCCAGAAAAGAACATCCGAACAAGAATGTGACCTTCAAATGAGGAGCAATTCAGGCAGCCGTGCTCCGTGGTAAGAGAGCTCCCCTTTCCCACCTGCTCCCAACACCGATAATTGTAGCTACAGTCGGGTCGTCCTTTTGTTCCAGCAGCCTGTGCCTCATTCCCAAATCCAGCCCCAAGGGCCAAGAAAGTATCACTAGGGCAGGCTGGTTCAGGACAAGAAAGCACCCTGTTTTCAGGACAAGACAAGAGGAGGTAAAACAGAGTAGGAGACAGGTTATCTTTGGGGTGCAGGGCCGGAATATAGAAGGACAGGAGACATCAACCATCACTAATGCTCTGTTTCTCTGGCTGAGTAAAAGGGATGGTGATGCAATGGATGAAATGATTAACTACACAACATGAAGGATGTTAGCTAAGGGGGGGGGGATTATTGTGATTCAAGGAAGTACATAAATGAGAGCCTTAGGAAAGATGGTGGGCAAGAAGGAAGAGAAAATTATGGGGTAGGGGAATTCAGCGTACGGTTGGATGTGGAAGAATGGAGGCTCAATCAACAGCACAGCTCTCAGCAGAGCTCTGTTAATACAGACACTGAATTAGGCCAGGCAGAAGGAGGAGCTGCACACAAAATGAGAGAGCTGGGAGAGATGCCCATGCTTATCATGGTAGCACTTAGGAGGCCGAGACAAAAGAATTGGTACAAGTTCAAGGTCTGCCTGAGCTACACAATGAGGCCAACGTCAGCCTGGGTTACACAGCAAGAGCCTATTTCAAAATGTAAGGAGGAGGGATTATGAGTGACTGATGGAACAAAAGGAAAAGGTGACCTCAACTGTGACTGGAAGCTTGTTCTACATGAGAACTGTGGCAAGCCAGCAAAGCAGTTTGATCGACAGAGCTCTAAAATGAAAGCAAATGTCCTCATAAATATGCCAGGTAAGAGAGTCAGTGCAATGAGATGAGACCCTTATTTGTGTGGCAATCTTACTAAACCTCGTTACCTTCCATGGCCTCCTTGACTTTTCTCCACTTAGGGTCCTCACAAGAGTAGAAGTGAGACACTTAGCTGGAGGAGAGATGCAGCCACGTTCCCTCACCACCCAAGACCTGAGAGTGAAACAGCCAGGGGGAGGCTGAAGAAGTGAAGGCTGCTCATATCACCGAGTGGCTATTCCTTCTTTGAGAGACTGCCTTGAAGTTTTGCCCCACTGAATAGTGTGACAGATCCCATACCTTGTTGACCGAGATTTCTGTCCTGCCTGGTCCCGCAGTCATTCAGTCCCAATGAAACACACAAGAGGCCTACATTAATTATAAACTGGTGGTTGGCCTAGTAGCTCAGGCTTCTTATTAAAATTATTATTATATAATATAAGATATAATTCTTATATCTTACATTAGCCCATAATTATTATTTGTGTTAGCCACATGGTTCAGTACCTTCATCAGCAAAGCATTCTCATCTTGCTTCTTCTGTGTCTGGGTGACGACTGAAGACTGAGCTTTCCTCTTCCCAGAATTCTCATGTTCTCATTGCTCCACCCTATTTCCTGCCTGGTGCCCTGCCTCTAATTCCTGCCTGATCTCCCCACCTATACTTTCTGCCAGACTACTGGCCAATTAGCGTTTTATTAAAATTCAAGTAGCAGGATAAAAGACCATTGTCCCACAGCAATAGCTAAATCAACTTTTGTCACTACCTCATGTCTGCATGCATCTTCCTTCTTTCTCATAATCCTGCATCATAGGTACCCAGGGCAGTTGTCAGTCACTGAGGCTGTCTCTAGCTTATCATCCTAGGATTCATGCACTTATACAAAAAAAGGAAAGAAACCATCTCACTCTCCAGTCCCAGATTCAGCCTTGTGTTGACTGAATGGGTAAAGACATACCAGCTTTCTGCCAGGAATGGACCATCAAAGGAAACTGGTGAGGAGTGAGCCTGAAACCACCTCTCAAATCTCACATGGTCCTCCCTGTAAAACGACCACCAAATTAGCCATTCTGAGCACTGAGGAGGGGTACTGGGAAAAAAAAAAACTGTGTTGCGGGTTCCGAGAAGCCCTCGAAGAAAAGCAGTCCGTCAGACCTCAACTGACATTTCAAACAGAAATTATAGTGCCAAGTAAATTCTTGAATAGAGTAGTTTGTCACTTGTCAGGAAAAGAACTAAGACATGGAGGCAGAAAGGGGCCATTTATATAGCAGGTTAAGCAAATCATCCTCAACCTCATAGCTTTTACCACTGGGCTTGCACTGGTGCTATCGCTGTTAAAAACTGAATGAAGGTAATATTATCTCTTGCTAGCATACATGGTTTCATCAAGTTTCATTTCAGCTGCAATTGAGAGATGACTTATTCCTACATAAAAATGTCAGAGAGGGGAGGACATTCTGGAAATTGGTTTTTTTTTCAAAACATAGTTGCTAATCCTCAAATTATATATTATTGTTGAATAGCACTGTATTGACAAATTTAACATACATACTACACAAGTGTTTTACTTCTGTTTCATCTGCAGCCTTTCTCAATTAGAGTTACGCACTTCCAGGAGAACAGATTCCTTCAGTTCTCTCCAGGACACTGTAGAGCTAGTGCTGAAATGGCACAATAATGTGTTACATTCAGGACTGCTGTAGGACGGTGCAGCCTGATGAACTGAACCTCCTAATGCTGTGGAACTTTTTTTTTTTACACACGTGCGCGGTTGAGCAAATTTCTGGGGTCAGGTGTCATCACTTTCATTAGGTTCTAAAAATAATAATGATCCAAAAGGTTAAGAGAACATGAGTGAACTTTAGAGGAAATAAGGTATTTATGGAATAGAGTAACTCAAAGAAGTGGACCCATTGGAACAATTTCTTTTACCTGAGGCTGGGCAGGTCACTGAGACAGTAAAGTGCTTTACCATGGGACCAAGCATCCACATAAAAAGTTGCATATATGGGTACATGCTCTAATAATCCCAGACCTGGGAAGACTGAGGTAGGCAGATCCTGGGTCTCCTGGCCAGCCACTAGCCTATTCAGTGAGCACAGGTCCCAGCAAGAGACCCCGTCTCAAACAAGTAGGCGGCTCCTGAGGAGGAACGACACCAGGGGTTGAGCTCTGGTCACCACACACATGTGCACCTGCACGCACATGACAATTTCATTTTTACCCATACTTATCTCATACATATTTCTAAATCCATTGCCAATGATTTTTTTCTCTGTAAACAGAGAATGAAACTCCTGTATAATTGTAAACATCCAGATTACTCTTCCATTGCCCAGAGAGGAAGAGGGGGAAGGAAGGGAGAAAGAGAGAAAAAGAAAGAGGAAAGATTTGAAATGAACCTGAGCCCAGGGAAAGTGGCCATGTGCGGTGTATTATGTTGGTGGGCTTTATACGTGGGTTTGATAAAGACTTGGTGCTTGAACTTAACATTCTACCTTCCCCCTGCACTCTAGTATGTAAGTCAGTCAAGGTTCAGACACGTACCTCTGCAAGGTGGTTGCATAAGTAATTGTCTTTGATTTTATGATCCTTACACATAATTAAGATATTAACTATCCATCTAAAAGATAGAAATTCAAGGTTATAATATAAAGTACAAAATTGGAACCAACCAGATGACAGCATTGCCCTGCTGGTATCTGGCCCAACTAACTATATTGGCAAGTCATGTGTCGTTCACATTACCACAGGGGTCTGAATAAATTACCAGGACTGTCCATTTGTGTGTGGCAAGCATGAGTGAGTGGGAGCTGTGTGCCCTAGGGAGAGGTGCCCAGGTCTAAGACAGCTCGGACATTCCCTCCACGTTGCTAGGAAAGCAGAACTCTGGCTTCTCTCACTGCTGCTTCGCTCTAGGGTCTACAGCAGCTGACATTTGAAAATCTGAACCACAGTAGAATGGCATTAACGCATCCACTATTTCAAAGAATGGCTTTGGTTGTTTAAGGAGATAGGACATCTCTGAAGAAGGGCTGATGATGCCTGTGTGACTCAGAAGACAGACAGGTCTGTCTCTGTGACCAAGACTCCACATTAATCATAATATGATTACCCTTCTAATGATGAGCCTACTTTTGAGCAGAAGCTACAGGGCTGCTTCCTACCTGATAGTCTCTCACGACTGTACACAGTTTTGCTCCCAAAATCTAGGTGTTCTCATGGAGACGAGCAAATACATGTTCATATTCGGTATGCCCCAGACACAAAGCCTACAATAAATACGTTTGCATTATCTGTCGCTTTTTAAACAGCTCAGACCTTACTTCAAAGCCCATAAATATCTGGGGAGGGATAACAAAGATGAAAAGATGTCAGATGCTCAAATCCCACACGGATCCTGCCTGCACAAGGAAGTTCCACCTTCCCTCCACAGGGCTTTCATTCTCCATTAGCAAATCAAAATCCGCTATTGCTCTGATTGCTTGATATGCACCAGTCTCTGCCTAGGAAGTCCACATTCATTCCTTTTCTTCATCCACCATCCGATTCTCTCTGTCCCTCACACAAACCCCTGCCGCACTCATGCCTGTAGTCTCTAGTGTTTCACAAACGTGTCCTTCTTCCGGGATTCCCACTCTTGCCTACTCACATCAAATCCCAAGGCGCCTCGAAATCCATCCCATTTCCTCTCCTTCCAGGAAGGACTCTCAAGCTATTGCTGGCTCCAGAGGACACTCCTTCCCCTGGAGACCCAACTGCATATCCTCTCTCTTCTCCGTGACCCTGCATCTAATGAGTGAGTTACACATACAGATATTTCTGGTCCACTAGTTCTCTGTCCCCTACTAAATGAGCTCCTAGCAGGCAAACAATCCCCCTGATTCCCACAGAGACTCTAATTAGTTCACTGAGAAATAAATTGTCTTAACTGACAAAGAAACACTTCCCCTTTAAGTTCTTTGGTTTTCAAACTTGCCTTTGCTTCTGAATCACCTGTAAGTAAGACTTGTTTCAAATAGACGGCAGAGCCCATCCCACGAGTTTCTCATTTGTTAGTCTGGGGTGGGGGTGAGAAGTAACAGAGACTATCACAGCTAATGAGTTCCCCCTCCCCTTGGTGATACTGATGCTCATAACTTGGGGGAACTTGTATGTGAGAACTGCAGGCATAGTTCACTTACTTGAGCAGAGGACTGACTAGCAGAAAGAATATAGCACAAGATTCTGGGAAACACAGATGGTGGGAAGAAGGAAATCTAGCCTCTTGGCTGTGTCTCTTAGTAGCCATGACCTGGCTTTGGCAAGACATGATTCTAGTTTAGTCATTCCTTTGTTAAGCTGGGATAAGACTGTCTACCCCATTGGTAAACATTATTGCAATAATCAAATGTAATCAAAGAAGAACCAAGGCCTACAACACACAAAGTCAATTTGCAAAGGAAGCTGAAAACATACCTGTTCTGTAACCAAGCATTGGACACATATTTAATAAATGTAAATACGAATTGGTAAGCCTAAGAGTTCCAAGATTATAAGACACATTTTTTATATATGAATTGTTTGTTTTCATTACAATTTAACTTTTGGGAAAAATAAATTTATTATTGCTATGCTTACTTCATTCAAAATATCTGAACTCCCGTATGGGCATATTATATATATGAGTTATATATGATACATATTAAGAAAGGGGAAAAATAAGGGTTCAAGACCTTTTCTTTTTTTTAAAAAAAAAAGGCACCAATTTAAAAAATAAAATGTTCAAGAAAATACTGTCTAGAAATTAAAATACTGAGATCACTTAAAAAATAAAACTCTGAAGAAATCCCACCAGAGTTAATTCAATCTTGCTCCCAATTTATTGTTAACTATTTTCTTGCCATATCTCTCTGTATTTGAGTGATTAATCATCAATCAAATTTTAAGATTCCCCTGTGGTCTCACAATGTACAAATTAGGGAAATGAAATGTCTCCTTTAGCATGGATTGAAGATCCATGACCTTCTTAAGTATGTATAATAAAAAGGGGTCACGGGGTCACTGATGACAAATGGGCTTTGTGATGGATGACTAAAACCGGAGAAAAGACACAGTGGAGCACAAAGAGAAACACGGAAACCTTCCTAGGAATAAAGAGGGTATAAACCTCTAGGTGTCTTCACTTCTTGTGATGTTAGTCGGAACATCACAAGAAAAGTCACCAACAGTTTTGCTAGGTGCATCGGAGAAAAACAAAAGTTTTCAAATATATCTTTGGTTAGTACACTTACAATGGTTTTAAAAACTTGATTAAATAGCCTCATCGTTTATGCCTAAATATATTTATATTCTATAAGTGTAAGTCCACAGTTGCTTGTCCGTTTGTGCATTGTTCCCCATAAGTCATGTTTTCAGGAAACATGTGTGATCCAGCCCAGAAGGGCGGGGAACCAGGGCTTTGCACGCGTGACCCTTCGGCTCACTGAAAGGCCACATGTTCCTGTGAATAAACTCACAAAGGCCGCAAAGCAAAAGGATCCTGAGGTCCGAGCACAAAAGAAAAGGAGAGAAGGCAAAGGAGAAGAAGGCAAGAGAAGCTGAAAATCAAACAGAATTGAGCAGCCTGGTCGCTAAGCACCAGGGCAGCCCCTACAGAGAAGCTTCCCCTCTGTGTGTGGGTCTCCGATATGCAGAACAATAGCTCCCCCAAACATTCTCCTTGACACCAAGGAGTAATTTCATGGACTTCAGTAAGCACGTTTCATATAGGATGGAGTTCCTTCGCTTTCTGCGTTTCTCACCCACATCCACCCACTGCTTGGTTTGCACTGTTCTCAGTTCCTGTGTGTATGCTAGAAGAAAGGGCAGAAGCAAAAGACAAAAAAAAAAAAATTTATTTTGTGCTTTGGATTTAATTTTTTTCCAAGGGCAGAAACAAAATACCAAAAAAAAAAAAAAGAATTTATCTTGTGCTTTGGACTTTTTTCCTTCCTTCCTTCCTTCCTTCCTTCCTTCCTTCCTTCCTTCCTTCCTTCCTCCCTCCCTCCCTCCCTTCCTTCTTTCTTCCTTTTTGAAAGAGTGTCCAAGGATTGCCCAGCTATCCAGCTCATGAAAGTTTTTTTTTTAATCAGAGGATCTAGTAAAATACACATTACATCAAGTGCTAAGTATCCAATTAATAACATTTGGCACACTTCTTTAACACAGGTGATTATTTTTAAATGTACTCTCCCCACATCAAAAGATGATTGGGTCCACTCTTCCCCTTATTGGAGACCTCTCATGACTCTTCCAGCCAAATTGCTTCATAGATGCCCGTAAGCTTTCCTCAAATGAGTAGATTCTTTAATGTCATGCCAGCACCTGTTTCATTTATTAATCAGCAAGCATTTACCAGGTATTTGATGTGTACCGAGCCACGCTTTACATGCTTGGGATGTAAGTATCTCTGTCCCATGAGGCTTATATTTATACCTGGGAGGGTAGAAACCAAACTAAATAAGAAAATTATGCAGCATTTAAAAGGTAGCAAGTAGTATGGGAAACTGAAAAACAAACAAGTAAAAACAAACAAACAAAAAACCATATAGTAAATTAAATGGAACCAGGAGAAAGAGGTACAGAATAGTGATTTAAGTAAGATGACCAGGTTAAGTCTCATTGAAAAGTGTCATCTGAAGAAAGAAAGGGAAACAATGACCAAGTAGATGTGTAGAGCTGAAAAGGGGGTCCCAGTCAGCACATGGCCAACACAAAGCCCATGGGAAGAGCAAGGCCGAGTGTGGTCAAGTCTGAGTAACATGGGAAAGACAAGGCTAGATGGGCAAGCAGGGTCCCATACTGCAGTGCACTACAGGGACACCGCTTTTCTTTGTTAGTAAAAATTTTACAATAGTTTGAGAGGTGGTGATTGCTGTGCTATGCAGTTAAGAGTGACAAGCTCTGAATTTTACATTTGAAGGATCCAGCTTGCTAGATTGAAAATAAGACGACGTAGCAAGGATGGAAGGCAATCAAAATCAGCTCTGGTAGTAAGTCGTGGAGTGCAAATGGTTTGATCCAGAACAAATGGCTGATGGTGTTGAGGGTGGTCAGGTTCTGGATGTTTGGGTGCCAGACAAATTAGACATGAATCATGGGGAAAAGGAAGGAGCTGGGCATTCCTTAAAGAGTTGTGACCTAAGGGATGGCCTGAACTGAAGCAAACCTGGCCTGTGGGGAAGAATGGGTCAGCTTTCCATGTGTGGGATTCACAACAGTGAGCTTTAACCTACATAATGCCTCCACAAAAGGGGACACAGGCAATAATTCCAATCAAAAATGTCAAATACGTTCACAACTCTATGCCTCTGAGTATATTTCAGTATGGTCAGCTACTCTCTTCAAAACACTGGGTCAAAGACGATGTTAAGACGGTTTTAATTATTTCCCTTGACATAGGCAGCCACAGTCATTTCTGTTCTCAAAATATTGAGCTGTTAAAATTTTAAGTCCCCCCTGCCCGCTCTGTAAAGATTTGCTCATAGCTTCACCTCTCGTGAGATTCATAAGAACTCATGAGATTCAGCTCATGGGTCACCTCAATGTCTCCTAGTAGGCTGATAGGAATCACTTGTGTCTGGAGTGTACAAACTTGCTGAGTGAATAAAGAAACTATTAATATTTGCTCCAGTCTTTCATATTTCAAGGGGCCCTGGCTTTTTATCTCATTTGCTCTTGATAACAATCCTAAGAAGGCTCAGCACAGTTTATGTCAGGAAGAAGAACAAAGCTCAGAGAGCTTGACTCGGCTGAGGTCATGTTGTTTCATGGCAGACTCAATTCCAGGCAAAGCCTGCTGACTCTTCACCCACTGCTCTCTCCACACAATTATGCTACTTCCTCTGCCACTGGCTCTGACTAGGATGCCAACATCAGCACCCTGTTGCTGCACACATGTTGCATTTGGGCAATTCAGGCCTCATGTGACACCATGGTCAAAGGCTGTAGCAACTTTTCAACAATTGACTTCTGTCTTTCATTTTGATCATGACTCATGATTCCTGTCGAAAAGTGCAGAAGACAAGGGCAGCATTAAACTCACAGAATCAAAGGAAGAAAGACCACAGGCCAAAGCAGGGCAAGGCAAAACTGCCAAAAGTTAGCTTTAACAATTCATTTAAGGTCACGTTACCCAAACCAAGAGGTGGAGGCCAAGGTGACATGGCTTTCAAGAGTATACTGGTTTAAGCACCTGGCACTTCTTTATCTCAGACGACAGATAAGCTGGAAGGTTAGTTTTGCAGAAAAACATTAGTTTTGTAACTAGAAAGGGAAGGAGAATGGCAAGAGAAAGTGATGATAAGGAAATGTTTGCAGAATTGTGATGGGCAGCCACTTGTGTCATTTGCTGAATTTCTCTGGCCACTATTGTGTATGGGCTATCCTGACGGAGCAATTACCATCTCGGTTATGGGTCTGTTTCCTCTATATACTATGTCCACCTTACTATAAGAATTTAAAAATAATATAGGAAAAGACTAATTGATGTGGGAGGTCCTTCTGTCTATGTGTTGCTTTTATTGGTTAATGAATAAAGAACTGCTTTGAGCCTGTGGCAAGGGCAGAACAGAACTAGGCAGGAAAAGCTAGGCTGTATGCTGGGAGAAAGAGTGTGGAGTCACAGAGAAGCCATGGAGCCGCCAGAGACAAACGCTGGGAACTTTATCTGATAAGCCACAGCCACGTGGCAATATACAAATTAATAAATGATGTGGGAGTCCCTTCTGTGTGCTGTGATTATCATTAATGAATAAGGAAATTGCCTTGGCCTGTTGATTGGGCAGAACTTAGGGAGGCAGGGAGGATCAGACTGAATTCTGGGAGAAAGAAGGGCAGAGTCAGGAGATGCCATGGATTAACCGCCGGAGAAAGACGTGCTGAAACTTTACTGGTAGGCCACGATACATAGATGTGGTGATACATAGATTAATACAAATGGGTTAAATTAAGATGTAAGAGATAGCCAATAAGAAGTTAGAGCTAATGGGCCAAGCAGTGATTTAATTAATACAGTTTCTGTGTGATTGTTTCGGGTCTAAGCTAACCAGTTGGCTGGGAACCAACAAGTGGCCTTCCTCCAACAGTCAATGTTGTTGATCTTTCAAGTTTGATGGCAAAAAAATGCAACTCATGGCAAGCACTGGCTACTTCCACTGGATCTTCAGAGACCATGGAATCCGTATGACGAAAGATACCAGTGAACTTGTTTGTTTGTTGTCTGTTTGTTTAGTGAGCCAGGCCCTCCCTATGTAGTGAGTGTTGGCCTGAAACTTGCACTCTCCTGCCTCAGCATCCCAATGCTGAAATGCATCTATTCTTATTTGAGGGACTGACAGAACAGGAGTACCCATTTCTATCAACAGTGAGTTCTAGGTAAGACACATCTTTACATCAAGTGCTTAGAAAAAGGATTCTTAGTTATCACAGCCAGCAGAACAAGCCTGTTGAAAATTTGTCCACACACGTTGTGAGCATCCAGTATTCACATTAAAAATGTAATAGAAGTGTTCCCTTAGGCGACGATCATAACAGATTTTTTTTTAAAAAAAAAAAAGGGCAGAAAAGGGAAAGCTAGGGTCTGTTTATATTGTGTGTACATCCCAGGATAAAATAATCCCCAAACCTTCCCTGGGGTGCCCACAAGCTAAAGCAAGATTGCCAGGGGAGTCTGCCTTTTTTTTTCCAGCTCTAGCTCAGTTCAGCACCCTGTGGCTATTATGCTTCTGAATATAGAATTCCAGCTAAAAGTGGAAGCTTTCCAGCCTGTGTTCCTCGCTTTCCCCAATCTCCATGATTGGGGTCTCCACTGGATCCCGCCCACAGCTACCTCCCATCTCCATCTTTAAGCAATAGGTATACAGATGAGCAGCTGTCAGTTTTTAGATGAGCTACACAAGTCCTGGATGTACGCACCAGGCTTTGAGAACCCCAAATGCAGAGAGGTCCAGAGTCCTACATTCCTGATGTGTCTGAGCACCAGCAGCATTGTCTTCACTTGGGTATTTATTTACTAGAAATGTAGAGTAACAGTTTTATCACTATTATCACCATTGATATACACTAGAGTTGAATCTTCAGAATCCTGATAAGATAACCAAGTGAATCAGGTACACAGTCACGTTTGAGAATCAGACGCCACATTTCCTTGACTTTCACTCTTTGTCTTTTACTCAAGAGTCAGACCCAAGTAGAAGCACAGCAGAATCCTATAGCCACCCACTGCCTAGCCCAGGATCTGTAGCAATCAGGAAAGATTTGTCTGAAGCAACAATGCTTCATCCAGTAGGTGGCAGATATGATGGTGGTCCTATGAGATTACAATAGTGCTGAAAAATCCCTATTGTGTGGTGACAACATGGCCATCATAAGGCTGTCAGCCCAAGGCTCTACTCGAGAGGATGTGGGAATGCATGTAAACAAGCCCATTGCCCTGACAGGATGACACATACAGTTCTGTATAATATGCGATACTTGATGAGAAATAATTGTGCCACCGGCCTATGAGTTGCACAAACTTTATCTTTACTTCGGAGTAGACACTTGCTTTTTACAAGTAAAACTTGTTGTAAAACATCACACTGCTACTCATGCAGTGGCCTCCTGCATCTTATGTTCTCTGTGTCTACTGAGTGCATCAAGAGGCCACATGGAGGCACAGATCTACACCATCAAGGTCTGTGTTACTCAATCTATGATGCTTGCACAGCAAAATCGCCACCAACGAACCTGATGGAACACAACCTGTCTTTAAGCGATGCATGTGTCTGCTAATGATCTCCAGGGCTGCTTCTCATGTGTGAGATAGAGAAGGTTATTTGGGAAAGGGGCTCCTGGTGTGGTAGATGTCATTTATTACTTGGAGGAGGTTACCTGGTGGCTTTGTTTTAGCACTTAATCGTTGCTCTGCAGTTCTCAGACTCTGGGAGGTTTCATAGCGCTGCCCTCAGACAGACCTCAGTCAAGCATGCTTGCTGACTTTCTAGTCTGGGTATCAAGCGATACTATAGGTATTTTCTAAATTACTCTGTCCATAAAAATAGGCAGCCTATTTAGCACCACTTTTTCTGAATCTCTCTTCTGATGCTGGTTGAAAATTGTTCTTGAATTTGTTAGTCCTTTCTTGAATAAGTAGGTATGCTGTGAGAGGAATGCTCATACAGAATGTGAAACTTGTTACTCGGCATCATAGCCTGCGCTTGGGTCTGCTGATCACCCTCCTGAAAATCCAAGCAGCTAGGCTGCTCCTTTGGCAAACCATTCCGACATGAATGATGGCTCTACCACATAATTGCTCTGTGATCTTAGGCAAGTCACTGAGTCTCTTGGGAACTTAGCTGTCATTGCAAAATTGAGAATATCTGTGCGTGCATGATCTACATGTCAGTCCTTTCATGATAAAAAAAAATATTTGGGGGGAGGAGTACAGAATTAGCAGAAGGCGTACAGAATAACAGAGCTGACCTGGGAATACAATGTCACTCCACATTCCTGGGTCTCATGTGAGTATCAGCATAGGCAAGAACTATGTTGACAGCCTGTGCCTGGGGATCCATTCCGGTCTCTGATAGTTCAGAGCAAAAGCTACCTTCTAGAGCTAAAGCCAGAGCAACTGCCATTAGCAGAAAACTGGGAAAGGCTGTTGGGGTGGTAAGGACATAATACATAGCCCCTGTAGCCAGCATCCCTCTATTCTAGGTGGGGCTAAGAATCCTTCCATTTGTTACTGGCCTCTCTTGTCGGGATTGCTTCTTCCCTCACAATCTAATGCCCTCGTTAGTGTGTCTATAGTACCTTATTCAGCCGCCTCCAATGTCTCTCACAGCTTTCACTTCTTCTGGTGACTTCATATTTATTTATTTAACCTTTCTCCTAGTAGTTTTTTTATTTTAATTATTAGAAAAAATACATACTAAAGTCTCTGCCTCATCTTTGAATAAAAAAAATCTATAGAAGTCAATGGTTATCCATTACTTGACACACCTACGTCAGAACTGACATTTTGGGGGACTTTGCTTATATACCAGTCTTGCTCTACATATTTTTATTTCTTACTTAATCCTTCCAATCCCTATTTTACTACTGAAGAAACTGAGGCTTCTAGAAGTTAAACAAATCACATGAGGAAATAGAAGTCACGGCAAACAGTAGCGATTGGGTAGAATACTACTCTCAAAATCCCCTTCTCTTTTCTGCATCTGTCACACCTACAACAGCAGATCGATCTGAGAAACACATATAGCCTTCAGACATCTGAAATACACAAAAATGTATTTCACATTTATTTGGGGGCTCACTCATCCTGATCAGTGGGTCTTCATGAATGCACAGTGGGAAGGGGAGAGGTGGGGATGATGAGAAGGACTTCAGGTAAAGCAGTGAGGAGGTTTTGAATTCCTAAAAGTCAACTATAAACCAGGACAAAACCGGAGACAAAACCGTTTCAGCTCTGCACATTAACCAAATGCACTCGACAAGCTGAGAAGCACATGTTCATAGCCACCAAATTCAGGGTCAGAAACAGTCCACGAGACGTTGTTGACTACCTCCGCTTCTGTTCCCACCCATCCCTACCCTCCAGCATGGTCTGCTGTTCATCTGAGTCAAACACACCACATCATAAAAACAGTTGCTTCACTGCACTGTGTAGGGGGCCGGGAGTGGGGGAGCACTTGGTTAGGGCACTCACAGATAACGTAGATGTTTTCATTAGAAAGCAAACAGGAATGACAGTGTTTTGCATACACTGTGGATGGGATTCTGTTTGGGACAAAAAAAAATTGCTAGTGGATGAGTCAACAATTAACAGAGATCTAGTAGGTGACCCAGATATCAGTAAGTCAGAAAAAGTTCTCCGTGATTCCTGAGTTAACAAACACTACACAAATACATCGTAGAGACTGAAGGATCCCAAGTCATGCAGACAGTCAGAGTCAATCAAGAGTGATTGGGTGTGTGTGTGTGTGTGTGTGTGTGTGTGTGTGTGGTGTGCGTGTTTGCCAGTGTGTACAAATATACACACAGAGTCTGGCGGTGGTGGCACACACCTTTAATCCCAGCACTCGGGAGGCAGAGGCAGGTGGATCTCTGTGAGTTCGAGACCAGTCTGATCTACAAGAGATAATTCCAGGACAGGCTCCAAAGCTACAGAGAAACCCTCTCTCGAAAGGGGAAAAAAATGTACACACACATACAGTAGACACAAGAGCTGGGGTGAGTTTTGAAAATGGCTTTCACTATCAATGCATTCCTTACACTCAGCAGAGAAGGACAACTTCGTTAAGCATTTGAACATAACTTCTAGAAGATTCATGGCTGATTATTAGACAATGCAAATACAGAATTAAACATGGGAGCAGGATTAAAATTTTGTAAATAAATAAATTAATTTAAAAAATTGTAAATAAAAAGATAAATAAAAAGGCAAACAAAATAAAAAGAAACAACACTCAATCATATATTTTGAGGGAAGCATGTCACAGATTTCATACCAACACCTTGTTAATCAAAAATAACAGCTACAAGTCCCTGGTGAAGGGAGTTACACTAAATTTAAGGCAACAACTGCTTACCTAAATCACTGGTTTTAGAATAGAAGTAATTATAAAACAAGCAATAGAAAATGAAACGTGTTTTAAAAACTGAGGGGGAAACTATCCAGAGAAAATGACCTTGCATGATACTCACTGCTGAACTTTGCAAACAAGGATATCTATGCAGGTGTCAAAATTATGTACAGAAACTAAAGGAAACCACGCATAAACATTAAAGAAAAGCAGATTAGCAACTAATCAGATAATAAGGGAATTTAAATTATGGTATTCAAAGGAATCAAATGGGGAATTTTGATAGGCATATTCTAATCAGGATTTCAAGATATCGCATCACCTATCATTATAGGACTATTAAATTTCCATTAAAAAGTTCAATGTCTGAAATAAAAATTTTACCCAACATACCCATTGCAAATGGTATGCTGCAGAGTATGGAATCAGCAAACTGGAAAGTAGGTCAATAGAAATTACTCAAGCTAAAGAACAGAGAGAAGAGTGAGTAAGAAAAAATGGCATCGAAGGAAGACTAAGCTAGGGCCAAGAATTCATAATTAATAATAAATCTGTGTCATGATTTGGGGGCTGGCAGTCTAAAAAAGTCTTAATCTTGAAGTCTTAAATATATGTTTAAATCACTCAATAATACAAATTATTTTAATTAAAAAATCTTATAGACATTTCTGCAAAGAAGCTCTATCAATAGCTACATGAAAATGAGAACATTAGCCAGTAGTGAAATACAGGCAAAACCACAATGAAATATTACTATGTACTCTCTAAAAATGTTCACAATAAAAAGACAGGGAATAATAAGTGTGACAGGAATGTTAGGAAACTGGAAACCTCACTCAATGCTGGTGAGAGAATCAAACGCTGTAGCTACATTAGACAATTTGGCAACATCTTGAAAGTTAATCATAACTCTGCCATCGCCCTATCAACTCTGTTATCAAATATCTACCCATGAAAATTAAAACATAGATACACACAAAAATCTGAATGCACTGTTTGCAACATCATTAGTCATCAGAATCCTGAATTTCAAACCATACAAATGTTGATTCAATGATGAACATGTAATTGCAGTATGGTATCTTATACAGTGGACTACTGATTCATTGAGATGCCTTAAAACATGCTAACTTGGTCCAGAGAGATGGCCCAGCAGATAAGCACTTGCCTTGCAAGCCTGGTGGCCTAAGTTTGAGCCTCAGAACCCACGTAAAGGTAGTAGAAGAGAACCAGCTCCACAAAGTTGTCCCTGACCTCCACTCACACACTGTGACATTGCCCAGTCGTTCAGATATATGCGTATGCAATAATAATAGTAGAACATTTTTAAGGCTATCTAAAAGAAGGCAGACACAAAAGATATATTGCATTAGTCCACTCATATAAAATATCCAGGAAAAAAAATGGAAATATACAGAGAAAGAAACTAATGCCTCGGGTAATTGAAAATGGCCGTGGGGAAATTCTGAGGAGATAATGAAAACTTTCAAATGTGTATTGTGGTGATACTGGCTTCGTTAGTTTTCCATTGCTATTATAACACACTGTACCATTTTTAGAGGTTGAAAATAATACACAGTCAGTATTTCATAGCTTCTTGGGCCAGAAGAGGAGGCATGGCTACAGCGGGCTCTAAGAGGTTGCTAGCAAGAGGGTGGTCAGGTGGCTTCCTCACCTACAGCTCAGGGTGTCTTCAGCTCCTCTAGGCTGTTGGCAGCAACCAGCTCCTTGCAAGTTAAGGACGAAGACCTTGCTTCTTCACTAGGAATTCACAATAAAAATATTGTCTTCCTCAGAGCTGGTGAGAGGGAGTCTCCTGCAGCAGCATTTTAATAAGGCTTATACCCAATGAGGCCAGGCCTACCTAGAGTAATCTAATCTCCCATTCTATTAGATCATAATTGCCTAGGAATTTTTATTACTTCTCCAAACCCTCTTCAAGTCTGCCATATAATGTAACCTAATTATGTATTAATTAATATCTCTTTCTTTTCACAGGCCCTACCAGCACAGTGCAAGAAAACGTGGGGTCAAAAACCTTAGGGGGTATCTTAAAATACTGCTCCACACACCTGGAAAAATATAATCTTATTTTTCAAAAAAGCACTAATTTTATACTTACCATGACTGGATTTTATATCACATAAAGCTATAAAATACACCATGAAAAATGTGATATGCTATTATTCCCTTCTAGGATACATTTGACTTCAACACACTATAACCTAAAACTATGTTTTCTAGAAATTTACCCAACAGGGGGAGGAGAGTCATTAAATTCATCATCCATACTCTTAATAATTTGTTAGCAATTAATTTACAGAAATCACGTCTCGGGAGCACAGCGGCCAACTTTCCCACTGGCTGGGTTTTATTCCACTGTGGGCTTTCAAGGTAATGAATAGAGAAGTTCAATTGTGTTCACAGACTTCAGCTCTCCAAAGAGAATAGAGTTACCTTTGCACAAGAGTTTCCCCTCTCTGGTTTCTCTCTCAGGGAGTGGCTCCATTTGGAGTTCCTCTCACAGTCTGAAAAGCTCCGAGGCAACCTGAAGCCCCCATTTGCCAGCTGCACACTTCTCCAGCGCCCTTCACCCCACAGCCATGAAGGCTGAGCTCTGGTGCACCTTGTATTATTCCAGGAACATCTCTGAAGTGTATTTGATTCTGAAGATTCTGAAGTCTTCATAATTTTGGCACCTTCTCAGGACCTTCAGTCTTTAAAGAACTTGCTATATAAGGATAATTTAATTTAAAGTAAAATGAAAAGAACACCGTGGGCCATTGCCATTCTGCTTCAGGTGCCGTTTTGGCACCAGGAAGCACTATTAATCCCCTTGCGGGGATGCACAAGAAGGTCAGCTGGAAGCTTATCAGGTAAGGTCTGTTATTCTAAAGCCGAAACTCACCGGTTACCATGGAAATAAACACAAAAGGCCATTTCCATCCTAGGAAGAAGGGAGCAATTTGGAATCCTTTCAAGGGTTTTATATGAAATGGAATAACAACTCTTCTGTGGGATGTTCTTTAGTGAAAACAAGCATCTTCCTTCTAGTACGCAAGGTATATCACATTGTAGAAGACATGGCCCCACCTATATGTGAGTGCACTTGAAGGACAAAATTTTACCTATTTTTTTAAAACTTTGGGACATTTTCTTCTAGCAAGCCTATTGACTACAATAGCAGGAATAGCAGAATAGGGGATCCTAAAATCATTACTCAAACAGGCAAGAACGCAGACACTTCACACGAATGTGCAAAAATAGGCTACCAACATTCACTTACACAGCATCTTGTGGATACTGGCTGACACTGCTTATTACACATTTCCCTTTAGAGTTTGACTCATTCACTGTAACTCACAAATACAGAGGCCACCTCGTTATAGACCTCAGTAGCATGCAGGAACTGAGGCTAAAGGAAAAGGTTAAATGCATAGAGAAACACCAGCAGCTACGCTAGTTATAACCAGTTTTAAGCCTCTTTAAGCCTGTTGCCTCATCTATAAAACAGGCATAACAGCGTAAAGTAAGAGTAGGCCAACCAGGACCCATGGGCCAAACCTGACCCAGTTCCAATTGTGTAAAGAAAGTTTTATGGGAGCATGCCCATGCTCGCTCATTTGCATACCATCTATGTCTACTTCTGGAGAGAGTCCATGGCCTGTAAAGCCTACCACATTAATTATCTGTCCCTTTATGAAAAAAAAAATAATTGCCAACTTCTGTCACAGTTTGGTTTGGTGAAGATTAAATGAGACTTCATAGAAAGAAGGTGCTCCTATGGCAAAGTAAAATAGGTCTGTGATTATTACTATGTATTCATAGTAATAAGTTGTCAAAACCACAGGAACCCTTGTTCTAATATGTGTGTATGTTATTTCACATACATATGTGTTATTGTGTGTGTGTGTGTGTGTGTGTGACTTCTGAATCATATTGCCAGTGAACTAATAATACCATAGGATTGGTAGACTCCCTTGTGCTCCCCACCCCCTTAGATATCCTGACCATGGAAGTGGCTGAAGTAGTGTGGCCACAGTATATGATGTGCAGCTGTCATGTAGACCAGGGCATCCTGTGGGCCACAGACAGCAGCTGCTAGGAGTCATGTGTTTCTAGAGTAACCGATACTCAGCTATTCCTTGATGGGAGGCCTGTTGGTCACAGGTGTGTTGACACATGCATATTCATAACTGGCCCTGCTCCTAACTGAATAGTGGAGACAAGAGAGTGAGAAGGATTCAAGCCACCCTTAGAATAAGGCCGGAGCAAGTAGATGTACCCACGACAGAGCTCATTTCTAATCTCCTTAGCAGTAACTGGTTGCCCAAGGTGAAGTCTACTTGTTTCAAATTGAAAATAACTGAAGTGGTCTAGTTTATAAAACTTTAAAATATGAGTTTAATATAACAACTGTGGACCAATAATTTCAAAGACTATAATAGATCCAAAAACTTGTAAGAGCACAGAGTAAACCTACTGGCCCATATTTGTACATTTGCAAATAAAGTTCTTAAATAAAATTCTTAAATCTGTAAACCCTAGAAGCAATCCTTACAAGTTTTGTTCAAGCCAAATGTTTAAATGCTGAAGAGTTCACACCAAGACCATGGTTTTCAGACACAAACTTCCACCTGCACTCTACCCCTGTCTAGGGCTGTAAAAACTCACCCAATCAGTGTGTACCTTTCAAAATGCTGTTTTGCATATTAAAGGGAGGCTGAAAACAGGTGAGAAATGAAGACAGCCATACTTCAAAATGAGCTCCTGGATCAGCTCAACGAAACGCGTGACAATGAGACCACCCTACCTCCCCACAAGCCTCTGCAAATTTGTATCAAATGTCTAAGCATATGCCACTTGTAAGACAAATACATTTAATGGGTTTTATACTTTATTGGTTTGTAAGGTCACCAGCTACCCATGGCTGACATACAAAAACCAATTACTATCTCCTTTAAAAATACGAATGTGACTATGGTTCGAAACAAACTCAATTAGAGCTCAAATGCCTATCACCAACACTGACTACAACTGATGGAAAGTATTTGTTGAACTTTTGCCTTATTGTATCACATTAATTCAATCTTACACACACACACACACGCACGCACACACACACACACACTATCTCCATTTGTTGGAAATTAGGAATATAATGTATCTTCAACAGTTCTAATTTTACATCATTGATAAAGGGTCCAGTCTACGGAACTGCAGCACGGGACCACTTCATTGACTGAAAAATCAGGTAGACAAGGTAGTTCGGGTTTTTATGGTTGTGAAGAGACACCATGGCAACAGCAACTCTTATCTCTTATAAAGAAAACACTCAATTGAGGGGGCTCGTTTACAGTTTCAGAGGTTCAGTCCATTACTGTCATGGCAGGGAGTATGGCTGCAAGCAGGCTAAGGTGGTGCTGGAGCTGACTGCTGCATCTGGCGGGAAGCAGGAAATCAACTGACTCACTGGGTAGCATTCTGAATGTAAGAAAGCTCAAAATCCGCCACCACAGTGACACACTTCCTCTAACAAGGCCATACCTACTCCAACAAAGCCACACCTCCTAATAGTGCCACTCCCTTTCAGAGTATGGGGGCCAAATACATTCAAACCACCACACGCAGATATCACTAAAGATGTAGGATATGCGTATATACCCGAGGCCAATTCGCCAGAATGCAATGGCGGATCAAACAACTGGCATCTACGTCATTGTACTATCTGCACTTTTGTTTTCAACTGTCCATTGGGGATAGTTATATGCACTCTTTGAGCTGGGGTGGGGTTCTAATCTCTCAATAACATTCTTTCAGAAAGAAAAACACTGAGCAAAATGAAGTTTCTAGATCAACGGTGACTGAACTAATGCTTCTCAAACCTGCATTAACTAAGGATGTCATATATATAACTGGAATAACCTCTCAACATGGCAGCCATGCCTTGAGCCCAACCCCTATAGCTCACAACTAGACAGGAAAGGACCTGCAGGAACTCAACTCACATCTCAGAATATGACACAAACAGTATGTACAAGGATGGAGAGGCCACACAAAGTGGGAACAAAGCCCTGGTTTTAAAGCTGCAGCAGGCTTTCTTACTTCTTTCTGTCCTGTGCACCTTGATTCCAGTTTCTACAAATTCATGTGGCAGAAAGCAATCTCAGAAAACGCTTCACTCGATGAGCTTGCTGCCATCCATACATCCCCCCAGGGAAAGGGCATGTCACAGCTTTAGAAAGTGGGGGAAAGGAAAGCCTTGTGTAAATCCAGAACTATTGTGGGTGCACGAAGGTAGAAAATTATAGTGGAGGTCCTTGAGGTCACAAAGATAACATTTAACACTGACTTAGAATGATTTAAGAAATAGCAGCCTTCGCCACTGAAGCATTTCATCTGCCAGCTCAAGTGCCCGATTTAGAAGCATAAAGCAAACCACAATCTACAAAATTTACAGGCATGCAATTACGAATGTTTGATTCCCCATGGTCTAGACATAGTTATGTCTTCAAACCAGGGTGAAGCATAAAAATCTCACCCAATTCTCTCCACAAAATGCTCCTTCAATGGTCCAACATTTTTCCATATCCATGCATTCAGCTGTTCACCAAATATGGGACTCTTGCATACACATTCAAAGACAAAAGCAGCTAAGGCTCCTAAGAGAACAGAGTGGGAACAGGGCTTCCTCAGTCAGATACCCAGGGAATGCAGGTAAGATGCTATTATGAGCAAGACTCAATGGATCTGGACAACTACTTCGTTATCCTTTTCTCTTTGACATGTGGAACCTGGTCTCTCAATGTGATATAGAGCAAATACCCATTTCCGTGTAATTGAGATATTTTTCATTTCCACTTGTCTCCCTCCTCATTGACTTAACCTCATTTGATGAAGTTTCCCTATGTATCTGTGTGCTACACTCCTTCAGTAGACTGAATAAATGCATTCTCTCCTTACACACAACTAAAAAAAGCATGCTGGAGCCGGGCAGTGGTGGTGCATACCTTTAATCTCAGGAGGCAGTGGCAGGTGGATCTCTGTGAGTTTAAGACTAGCCTGATTTACAAGAGCTAGTTCCAGGCTCCAAAGTTTACAGAGAAACCCTGTCTCAAAAAACAAACAAACAAAAAACCAACAAAAAAAAAACCCACCCTGGATTGATGTATTTTAGGAGCTGAGCCATATAATTCTATGCAAAGGAAAGAACACTATTAGAAATGAATAACGATCTAGCTTCCTCAAGGTGACCACTAGCACATAAAGAAACAAAATGGCTAGAAAGAAGAGCAGACCTGAGCAAGAATTTAACTGCTAAAGCGTACCATAAAGTATAAAGACCGAGATAACATTAGGTGTCACTCCTTAGGAAACTCTCAATTTCTTTACAATGAAAATATATTGCTATATTGTGTTTTATAGATTATGTTATGAATTATTTCTGTCTTATGATGTTCAAGTTTCTTAGATGTCCTGAGTCTCACAATCATAAAATATATCCAATATTGGATGACATGAAATAAAGATTATTCTCTATTAGCCAGACAATCACCATGCATTTTTATTTTTATTATTTTTTTCCTTGAGATTTTTGTATTATTAGACTTATACTGCTCTGTTCTTGCTCTGCTCCTTACTTTCATAAGTCTTATTCCTTCTGCCACGGGACACTCCTCTGGGATGTCATAACTCAGTGCCCAACTGAGCCTTCTCTCTAGCCAAACATTCTCTAGCCCCTCATCTCTAATCTCTCATCCTCAGATCCAGAAAATGAATTAGACCATGAACTTCCTCACTATCTGCCACTTAATCCATCCCTCCTGGCTCCGGGAGAGCGGGCAGCCTTTGGTGTATCTCTCCTACCAGGCACTGCAATTCTGAAGCATGGCAAGTGCTACTAGAAACACACACTTCTAGCCATGGGGTTTAAAAGCCTATGCCAGGAGTTAAAATGCAGTTTAGCTTTAAAGGTAAGAAGCGCACATTCTATCATATGAGCTAAAAGAATTAATCTGAAACAAATTAGCCTTTGCCTAACTTTTCCCTAACTTACCTCTTCACTGTTCGTTCAAATTATTTCCATGTTATTCCTTGGAAGGCAGAAATTTCTCTGTGTTTCTCTGTGTATATGTATGTGTGTGTATGCAAACACATGTGAGTGAGTACTTAGAACCAAATCATTTAAAGAATTTAAATCATGTCAAATCATTTAAAGAATCAATTAACAAAACAAAATGTGCTGACTTCTCAACTCTCAATTTTTCTGTTTCCAAGAACTGAGATTTTTTTCGTTTTCTAGTACTATTTTTAAGGAAAACTAAGGAAGTTTTAAATTAGCCAATTTTTAAATTTTATTTAAACTAAGGAAGTTTTAAATTAGCCAAAAATTGTTTTTTATTTTATT
The DNA here is from genome assembly GCF_014885135.2 of Alexandromys fortis. Taxonomy (NCBI): domain Eukaryota; kingdom Metazoa; phylum Chordata; class Mammalia; order Rodentia; family Cricetidae; genus Alexandromys; species Alexandromys fortis. The sequence continues at coordinate 22,019,893 of NW_026067909.1, forward strand.
TATACTTTAGCAAACTCTACCTCTTAGCAACTGTTTTAATTTTGTAGCTCAATTCTATTGGAACATTTTTAATTGGATGCTACCTACCAAACTGAAAAGAACCATGTGTCATATTAATAACCTCAAGAATAAATACAAGTCATCAGCCCCCACGAGAGCCAGAAAGCCCAAATATACTATATAGAAATTAGTAAATATTTATGACAAATTCCCTTTATTATATATAAAAATATTTTGCAAACAATACCAAAATCCTGTAACGTAATTTTTGGCATTTCTGTTTTCACTCAGCCAGATGAGGGAGGGGAAAGTTACAGAATAATCAAAAGAATATTTGCAATGCAATTAGAGGGACAACTGCATCTGAATGTCTGCCAGACACAAGGGGCCTCCCCTTAATACACCCAGCCCAGTGTCTTAATGCACTGTACACCATCAGACTGCACTTCCTACAGTGTTCAAACTTTTGTCAGTTAACTAGATGTTTACGGAGAGCCTGGCTTGGGCGCTCAACATGAAGGGTATGCCACGCAGGGCTATGCAGACAGCTCCAACACCATCTGTCACTTCAGCTTCCAGAGATTCAAAATTTTCAATTCAAACTGATTTACGCTGAACTCAAACTGAAGCTATAATTCAAATTTCGACATGAAGCTTGAATTCCTTTTCAGTGTTCTTCAACTTTGACCCAGCTCCCCCCTCCTTCGCTGAAAAGGGCCAAGACAACAGCCCAGCAAGTGGGGCAGGCAAAACAGGCCTCCTTTGTTCAGGGCCGGCCTTTCAGCTCGCCATTGAGGTGAGGGACTGAAAAGGCGCACCAGGCTTTGGAAGGCTGCTTGCTTGCTAGCCATCCTCCCTCAAAGAACCAGGAAAAAAAAAAAAAAAAAAAAGCAAAAACCCTCCAGGACGAAAGTCTTTCACAGTCCATTCGTACCTTTGGGCATAATTAGTGGGAAATTAGCAGTCTTCTTCCTCCCCTTCCTCCTCCCTAGAGGGGATACTTTCATAGAGTTTAAGCTACATTTGCAATGTTCATGGAAAATGCATGTTTAAATCACACCATTCAATGCCAAGGGCATCTAAGAGTGGCATGGAACCAGCTTCAAAGTTGAAATTCGGAGAAAAGATTGCTGTATGCTGAATACACACATACGGGATTTTTTGAATGCCCTCAACCCACTTGAGGAAGATAAATCAAATTCATTGCATAGTGCCCAGTGGAACCTCCTACAGGATTCCCTCGGGCTGCCCTGGGAATAGACTTTTCTAGTTAGAGTGGGTTTTGAACCAACAAACCAAGCATCTCATAAATGTGGAATGTATTATAAACAAATATACATTTGTAAAGTGCTGTCTGTATCCAGTATTTTCTGTTATCACTTAATAAGGAGAATTTTAGGATCAAATGGTGTAATAGTAACTGTCCTCATTATTCTCCTGTGGATTAAATAATGAAGGGCAATAGAGAAGATAGCAAGGGAACACGGAGTACTGGACAGGACTTGCTAGTGGTGCTTTGAAACCAAGTAAGACCTTTACAGTGTGAGCAGCGCAGGAGTCTGTGCTGATCAACACTGCAAAATTCTTACACTCACTAGCTTTTAAATTATTTGAGGGAAACCCTCCATTATGCTGTTATTTTTGTTCTAATTTGCAATTCCAATCTTGTAGGCCAATAAAATAGGTCAATTAAGTTGACACCACATCTTTTTTTTTTATTAGCTCAGCTAAGCAATTACAATTGGTGGTGAGGGTCATTGTGTCATCTTTGAAGAGTCAATGGCAGGAGAAATGCCAGTGCAGAGAAGTAATTTGCAATTCCAGCACATCCTGAAACATTCAGCATGAAGATATTTCTATCTGTTCCCGTCCTGGGGCACATGTGCTCTGGATCTGAATTAAAATAATGATGTCACTTTGGGGCAATTAAAAAGTGTAATAATTGAATCTACTCTTGTAACAAAATCATTTGGTACAAATGTACCACATACATACATACATATAAATATATATGTGTATCTCTCCATATATATACACAAATACATACATATATTCACACACATATATATACATACATACATATAGTCAACACATTAAAATATCAAAAGGACAAACAAAATCACAATGCTGTCTCATGTTAGAGTATCACACACACACACACACACACAAACAGCATCTGTTTCAGGCTTTGTACAAGATATGGGGTCAGCCATAGTTGTTGGAGTTTGTGCAACTCCTAGTTAATAAGGGTTGGACCAAAAATTTGGGAAATTTTGAGTGACTTGTTCATAAAACATGGCATACTAATTTAGAGCTTTATTTTGTGTTGACAGTTGTATGGCACATGCGTGTTTAAATGTATGGAGCCACCGATCACCTTCTGTCTCAGTCCTTGCCTTCTATCTTGTTTGAGGCAGGGTCTCTTTGTTTCTCACCACTGTACTAGCCATGAGCTCCGAGGGACCCTCTTATCTCTGCTGCAGTCTCTCTGTAGGAGCACTGAGATTTCAAAAGTATGCCACATCCGGCACTTAACGGGTTTGGAGAATTTGAACTCAGGTCCTCGTGCCTCCATGCCAAGTGTTTTACCCACACACACATCTCCCCAGTTCTTACCCTGTAGTTTTAAAAGCAGAAGTGACAGCATTTTGCAGCCATTATGACAACTCTTATCAAGAAAACAGAAAGTCCCAAGTGTTGGTTGAGATGTGGAGAGGCTGGAACCACCGCACAGTTGGTGGGGATGTAAGATGATGTAACAGTTACAGCAAAAAGTATGGTGATCCTAAAATAAATTTTAGAAGAGTTGTCATGTGATCTGGCAACCTAATTTCTGGGTACATACCCCAAACAACTGAAAACAATGATTCAAGCAGACATTTAGGCATCCGCATTCACCGTGGCATCATACAAGAAGCCAAAAGGTAAAGTAACCCGGTGTTCACTGACAGATGAATGACAAAACGTGGCACAGAGAATGAAATTATGAGTACGATGGAAGGAAAACCTAATGCATTGTGCAAAGTAAAGGAAGCCGGTGATAAAAGGCTGTACATGACTCCGCTCATGTGAGATCCTTGGTCAGATTCAGAGCGACAGAGTAGGGTGATGGTTGCCAGAGATCGGAAGAGAAGAGGAGTTACTGTTTAATAGACACCAAGTTTCAGTTTGAGAAGATGAAGACGCTAGAGACGGACAGCGATGATGATTCCTTATGGTGTCAGTTCTTAATGTCACTGACTGATTTATTTTAAGATGGTTACAATAACAGACTTCATACTTTATTACAGTCTAAAGAAATCCAACAAAAATATTACATTTTATATAAATGTATCGATTTAATCTCTCCTTTGAAAGATAACTGATTATGAACAAATTCATGTTGCTAAAAATGGAGGTAAGCCCAATCTAGTACATTCTTCCTTCCGGCAGCCACCAGCTTCTCACTTTGAGAACAAAACCATCAATTATGCGTTGATATAATGTATTCCTTCTTAGTATTAGGAACCTCGGTAGCTAGGTATGGTGGTCTACGCTAGTAATTCTAGCACTTGAAAAGTGGATGTAGGAATATTGAGAATTCAAAGACTGACAAGGCTATATTGCAAGACCCTGTATCAAAAACCCTAAGGTGATGGCTCAAAAGAACATTGGCTGCTCTTCCAGGAAACATGGATTTAAGTCACAGTATCTACATGGCAGCTCACAACCAACTAACTCTACTTCCAGGGGATTCAGCACCTTCTTCTAGCTTCTTTGGGAACTGCATGCATGTGATGCAAACATATATGCGGACAAAAGATCCAAACATATAAGATAAATCATTAAAAGGGGGGATAGGAAGGGAGATGGGGAAAAGGAGGAGGAAGAGACAGAAAAAGAAAAATCAAGAAGTGTCAATCAAACTCAGAAGCATGCAGTTGAATGGTGGTTCCATGAATTGGGGGTGGAGATATGAGTGAGGAATGGAGACATTGGTCAAAGGGTACAAAGTTTGTTAGGTTGGAACATAAACTTCTGAATAGCTAATGAAAAGCTAATGAATTGACTGTGGTCAATAATACTCTAGCATTATTGAAATTTTCTTGAAGTTTGTTATGACAGTAGATCTTAAATGTTCTTATTTCAAAATGAGAAAGAAAATGGCAATATAGAAGGTGATGTGATGAATACTGCAATTATATTTGATGATCATCTCATAACATATATAGATAAAAACATCAAGCTGCATGCCTTTAAATACATGCAACTTCTTTTGTCAATTACACTATCATAGATCTGGAGAAAGAAGGACTTTGCCTTTTGATGCCAACAGAGGCCTTTGGGGGGGGGCAGGGGGGGAAGCCAACTGATCTTTTCGTTTTGTAAGCAGACAATGGGCTAAATAAAATAAGTCACTAGAATTTTGCCCTTAGCACCCAGGTCTCACCTGCCAGGGAAGGTTTGTTTACCTGCCAAGAAGGTTAAGGGGTTCTTCAGATGGGAAAACACAAAATTTAAAATAGAAAGAACATCTAAGTTATTTTTAAAAGTTTTTTTATTATTTTTGATATGTGAATGTATGTATCTCTGTGTACATACATACAGTATGTGAATGCTTCTGGCCAGAGGCTTTGGGTCCCCTGGAGCTGAAGTTACATGGTTGTGAGTCCCCTGAGATCGGTGCTGGAAAGCACACTCAAAGGCCTCTGTTGGCATCAAAAGGCAAAGTCCTTCTTTCTCCAGATCTATGATAGTGTAATTGACAAAAGAAGTTGCATGTATTTAAAGGCATGCAGCTTGATGTTTTTATCTATATATGTTATGAGATGATCATCAAATATAATGTGTGCTCTAATCCCAGACACATTTGCAAATGTCAGTCACTTGCAAACCACTCCCTATTCATCTACCATCTGGGCAGCTGAAAGCTGACCTGAACACTCCTTAGAGCCACAGGCAAGAAGCTTCCCAGCGCAGGCAAGCACAGCAGAGCTGCGCTGTCCCAGCCCTATTTGTTCTGGGCTGTCATCCTTCTCAGACAGAAACTGGTCCTTAGGATGAGACTCCAGTGGCAGCTGATGGAGGCTTCAGGGTGGGACTTAACGCTGTCACGGTAAGAGCATCAGCATGATGATATTTAGTGGCTCCCTTTCAGGAAAAGGATGACAGGAAGAGGTCACCAGGGGGCATTTACGGATGGTGTTAGACTGTGTTCCGGGATTTGAGTGCCGGCAACACCAGTGTGTCAGTTTGTGCAAGTTTACCAGCTGAGCATTGATGGTTTGTAAAAGTAAAACCTGTGGTCATTGATGATAGAAATGCTACGCTCATCACTCTCATTCCAGTGCCCAGGACAAGAGGCCACTCTCTCAGTAAATAGCTATGGATAATCTATTAATGAATGAATGAACAAACTAATCTCTTTATGGAAAACCTCTGTGAAATTCCACTAAGTAGTACCTAAGTAGGTTCATGATATAGTACATACAGATTCCATTCTATCCTTCACATGAGGAAAAGAATACTAATAAAAGTGATCAATGAAGAGATCCCTAAGAAAACTGTCTACTGCCTGGGTCTGTACATTCCCACACACTTCTGACACACACTTCTGACACACACTTCTGAAGCACTCACACCTGGCCATCATCACCACGTGTGCCGCACATGAAACAGTATTTCCAAAGACGGCTTCCTTTCTATTTATCGTCAATGCTGCAACAACAACACTGAGGTGTAAGGGTGTTTGCGCTCCATCCGTCCGTGGCCGTATCACTACCCTGCTATACAAGACCAGGTGAGTTCTCTGAGACCTGTTGCACTCCTTTTGAAATTCAAGCTGTCACGCACAGTTTTAACATCTATTATAGCACCATGCCCCCAAGAATATGAAATACTTAGGAATTTTCCTGAGTCTGGGTTGTGAAAGAAAAATTAACCCGCTTTTGAACTGACTGGTCATTGCAATAACTCTAACAGCTATGACAGGGATGGGCGATATTACTTTCTTTTGAAGTCTTCTTTTCTACTAGCAATGTGGAGGGGCTTGGTAAAAGCACCACACATTGTCACATATTTAGGACACTGGAGGCCACCTTAAGTTTCTGTGCTAAGACTTTTCACTCAGTATAGAATTTGAGGAATAGCTCTTCCGTAGTCCAATCATCTACAAAGGGCATTTAGGATTGGGGCTTTTAGTTGGATATAAATGTTTGGCTTAGGACCGGGGAGGTGGCTAAGCAAGTACAAGCTCTTTCGATGCAAGCCAGTGAGGTGATCCCTAGAACTCACGTAGAAATTCTAACGCAGTGCCCAGGACGTCTGCAGTGAGCGGGGAGGGCAAGAATTGGTCAGCACTCAACAGAGCTGCAGAAATGAGAGACCCTGCCGCCAAACACTGTGGGGAGGAAAGACCTCTTCTGAAAACTGTCCTCTGAGTGGTGCATGTGGGCCATAGCGTAAACACATACACACACACACACACACACACACACTTAAAAATCAATAGGAATGAAAAAGAGCACATAAAGGAATTACAGGAGTAAAGGTTATCCCATAATACTGTCTTCTGAATTATAGTATTGCTTGTTACCAAAAAGTCTGAAGACGTCAGAATTAAATGGCTTGGTAACGCATAGCATTCTTGGTGTTGAATACTAGGACTTCACACTTCCTCTAAATTGATGAGAGGCCCCAGAAAACCACACTTTCAAAGTCGTGGAGGGGTAAACACCAAGACAAAAATCCAATCCCACACCACCACTGTCTGCCTATGTGATCTTGCGAAAGTTACTTAACCCACCTAAGCCACTGTCTCCTAGTCTCCTGTTTTAAAACATGGTGGTTAGGGGGATTGAGACAGCTTGTGGTCTGTGCATAGTTCCAGCACTCCTGAAGCTCTCCCAAAACACTGGCTGCCATAATCATTAATTCAGAAAGAATTCCCTTGTCTAAATTGTTTCAGCACCTCTAAAGGTGTCACAGCGGAGAATGGCCAGCATAAGACAAGTTTCGGAAGAATCCAATTAATCAGGTTTGTATTCAGTGGCCACTGTGTTCCTTCTCAGAACAACCCCAGGGGGAGCTCCTGGTGCGTGCGGAAACAAGGCTTCCTGCCCCATAACACTCTGCTCCACGGCTTCCTGCTAGAGCCTCGTAAAGGAAGGTCCCTGCTCTTCAGATCACACTTCTGACTATTAACCATCCAAGATCAGGGAAGAAAAAAATTGCATTTCCCTCTCAGAATATCTTCCCTACTGGTGTAGCCTGGGGCTGGAGTTGTGGGTGCAGGTGTGTGTGTGTGGCAGGGAGGCAAGGAGTGAGATAGGAGAGGGACTCTTGCTCATGGTGACCTCCGTTCTGTGCTGGCTGGAGCCCAGGGACTGTCAGCCAGCTCCAAATTATGAAGAGGTAGCCCGGAGCAAAAAGGAAAAAAATAACTTGCCCACCAGCCCTATAGAAGACCCAGAGAATTCTTCTGCTGCACCTGCTAACCAGAGAACACTTCTCGGAGAATGACTCAGTGGCTCTGCCTACTGCGACATCCCGTGTCCCTCCTCCCGCCCCCTACCCCCTCGTGCTGTGGCAGATGCGGGCCGAGAGTGTCCTGGCCCGCACACCGCGGGAACCACCGTGCGGCGGCGCCCACCCGCGCTGCCTGGAGGACCCGGGGCGGTGCCGGGCAGATGGCGCTCTCAGCTAGATGATGCTCCAGCGCCTGCAGTCACTCCGTGCTCAGCACAGCATCCTGAGACGAAGCTGTTGTCAGATCCCAGCACTGTGAGTCCGGGCAGGAAAGAGGCTCTTTCCAGTCCGTCTCAAACAAGGCAGGCCAGCCCTGATAAGCCCCTGTCCTCAGAGGCTGGGTGTGGTGCGGGGGACCGCCAGGGCCCTCACCTAGAGGCCAACAAAGCCTCCTGCAAGTGTCCCCAGCGCGCGGTCTCCAATGTCTATCCTATTCTCCTCTCATTCCTCTCGAGGGCTGAGAGAGTCGAGGAGGGCAGTCAGTGTCGCCCCCTGAGCACGGCGATTCGCGCAGGTGTGAGCACATCTGAACAAAGCCCACGCCCAGATGTGTCCGCGGGGACACGAACGCGCGCACGCTGCTGCGCGCCCCGCGGGACTCAGGCGCTCCTCGCTCGGAGACCCTGTCTTGTGACACTCCGGGTCCTCCTTGTCCCAGCCCGGAAAGCTGTGTGCTGCCCATCTGTCCACGGGCAGACCTCTAGGAGAGGCTTCCGCGAAGCCGTGGGGCACCCGTGCCCAGCCAGAAGTTGACCTGGGACCTAAGGAGTTGTGGGCGCCCGCCGGCGACACCGGAGCTGACGGCTCCGAGCCGCGTAGTCCCCCGGGCGCGCGTCTCCTTTCTCCAGCGGGCGCCCGCGGCTGTGTCAAGGGCTGGCAAGGGAAAACGAAGTCGCCGACCCGTTTCGCCCGTGCTGCAGACGCTGCCAGACTCCCACAAGAGCCGGGGCTGATCCCAGGGGCCAGCGTCCGAGTGACAACGCGGCAGCCTCCGGCTCCTCGCTCCGCTCCAGCCGCGTCCACCCACCAGAACTGAGTGTCACCAGTGCCACCGCCAGACACACCCAGGGCTACTCACGTTTTCGCGCCGCGCCCACCGTCCCGCCGGGGCGTTACTGCCCAAGACCCCGAAATGCAGCTGTCGTGCGTGTTTCAGAAGCTGTCGCCTCCAGCTGCCTCAGTCCGGCTGTCCCTGCGCGGGTCCTCGCTCTGGCGCGTCTGAGGCTCGGACTGCTGCGCGCGTCCGCCGGCGACCCAGGCGAAGCGCGCGTCCCCGCCGCTCCCGCCCTCCGTTCCCCTTTCCCAGCGTCGCGCTCAGGCCCCTCCCGACTCCCGTAGCGTCCCCGCGTCCCCCTCCCCCGCACTCTCCGGGCGTCTCCCGCCCCTTCCCCTCCGGGCCAACCCCCTCCCTCCCGGAGCAGCGGCTACAGCGAATGGGCTCCAGCGTCGTGCGCCCTGGGGACTGGGTGGCCCCTCACCTGAGCGGCCGAGCCACTGCGGACCTCCGCCACCGCGCAGAGAGTGAGGTGGTGCCTGTGGGGGTGCCAGGAACGCAGGGCGTGAGTGCTCAGTGGGACCGGTGACTGGGATGTTTGTACAAATGTTCCAGAAAATGAGCGTTTTAAATGTCACTCTCTTCAGTTTAGATTTCTATGATGGATGGATCTGGATCACGCATCCCTTCCCTCCCTCCTTCTATCACCCCCAATTCCCTGCTCTCCCTTCTCCTAAGCATTTCATGCCTTTGAAACACTAATTGGGATGGGGTGAGTACTGTTTTACTACCATCCTTTCCAAACACACTTGAGGAAGGGTCCCTGTAGCGATTAAACAGATGCTATTTGCGGTAGGAATTGGGTTTCTAGGGTAGTTGAAATTAGCTTTTCAAACTGCAGAATATTATATACTTTTTTTTTCAATGCGAAACAAGAACTTTTTTTCCTTAGATGTGTAGAATTTGCATAAGCACATTGCATACTACACAATTCACTCTCTGCAGTCTCTTGCAGCACCGTCTGGCGTGATGATGCCCAAGACACATAGTCAGACACTTAACTGGGCCTGCTCCCTTCTGCAGACTCAGTTACAGGCACCCGGTATGGCCCCGGTTGACCATTTACTACTTACCGGAGCCTGTCATCAGCCTCCAGAATCTAGAACAGGCATTAGAATGGGATTCATGAATAAAAACGGGTCCCGATTATGGGTCCCTACAGCTCCTCTGCCCTTCTGGAACTTTAATTTGAACTTAAGCATCAACCCGCATGCAGTCAAGTGTACAGTGCTCTCGTCTTTCTCCTATGGCAGACCACACAGAAACCCCTTCATATCCTCAAACAATAGAATGACCTCTCACTACGCTGTCATTGTCCACACAATTTTCTCAGTTCTGTCACTCTTCTGAACTTCGGATCTTACTCTGCCTCAGTTCGTCAGTGTGCTTCATACCTCTGTATTCACTCTCTACGTCTTTTTCTAGAATATTTTCCAAGAAGAGATCAAGAAAGGGAAGGAGGGAGGGAGGGAGAGAGGGAGGGAGAGAGGGAGGGAGGGAGAGAGGGAGAGAGGGAGGGAGAGAGGGAGGGAAACAGAAACAAATGATGACTTGGAACCAAAAAAGATACAGGCTAACTTTGTTTTGATTTGTTTCCTAAAAATAAACCAAAGATCTCTGGTATACCTAACAATCTACTCACAACTTACTTTTTCATCTACTGGTGAAGGGCATTTTCTAAAACTTCTATACGTGAGAATCTTTCTGTCTAGAACATTCTTCCATCTCTTTTTTCATGTGGCAAGCTCTAGTTCAGCCTTCAGAGCCCTGACTCATTTGTTACCTCTTTGTGAATTCCTTCCTGGGTCCCTGTGTGTCGCATTGTTATAGGGCTTGGTTGTATGTTAATAGTCTGTTTGCATATCTGGCTCCAAACTAATTCCAGTGGTTCAAGAACAATTTATCTTTATTTTTGTTTAATTTAATTTTCCATCAACAGATATGAAGCTGCAAATTAGCCACACTAACTGACACCATTCTTCGTCAGACCCACCTATGTGATGATATCTCAGTTCCCTACCCTACACATGACTGCTGAGAGCCACGGGGTATCCCCGCCTGTCTTTCTCACGCCGGGCTCCGTGCTCCCGTGATGTCGCTTCACTTCAGCTACTGAGATTGGGCCTCAGCAACTCCCTGACCACATTCGTTGAATCCTGTACTTCAAATCTGTGAGGTAAAAACTTCATGGTCACCCCTCTTCAGCTCTTGGTCGGTCTCCACACAGCAGTCTGCCCACTGGGCACTGAAGCAACATGTTTTGATCCTTCCTAATGTCACAATCTCATAAAGATTCGTCTTGAACAACTCCTTCACCTTCTACGTAGAATTGCTCCCTTTTTAGGCCTCAGTGCTGGTCTATGAAGCCAACATATGACAGACAGAATGAGGTTCTAGTGCAGCCCAAGCCAGTCTTGATTCCTCTGAGACCACTTAGGATAAGAGCTACTCAAGTGTCATAATTGAATCTCAGACGAGTGACAGATTCTTTGGGCATAGTTCTCCTTATCTATTTGTAGAACATTAACACACAAGGATGCTGTGTGGTTCAGTTTAAGCACTGGAGCGTGTATGGGACTGTTGCAAAAACATAGTCCTCAGAGATCTATAGCAGCTATCCTCATTCCGTCGGCCATGTCTGCTTGCAAGAGACCAGCAGGCTTGCCCATGGTGGCTGTTAACATTCCCTCATAAGAGGAGGGTGTGTGGGGGGGGCGGTATTAGACCCTCACTGATCATCCATCTGTCCTATGCATTTGTATGCAATTCTGTCCTAATTGCATGTGGCCTCAGGAGGTGCTAGGGACACTAATTGAATGGGGAGTTCCAGCTTTGTGTCTATGAGGAAGTCACTACCCAGGCAGGCTGAAGACTTTTCACTGTGGTTGCTCCGGGGTCACCCATGCTCCTGTAAGCCATCCTTTACCTATGTTCTGTCAGTAAGACCAACAAACACGTGGACTCCCCAGGGTGACCTTTCGTGGGGGTTGAACTTTTGTTTTTTCGTTGGGGTCTTTTGAAGAATGGGAAGACATCTTTAATGTCTCTCTAGAGAAGAAACTCTCACAATAAGGACTTCCTAAATGCTCTGGAAATGCTAGTTTCAACACCAATATTTGCTATTTGTCAAATAAATACATGTTTCAATTAAAAGTCAGTCAAGAAAAATCGGGAGCCGCACTGACAGCCTGAAGTTAAAATTAAATGATTTTTATATTATATTATATAAAGTTATACTCACATGAAATTATGTAGTTTTAATTTCACGTTGCTTGTTTCAATGACATTGTATCCCTACATTGCTAGGGATTATTCTCCTGGAGGATGAATAAACTACAGGATGAATCAGACAGATGGAGCCTAAGAAAGGCTTGAAAAAGGATTAGGAAACCAGCTGAGTGGGCAAATGGAGTTCCGAAAGCAGTCTCTGTGACTTGCTGGGTGGCACTCCACACATGGCAACGTGACTGCCTATTGCTAGGGATGCACACAATCACCCAGGTATCCTTCCTCTCTCTAAGCCTGTCCTCTGGCCCATCCGTTATCCTCCACCTTCTAGCAAAGAGGACCGGGAAGAAGGTGAGTCTCTTGCCCTCATCACTCAGTAACAATAGGACTTTGCAGGAGCTCACTGCTCTTATGAGCACTTTGCACTTATTAAAGCATTTCATCTCATGGAAAGTCCATACAGTGTGTGTTAGTATCGTCCTCGTTAGAAAATGAGGCAAGTGGGGTGTAGTGTCTTTTGAAAGGTGACACAGCCAACAGAAGAGACGGGATTCAATCTTGACCACTGTGCCATGCTGCCCGTCAGTACAGCCCACAAGTGTGTTTCTTTCCCTGGAGAAGCAGAGTCTGTCACTGCGTTAAAGCACCTCCACAGAGAGCCGTGGAGCCCTCCAGTGGCACCTGGAGTGAACAAGCTGTAGGCTCGCCTTTCCTTTCTCAGTTCTGTCTTCCTAGACTGCTTCCCCTCCCCTTTTCCTTGTTGCTTCCTTCTGTTCTTTATCCAAGTTTGCATAATTCATACCCACACTGCAGACCCCCCGGGGAGGCTCTGTCCTGCAATTTGGCCTCAAGTTTTCTGAAATCAAGCATGTGCCCACCAGCAAGTCACTTCCCATCTCCCCTTCCTCCAGCCCTGCGAGGCAAACATTTTAGACCAGGTGAACAGAGAAATTTGATTTAGCTGTGTTCCTTTGTGGTAACCCAGAATATTTCCTTCACCACCACCCACAACCTAACAAAACTCAAACCGTTGGTGAGTTCCAGGTCAGAAAAATCAGAGCGCTTTAAAAAGTTATGTTAACATCACTAAGTCACGTGCCACAAGAATGGCGTTTGTGTCGCCGTTATCTTCAAATTCTGACAGAGATACGCTGACAATGGTGATGTTAAAAGCCCATCTATTTGAAAGGGCTTTATAGTCCAAGAGTGTTAAAATTATAGTTGTTCTGACAGGCAGCTCAGCTGATAAGGTGATTTGTATCGACTGCCCGCTGTATTCACACCTGGGTGCTGTCTCTCCCTGACCCTGAGAGCTACGTCAATCACTGTAACAAATACCAAGAACTACACAAAACTACACTGATGACTATAATGAGTGTCTAAGATAATCGACTTACACAGTGTTTATGTGGCTCACAGTTTCAGAGACTAGAGCCGCAGCCAGTTGGTCCCATTGCTCTTGGTGTGGTAGCACCATGGCAGGAGAGTGTGTGGTGGCAAGCCTGCTCACCGTAAGCCAGGAAGCAAAACAGAGAGCTCCTTCTAGGACACACACCTAATGACCTGAAGCCCTCCTACTAGGCTCCACTTGGAAAGGTTCCACCACGCTGAGCTCTGAGTTTCAACACCGGCATTTGGGAGCAGCTCAGGTCCAAGCAGGAAGTGCAGCTTCAGCCTAGTCCCGGTGAGGTGCTTCTAAGGGACAGGATTTGCCAGAGATGTCCTGATCTTAGGTTACAAAACTGTCCTGATTCCTTATTCTTTTGCTCTCTTGAGCTAAGAGACACCAGTTATCACATAAGAGATGCCCTATGAAGACAGATGTCCTTTCTAAGGGAAGCCTCTGGCCAACAAACTGAAGAACTGAGGTCGTTGGTCCAAACGCCAGACTGCAGCTTAATTCTCTTTCAGTCAATCCACTGAGTCCGTGGATTCAGTTGACCCAGTCAAGCCTTGAGATGGCTCTAGTCCAGGCCTGCTCCTTGGTTGTGGCCTCCTAGGAGGTCCTGAGCCAGGGGATTCAGTGAAGCAAGGCTTGGTTCTGGCTCAACAGACAGCAGCTGAGAAGAAAGGTTGCTAATGGCAAGCCGCTCAGTCAACATAGGCAGATGTCTCAGGGCATTCCGGTGTTGCTGGTTTTGCAAAATGATCAACTGCCATGGTCACAAGGTAAAAAATGGCACCAGATAAAAAAGCAGTTGTGGGACAGAGGAAATCCCTGTGTGACTTGCCTCAGCAGTGCCCACCTCCACACCCAGTCACACTTAGCTCCCACAGACAAGACAGGCCACCCTTGGCGCCCCACCTAGAGCCGCACCTTTCTCCTTTGGCTGCCTGCCATGGTCTCAGCTGACCCAGCTCTTAGTGATTCCTAGTGGGCGGTGTTTACTCACTGTAGATAATAGTGGCATGCACACTTGCATGTTCATACCATGTAATAGTCAGAGGTGCTGTTCCACAACACATGACCAGGAGCAGTGGAAAGTTTCCACAGATGCACAAGACCAGTTGCTTCCTCATGCTTCTCCTTGCCATCTGCTCCCCAACCACAGACCTCTGTGTGCTAGCCTGATGCCATGTGGGCACACGTCAGATGAAGCCAGAAATTTGAAACCCATCTCCTGCCTGCTGCTTAGCAACACAGTTCCTTGACACCTATCTAAAGGAAATGCTATGCAAGCAAGTGGAAGAAAGCGTGTCCCATAGTGGCTGCCATGCGGGAATTTCTTCTCTGCGAGCCTGTGAGTCACCAATATTTTCATTTTGGCTCAATATCTCCCTACCCCCAAGGACCAGGGAACCGAGTTGGAAAGAAGGACATTTTCAACAGTAATAAGCAGGCTGTTTGACCAAAGCCTCCATCTGTTCCCAATGTTTCTATCTACAGGAATGTACGGCAGTTCAGCTGAATAGATTTAAGACTAGTTAAGGTCAATGTGCGAGGAGCCATTGCAGATAGGGTCATCGAGAACAAGAAACTGCCTCTCAGGGAAAATAGACATACCAAAGGTCGCTCAATGTGCAGCTTCCATTGCTGGCTTCAGGGGCACAGATGACAGGTACCATGAAGGTGAATTCACCCTGGAGGAAAGAGAGTTCCTGTGCACAACACTGAGGTCTAAATGAGTGGTTGATTCGGGAACTGATGTCTAACCATTGACGGTTTTGCTTCATTTTAAGAAGAAAAGGGGTCTTAGGTTAGTAGACACCGACATAATTCTTGCTTGTACTTTCTCTTCAGCTTTGATTTAAGCTTTCACTCAATCTGCTTTAATACACAACATAAAGCGCAGCATCTTAGCCATTTCCAGTGTACAGCTCGGCAGTATCAGGTCGCGTGATCATCACCGCCATCTGTCTCCAGAACTGTTTCGTCTTACAACGCTGCAGCATTATGTCCACTCAACATCTTCCCCAGGATCCTCTCCCTCCAGGCTCTGGTAATCACTACCGCCCTTGCTGGGTCTATGAATCTTGCCACTATAAATATTTCATATAAATGAAACAATACAGTGTTTTTTATGACTACCCCAATGTACTAAAGATTTATACAGAGTGTAGCCTGTGTCAGACTTTCCTTCCTTAAGGCAGAATACTCGACTGTATGCACGAATCACTCTTTGTTTACTTGCTCATCTGTTGATAGACACTTGGTTGTGTCTACCTCTTGGCATTCATAATCCTATAAACACGGGTATATGAATATCTTTGAGATTCTCTTTTAAATTCTTTTAGTTGCATACAGAGTGACATTTGATAGTCATAAAATATTTAAAATTTCTGAGTAATTGTTGTCCTGTTTTCCACAGTGGATGCAAAGCTTTACGTTTCTCCCAGCTGTGCCCAAGGATGACATGTTCTCCATATCCTTACCAACATGTCTTTACATTTTTTGGCAGTTTTATACACATATATGAGGTGTGGGGTTTGGTTGTCAGTTTAATACACCTATAGGGCACATTTATGATCAGATGTACACATTACTTGCTCTTGTCTCTCCCATCTCTTGCTTAACCCCTTCTTTACGACTAGTCGCCCTCTGCTTCCATGTCCTTTTGGTGACCGGCTGTGTGTTTAATTAGGATTGCACTGGTGTGGGGGTTGTTTATTGGAGTTTAGACAATCACTGAGAAAAATGACTCTCCTTAAACAAGGGTGTGGTTGCACAAGCCCCTTTCCCACCTATTAGGGATGGAATGTTGATGGGTAAATCCTGTGCCAGTCTTGGGCAGGTGAGTCTCTGTACTAATCACTGCCCACTGCAAAAAGCAGCACTATTCTATGAATATAAGCATAAGTACTTAGAAAAATTTTAAGTGCATGTCCATTTATCAAAATAACTGTAGTAAACTCCTCATGACGGCCTATGACCAGGAGGTCTTTGAACATCCATGGGGCTTTGAACAGATTTATTGTACCAGGCATGAAGTCCTTCTCAGGAACAGGACTCAGCTCTAATCAGAAAGCAGTTGGTTGTCCCCATAACAATCATGCTACTCTTGCACATGTGGGTGTTTATTGCCTGGGAGGTCCACAGCTGGGTATGACCTTTGGTGACTTTTCTCCTCCAGTAGTTTGCATAACCCTTCTGATATTATGGATGTTAGCCAACTAGGATGTTTCCAGTTCAGTTCCAGTGAGATTTGTGTACTGCAGCCAAACCATGAGGTATCTTTATCAATAATGTCTTAAGACCTAGTTCTAATGGGCAAACAAGCGAAATGGCAATGCCTTGTATTGTTTTGAGGCTCTCTGGGACTATATGGCCATACTTCATATGGAAGTATCTTATACATACTTCTGGGGATTTTTTTTTGTTGTTGTTGTTTAGTAACTATGGCTTCTGGAAGCAGCATTATCTGATCCTAGAGAGTACCTCCATTTAAAGTTGTTTATTTATTCATTCATTTGTACATTATATTTTTAGAGCATAGCCATCCTAATGGGTGTACTATCCTCCAGTATTTTATAGCCATCCTAATGGGTACACCATCTTCCAGTATTTTAGAGTGTATACTATCCAGAGAATCAAGCAAGTACTGTGCTTTTGAAGGCCCTGTGCCCCTTTGGGGCTTATTCTGTGGACTTCTTTCTAGACCACTCTTGAGTCCTAGGATTGAAGAATTCCACAGGGATCTTCAAAACTCTATTTGCTTGCTCCCCACAATGACAGTTCTGTTTATGTACACACCTGGAGCCTTGTGCAGGAGTGTGGCAATGTCTGCAAAGGTAGGGACTGAACCTGGGCTTAAAATTTCAGGTATTTAATTCATGTACTTGAGGACCCTGAAGGTTCAGGCACCAAGTCAGGGCTGGGGTGATGGGCTAATTCTACCTTTCCAGACACAAGCACATTCTGTCACAAGCCTCCAAAGTGTCTATGAATTCTAAGCTTAAACCTTGACTTTGAGTCCAAGTCTCCAGTTTTGAATTTCTGGACATATGGGTGTCCAATTGTCTTCTTTCTTCAAGGTCTGATTTATAAGAGAAGTGACTCTCTTTCCAAATGTTACAGGTACCCTGAGATGGCAAGACTCACTAGACAGATACTAAGGTTGCTTGTGGGTATAAGTAATTTTAGTTTAGTAATGATTTAAACATAGACATATTCCTTATTTTTTTCCTCATGGGTAGGCAACAGAATGGGTGGCAAAATTAATTGAAACAATAAATTTTTTAAAAACAATTAATGCTATCTTGATTTTTGGCTAAGAATGCTGAAATTTTTTACCCTAGTAGCCAAACATCTCAAAAATTTCCAGTTTTGATATTAGTTTAATTGGCAATATCTTAAATAGCATCACAGTATATATAAAACATTATTTGAACTAATAAAAATTAGTTTTAGTGAATATCGAGTTAGACATGTGAGACTATATTTTTATTATTTTACTTTACAAAATATTTTTAATGTTTTGTAAAAATATTTTATTAATACACAAAGCAGAAAATATTTGATACTGAAGATCCAGTATCTTTTTAATTATCAAATTTTACATATCACTGGGTAGTTAGCTGTTAAGCTAATTAAACAATTTTGTATAAAACTTAATAGTTTCTGTATTTGGAATCGTAATACAGAAAAGGGTTCAACATTTGTTGAATAGTGGTCCTGAGGAAGGTCAGGGTGGTTAATCAACTTGCTTCTTATAGTAAGAAGCGCCAATTTCTTTGGTGCATTAAGAAACAACAAGTTTATCATCTATTGTGTATCAGATTCTATGTAGAAGACACAGAAGTAAGAGGCAAGAGAGCTGCCTTTACCCACTGGGCCATCTCATTGGTCCAGTATTTTATTTTTAACGAACTAATTAACCCAACTAGTAATGCCTATTGTGAGGTGTGATGAATTTGAAACTATTCAGTTGAATAAAGGTTATAATGAACAAAGCAATCAATGTGGCTTCTCAGAGATACAGTTATCCAACTGGTGGGCCAACACATGCAATAGTCTAGTCCAGGGGCATCTGTAGTCTGTGTCTACTTTTTGGATGGCAGATACCTCCGCCAGGAACAGAACAAACTGTTTTTTAATGTGCTTCCTATTTTCTAGTCATGAAAGAGTAACTGCCATAGATTTGCCTCAAAAAGTCAAATTAAGTGAACAGTTCTGTTGTATTTAAACTTGGCAAGAAACAACAACAAAAAAGAACACAGTGCAATGAATGTGAAAAGAATTTGTTGGAATGGAACCAAAGTAGAATTTTCCAAATGGTTTATGCATCCTAACTACACAGAAGACATCTTCAATTTCCTGTCAAAGAAATTCACTGTGGGCATTTGTGGCCATTTTGTAGACAGACAGCTCCTTCTGAATGGCTGCAATGTCGGCATACTAGGTAAGAAAGGTCGGGCATCATCTCCTCCAGCCCCTCTCCATACATCTGTGAGTCCTTTCAGAGGTGCCAGCACAAGGAGAGTGCCACTGTATGGCTAAGGACACGAGATATGTCCACAAACCTGAATACTGAGATAATGTGCTCTTGCAAAGAGGTAACATGTCCACAAGTACATGTTCTCTCCAACTGAACCCAACATCACAGATTCAGCTTACTGAATGTACAGGAGAGTACATTCTAGTTAAGATGACAGTGTTTTTCTGAGTGTGCAGTGGTCTTAGTTCTACCATTCTGAGTCCTAGTTCCTTGCTTTTGGACACAAAGAACACTGTTTTCATTACAGAATGAAACGTTATCTCAAGGAATCACTCAGTACTTTGGATAATCAGCCTTGAGCACCTGAGGGGATAAGAACAAACACTTTCACACCACACAAATGGCTATACTTTGTCAGGATGAAAGAGCATAGGCTGAAGAAAGAAACTGGGCACTGAGTATCCCTGGCAATGACTAACAAAGCACAGACAAGGAAAAGTGGACTTACGCTGCAAAGCATGAGCAGCACCAGAAAGTAGAAGAGAACCTCACAATGTACACCTATGTGGTCGCTTGGTGGCTTGTGCTTGAAATCTATTATAAAGGATCACCATCATATGCAGATTTCCAGTAATTTCTGTATTTCTTACGGTAGTCAGTCTAGCTATGTAAAAGTTTATATTTATAGTCTAAAGAGGATTATTTTAATTATATTCTAAAATCACTGGAAGCTTATTTATTTGTACCTAAAATATGCATGAGAAGTCACAAGATTTGACCACTGCCTTTTCTTCTTTTACAAATGGAAGATCTGAGTCTCCCAAACTGCCCACTGTCCTCAGGGTCATGCCCAGAAGCTGCTATAGAGCAGACAGAAGCAGACTGATAACCACAGCCTCCACCACTCCACAGTGCTCACCCATCTCAGTACAAACACCATGACAACACAGGAAACAGGGTCAGTGTTAGTTTGTGTGTATAATTCAAAGTGTACATACCTTGGTTTCATTTTTCATGGGAAATTTCAACACAATGTAAAGATTTACAAAGGAAATAATACAGCAAAGAAGAATTTATTCGGCTACAGAACCAAGTTCTGACTTCGGTAAAACCCAAACAGGGATTACTGAAGTAAATCTAAATAGACTAACATTTCTTTGTAAATGCTACAAGAAACTGGGCAATCATTATGAGCAATAAAAAACTTTAAAATGGCATTAGCCTTTCACAGATGATCACTTAACAGTTTATTTTGTTAATGATAAGAATATTGTCTCAGTAAAATCAAACAACTGATTCTGTAACAGTGAATGAGAAGACAGCATTCGATTTAGAAAAGTGACCGTTATCTTCAAATTTCAAGAGGAAGTTAGCTCACTGGAAATTCACCAACCTCTTTACATAGAAAACTGCATCCAGTGCTTTCCTATTTCAAACATACAGGTCCTCTGTATGGAAATCCCACTCTCTGCATCTCTTTAAATGCTACCTGCAGTGAAAGGCAGCAGGTGGACTGCAGGTACGCCCAGTGAATGCTGAGTGGTGTAAATGTGAAGGAAATCAATGGTCACACAAACCCACATGATTGAGATGACCAAAAGCAAAGCACAGAGTACAACGCTCCCATTTCTTGTTTGGCACATATATTAATAAATTTTCAACATCAAACAATTTAAGACCAAGAGATACTAAAACCAACTAGCACAGTAATAAAATGCCTAAAGGTTATGAACATCTTAAATACTTAATTCCCATACGATGTCTGTAACCAAACATCTTCCATGAGGTGTGAGCTGTTCAGAACATCACCTGTCTCAGGATTGATTTCCCAGAATCCACTCAGTATCCCACAGAAACTCACTCACTCTGGTGGATCTCCTCACGGCCTTCACTTGCGCGAACAGATGCATACCCTCTTCACAATTTTGAAAAAAATGGAAGGCCTTCATACATGTCAGTTTTTAATTTTATCCAATCATTGATCTTTTGAAGAGTTGTTTTTTCTTGACTTAATATTTTTGCAACTTTTTTCATCTTTTGTTCATTTCTTTCTATATACTTCATCCCTTCCAGCTGCAGCTGATCCAGCTTTTCATTTCGACTTTCATCTAGCGGTATGTTTTCACACATGACAGGATTGAATCTAAAATATGTGTCAGGAGGTAATAGACCATCCAGCATTATATGGACTTCTGTTAAAACAAAAATGAAGGAGAGAGAGTAGGTAAGAGAAGGTATGAGGTAAGTTATTTTGGAATGTTCTATTCATTTTTTCTTCATTTAAAATTATCTTCATAGCCGGGCGGTGGTGGTGCACGCCTTTAATCCCAGCATTTGGGAGGCAGAGGCAGGCGGATCTCTGGGAGTTTGAGGCCAGCCTGGTCTACAAGAGCTAGTTCCAGGACAGGCCCCAAAGCTGCACAGAAACCCTGCCTCGAAAAACCAAAAATAAAAAATTATCTTCATTTTAGGCACATTATTAACATGCATTCATTTTATCACCCCAACTCACATAGTTTCAAGGAATCCATAAGAAGAACAAATCTACAAATTGCAATTCACTTTCCAAATACTTTATATATTCTGCTCAATTAAGGACCTTGCTTGATTATTCTCTCTCCCTGATAAAATGTCTTGCCTTCCTTTTGCTTTTCATTTTTTGGGAACCATCCTCACTGGGCTATATATTGATGCATATTAAAATTAATCATTTTAATTGTGCAATTTGAAAAAGTTTGGCAATGTACAAACTTTTATTTTACTACCATAAGTCATGAGCATTCCCATGACTTCCAAAGGTTTCTGAGTCTCCAGTGAGCCATCCTTATCCTCCTCCTTTTAAAAGAATCATGTTGTCGTCTTGCCCTCCTTTTAATCAAATATATATATATGGTGTAGGAGGGTCTTCTTTGTATGTGTTGCTTTCATTGGTTTAAAGAGACTGCCTTGGCTATTTGATAGGACAGCAGCTTAGATAGGCGGAGTAGACAGAACAGAATGCTGGGAGGAAGAAGGCAGAGAGAGACAGAGAGCCACCCGCCATGAAGCTGCAGGGTCAGACATGCTTGAATCTTTCCCAATAAGCCACGAGCTCGTGGTGAACACAGATTATTAAAAATGGGTTGAATCAAGATGTGAGAGTTAGCCAATAAGAGGCCAGAACTAATGGGCCAGGCAGTGTTTAAATGAATAGTTTCCATGTAATTATTTTGGGTAAAGCTAGCCGGAAGCAGGGCGGCAGGAAGCGACCCACCGCTGTTTGACTGCATGCTCCCTGTCCTGCCATGGTGATAATGGACTAAATCTCTGAAACTGTAAACCAGCCCAGTTAAATGCTTTCCTCTATAAAAGTGGCCATGGCCATGGTGTCTAGAAAGCCTAACTAAGACACTCACCCTCTGTATCCGTAGCACTGTTGATGACATTCGAGAGCTTTGTCCTCAGGCTTGTGTAGGTGGCAGTATTCCTCACGTCACTCTCATACCGTCCTGTGCCCAGGGACACTATACACTCTAATGGTACATTAGGCCAGAGACATTTACACTCATGCATGGCCAGGGCTGAAGGGTTATTCAGAAGCAAACCTCCATCCTGTAAAAAGTCAAAAGAGCAGTCAACTCAGTACTTCCTACAGGGAGAAGCTAACACGAAAGTGAGTGATTTACAAGAGGGGCTTTGCAAACGGACTTATTCATGTTCTACAACTGCAAAATCCACCATCAAAGATAATAAGTTGTAATTTCCTATTTTGAACAACTTTTTTGGATTGATTTGTATAAGTTGCTCAAAAATACTAAGATAAACTGAAAAACCTAAAAACATTTTCATGTGTATTTATTGACTGATTGTGTGTTCACACATGTGGAGAGCAGAGAAAAACTTCTGCATATGGGTCCTGAAGACTGAACCCAGGTCACTGGACTTTGTAGCAAACACCTCTACCCACTGGACCATCTTGCTGACCCCTGAACTAAACAGCTTTTTAAAACACACTGGGATAGTTGGTAGTTAATAATAACAAAATAATCTCACAAGTTTAACATAATCAAACTAATTGAAATTTAAACAATAATTTGTAGGTATCATATTCACAGTACAGTTATAACCTGAACAAAGTAGGAGAACGTTTGAATGTCTAAGTCAGTGGTTCTCAACCAGGTGCTGCGACCCCTTTGGTGGTAGAACAATCCTTTCACAGGGGTCACTTAAGATCATCACTTAAGAAAACACAGATATTTACATGTTTAAATAACATGTAAATATTATTTACATATTATATGTAATATTACAACAAAATATAATATGTATATTATATTACATATAATATACAGAC
>NW_026067909.1:22043391-22045478 GCF_014885135.2 Alexandromys fortis
AAGTCCAGTGTACCAGTGATTTCTGCAGATGGGCAGTGACTTTTGGTTTGTCAGGTTTTTGGTGTGTGTTTGTGGAAGAGAAAGGGAAAGCTGGGGGCAACAACAGTGACTATGTCAAAGCAAATCTTCCCTGAGAAGAAGAGTGTCCTTGGGTCATAGTGATGCTTTCCTGGGTAAAGTGCCTGCTACTGGAGCAAGAGGACCTGAATTCAGACACCGAACACTTAGTAAAAGTCAGGGGTGGTGGTAAATGTTGTGTCGGGCAGAGACAGGCAGATCCATGGAGCCTACTGACCAGCCAGTTTAGCCAATTGTCAGCTACTGATAATAAATATCATAGTTGTCACTATAAAAATGGTCAAACATGGAAAGAAATATTACTAGTCTATATAAAATAGAAAAGAACCAATAAAGCACTTTAGTTAGTGAAACATTAGAGCTGCTTCCCCTTAGATAAAAACAAAAGCTGAGGTAGGAGGAACGTGAGAACAGTGCCAGGCTGGAATAATCAGTGAGTTCTAAGTTCTGGCGTCTCAGTAAAATGAGGGTGAGGAGGGAAGAGACAATAATGAGAACATTTCTGGAGGCTTGAAATTGATGGTTATATTGAAAGTTACAATTTATAAACATTATAGTATTTTTTATAATATTATTATGATTATACCTATTTTTTATAATTTATTTTTATTTTATGTGCATTTGTGTTTTTGTCATGGCTGTCAGGCCCCTGGAACTGGGATTACAGACAGCTGTGAGCTGCCATGTGGGTGCTGGGAATTGAACCCAGGTCCTCTGGAAGAGCAGCCAGTGCTCTTTACCACTGAGCCATCTCTCCAGCCCTACATTATAGTATTTTTATTTTTATTATATTTATTTATTATGTATACAATATTCTGTGTGTATCCTGAAGGCCAGAAGAGGGCGCCAGACCTCTTTACAGATGGTTGTGAGCCACCATGTGGTTGCTGGGAATTGAACTCAGGACCTCTGGAAGAGCAGGCAATGCTCTCAACCACTGAGCCATCTCTCCAGCCCCCATTATAGTATTTTTAAATATTAAATTATATTTCACCTAGGACACAGTAGGAATAATATAAGAACAGAGGAAGTTATTGATATGGATATAAAAATACAAATCAAGATAAAAATTGTATCTGGTTAATAAATCTTGAATCAATATCAGAAACCAAAAAACCTCAAGACCAATCCTGAGGTAGTGAAAGAAAAAAAACAAGGGAAGTGCTTTACATAATTCAAAATAGATAGTTAAAAATGATTACAGAGATTAAAGAACTGTGCTTTAACTACAGAGATTATATTACTACTTCCAAAAACTAAAAGAAAATACGATAATTGACAACCATTTAAAAGTGTTATTTTATCCAAATGTAAAACAAAATCAAGAAAAGTAGTTTAAATTTTTAACCCTGATAGATGGAAACTAAAATTCTCCACGAGGAAGATTTCAAGTTTATACAGCTGACAAACAGCTTAGAGAGAAGATCTACACATGGGCTTTGAATGCTATCTGAAATTTTTCATCAGTAAAATAGACATTTTTCTCACCACTGATTACCATAAAGAGTATGCATATAGTTCAATGATTAGAGAGGAAACTTAGAAATCATGATTACTTCAACTGGGACTGATTTTAAGTGGGAAGTCACATCAACACTTAGTTTTTTTTTTTTTTTTTTGGTTTTTCGAGACAGGGTTTTCCTCTGTAGCTTTGGTGCCTGTCCCGGAACTAGCTCTTGTAGACCAGGCTGGCCTCAAACTCCCAGAGATCCGCCTGCCTCTGCCTCCCAAGTGCTGGGACTAAAGGCATGGGCCACCACCGCCCGGCTAACATTTAGCTTTTATAAAAATATGTATACTGGAAGTGTTAGCTAGGGGGAGGGAAAGGGGAGGCGGCAGTGGGGAAGAGACAGAAATCTTTAATAAATAAATAAAAAGAAAAAAAAATTTTGATAATAAAGAGAATGAAATTAAACCTGTTAAAAAAAAAGCTTTAATCTGCTTAATTCTTATTACTTAGTATATGTTATGAATTCAGCTTTTAAACAGTGTGAAAAACTAGATAGAGG
>NW_026067909.1:22046505-22219660 GCF_014885135.2 Alexandromys fortis
TTTTTTTTTTTTTTTTTTTTGAGACAGGGTTTCTCTGTGGCTTTGGAGCCTGTCCTGGAACTAGCTCTGTAGACCAGGCTGGTCTCAAACTCACAGAGATCCGCCTGCCTCTGCCTCCCGGCTGGATATTAGCTATTAAATAAATAATAATCCACCCACAATCCATAGACCCAGAGAGGTTAGTTATAGGAAGGGACTAGAGGAGACACATGGATCTCTGTGGGAGGGGGAAACAGAACAGACCTTGCGGTTATACTGGGGCAGGTGGAGATGAGAATGGGAGGATCCAGTAAGGAGGGGGGAGGGAGATAAGAGTTGAGGGAAGGAATGTGGGGAGAAACAGAATTAAGGAACACTTGAGGAATAATATGGAAACCTAGTGCAGTGGAAACTTCATAAAATACATGAAGGTGATCCTAATGAAGTCTCCTAATAATGGGGGATACGGAGTCCTAGCTGGCCATCTTTAGTCACCAATCAAGAATCCCAGTACTGGGACTGGGCTGCATTCAATTGAGTTTTTAGCCAAGGGGGTCCCACAGAAATCTCCAAACAATCCAGGCTGTTGCTAAGACAATGGGCTGCTCTCCACAAACTGACAGCACCTGACATTGCTGAGGACAGCACTCACACAATTCATTGAACATGAACAGTTGAACTGATGCCTTCACCCCTATGTTCTGGTGTCTTTGATGTGCGAAGGTGCTCTGCAGGCTACCAACCGAGAAAGGTATATACCAACGCAGCTATAAAACCTTTGATCGACCATCTGTCCAGCCTGCAAGATATGCTAGGGCAATGGGGCCCAGAACTTCTGGAAGCAGACAACCAATGTCTGACTTGACTTAAGGCTACTCCACAAAATAGAACCCAGAGCTCTACTACACAGCCCAAAGACCTGGGGTAAAACCAAAGACTAAAAGAAAAAAGGATCAAAAAATGACCCCTAATCATATTCTGCTATACTCTTAGACCAGTGTCTATTCAGTCATCATCAGAGAAGTTTCTTCCTGCAGCAGACAGGGAAAGATGTAGCCCCATGGCCAGACATTACAGAGTGAGAACCCTGGGAAAACACAGCTCTAAATGGAAGGTCGCCAACAGCTCCTCTTCTGAGAGTGCAGAGAGTCCCTCAGAAGAGACGGCACATTGAAACAGTCCATAAATGAAGCTGTGTGAGATTTCTGAGACCTTGTGAGAAAACTCCAAATAAACAAGAGTTGTAATCTCTGTTCCTCCATAACATGGGCTGTTCTTGGATGTGCTTTTGTGCCCTCCCAGTACAGTGGATTCGAGTTTACTTGGGATTATTCATTACAACTATTATTTGTTTATATGTCTCTATGGAAAAACATGTTTTTGCCACTTGTAGCTTGTCCTTGTGATTATATACAACTTGAACTCATGACAACTTTAGTCAGGTGACCTTTCTTAACCCTCGGTAATAAATTGTCTGATGCTCTGCGTTAAGCTGACATGAGACTTCAGTCTGCCTCATTTATAGGGTCCATTCTCCCCGGTCCCACTACAAACGAGGGGGATAAACAAAGGAGAAAGAGTATCAGAGCCAGAGGGGATGGAGGAAAACTAGAAGAACAAGACTCTGAGTAACTTAGCAAAGGTCATATGAAATCACAGAGACTTAAGCAACAAGCACAAGACTAGATCCTCTGTATATATATTACAGTGCTCAGTTTAGTATTTTCTATGGACATCCTGAGTGCTTGAATGAGTTCATCTCTGATTTTTATGCCTGCTCTTGGGGCTCTTTTCCTTCTGATAAGAAGCCTTATTCAGTCTTGATGTGATGGAATTTGCCTTATCTCCTATTTTATTTTGTTATATTTGATTGTTAATTCTTAGAAGCCTATTCTTTTCTAATGAGAGACAGAAAAGGAGTAGATCCAGATGGGAGAGGAAGTACAGAGGACTGCAAGGAGTAGAGGGAGGGGAAACTGTTATCAGGATACACTGCATGAGAAAAGAATCTATTTTCAATAAATGGAAAGAATGGGAAAAAAATACATTGTGATTTTAGTAAAGCCAGAGCATAGACCTGCACAAATTCTCAGTTTTCAAATCACAGGCCAAAGTTTTTCTGTCCTATGCCCAGCCCTGCCAGGGCCCTGTTTGCTTGGACCTATCCTAAATTTTTCTAAGTAATTCATGATTCTTGGCATCTATGGGTACCATTGGCCATCCACTAAAATCCAGAGGGTCTTTATATAACAAGAGGATTAAGAATCCTAAGGGTAGTGACTCCATTTATTACAATAAAGAACCTTTAGATATGGCTCAGGTTTCCCCATACTTACCTCTACTCCTTTACAAAGTTGACAATTTCCACAATTTGGAAGCAAATATGCAAACAAAAACAGAGGCCTAGTGATCCAGAGGAACAAACAAGAGGGGTAGGTAGGGTTCTCTCCCAAGGCATGAAGTCATCTCTTTGTCATGGCCTTCAAGGCCAGTGTGTGATCTAATCTGCCTACTGTTCCAGCCTCATCCCACATGCTGCCCTCAGACCCTTGGGCCCTAGTCTTGAGGAAGGCTTGCAGTTCCTGGAATTCTAAGGCCTGCATAGACCATTCTCTTTGTCCTTTTGCCAAGAATGCTCCCACTTACTAGCCTTCACAATGAGGTCTCACAATGTAGCCTTCCTCTGCTAGTGTGTTCCACAGTATCTACTTCATTTGTGAGGTATTTACTTAATAGTCACTTAAGTAAATAACTCACAGTCCTACAATTCCATGTGTCTAGCTTATTTTATTATTCTAAAGTAATAACACAATATTATCATCAATAAATACCACTAAAGATTAATATAGTGTATCTACAGATTAGTCTTTGTTTCTAGATGCTTTCAAAGTATTATGATTTTAGTAAAGTCACAGCATTATTCTGCATAAATTCAGTGTTGTCATAAAGGCACACAACATTCACAAAATGAAGGTATGAAAGTGATGAAGTCAAAAGAGTAACAGAAAGAGGGATGTCTTGACCTCGGATCCTTACAGCTTGACGTTCAAGAATAAATACAAGCCATATGGGATTCCTAGGCACATCAATGATAACCCTCAATCAAAAACTACTGTTAAAACCAAGATAAAACAATTTCAGACTGTGGGGTTCCAAACAAATCAATGAATGAAGAACTACATAGAAACATTCAAATATTCAAATGATTCAAATTTTAAAAACGGGGATTCTATTCACATATTAATAGAATCCTATTATTTTATATATTACACACAACTTCACTGTAAAAATTTAGACAGAAAATACTTTTAATTTTCCTTAAATCACTAGATTTTGTTAATTATGATAAAATATGCTTCTATATTTTCAGTCACAATTCACGTTTGTAAACTTTTATTACATACAGAACTAATCTAATGATTACATCCTGTATTTTAATAGAAACACCTAATATATAAGGAATCAATAACATCAATTAAAAGAAATTCCATAGAACGCTTCTTCTTGTGACTACTTGCATTACATGTTTTCTCTGGACCCTGTGATGGTCTACCTAAGAGATCTCAGACTCACCTTAGGACATGCTGGGTCTCTCGCTGTTTCAATCATTAGTGCAGATCCCATTCTATCCCTTTATTAAACAAAAATACGTGAGTTATATCAAAACTATTTTATCTCTTAGCAATCAAGGACTATATATATATATATATCTATATATATATATAGATATATATACTTGCCTGTAGATCTGTTATAGTGCTACAACAAACAAAAATAACTTTAAACCTCCAAGAGGCTTAAATCCAATAAATCACACTGCAATGACATATCATGCAAATTCATAAAGACATTCTCAGAAGTTACAAAATAAAAGACCATTTGGTGGTACATTAGCTGGCTTTGTAACTTTCTTTTATACATTTACTGAAACATCTTAAAATAGTACTATGACTTCATGAGAAATTATATGAATTATTCCTTCCTAGCAGGCTCAGAAGAACGTGAAATAACATTTAACCTGCAATAATGGGTAAGTTCACAAGTTGAAGGATGTAAATACATACTCTGTTATAATTGATAATTCCTACATAATTTCCCATGGAATCTTTCTAGTATGGCAAAAGTAGCTTAAGATTCATTTAAAAGATTAAGTGAAAAGAGCTAACATATTTCTAAGAAAGAGGGGGAAAGTATTTCATTAAAATTAAAAATTTATAGACACTGAACAAAAATTAACAGATGAAAACTTGAACATATACTGTCATGTAATGTGGTATTTCAAATCAATGAAAAAAGGAAACAAAAAAGTAAACTCAAACATTTGAATTGGGTAAAACAAAGCTTGATTTCAGTACACATCAAGATCATTTTCAGATAGACAACTAACTTAAAAGCTTACCATTAAACTGAATATAACAATTATTTACTTGATTTCAGGACAGAAAGTAATTTTATAGGCATTAAAACAAAGTTAAAAATCATTAAGAAAAACATGGTTAAAGAACATTTGTAAATCCACTACATTAAAAATATCACTCACTAAAAATATTTTTGAGGCTGGGGAGACATCTCAGTGGGAAAGGGCAGGGCACTTGCTTTAAAATCAAGAGGGCATGAGCTCAAGTCCTGAGCATCTACATAAAAGCAAGACAAGGCTATGCATGCCTGTCACCCTGCATTGAGGACAGAGACAGGTGGGTCTCAGGAGGTCACTGGCCAACTAGTCTCGCCAAAACTAGTCTAGGCAACCTTTAGGTTCAGTGAAATAAGGTGGAGAATGATACAGTAAGACAACAGATCAGAGTGTGGTACCCAATGTTGCCTTCCAGCCTCTCTTTGTGCCCAAAAGGGCACCTGCATACATATATGTGATTAATGCTAACTCAGTACAAGCTAGGATCGTCTGGGGAAAAGGAACATTTTGATTGAGAAAAAAGCCTTCATCAGAGAGGTCTGTAGCGCATTTTATTGGTTAATGATTGCTCTGGAGAGAGCAATTATAAACAGGTGGTCTGAGGGTTGTATAAAAAAGCAGGCTGAGTGAGCCATGAGAAACAAGTCAGTAAGCAGCATTCCACCATGGCCTTTGCTCCAGTTGCTGCCTAGAGCTCCTGTCCTGACTTTAAGTCACGACGGACTGTGCTTGGGATGTGTAAGCCAAATCAACCCTTTCCTCCTAAGGCGCTTTTGTTAATCGTGCTTTATCACAGCAATAAAAAATAAACTAGGATATAGTCTCTCCCCCGCCCCCCGCCAAAAAACAAACCAAACAAACAAACCACCACACTATTAAAAAGAAACTAGGAATAAATAAAGTATATTCTTGAAATAACAACAGCAAAAAGTATTCTGGACCCATTAGATGGCTCAGTAGATGAACATGCTTGCTGCCAAGTCTCATGATCTGAGTTCAATTACAGGAACCCACAAGTAGAGAAAACAGTCTGGCATGAAAACCCAAACACAGATATACACAATAAATACATGTAAAAAACAATTAACACAGTTTTCAATATATAGTTAATATATTCATAATATAATGGACACTGCCCTGACAGAAAAATAAGCAAAATATAATATCCATACAATTTACAAAAAGAATGTAATAAAAAATATAAAGAAGGTTCATGGTCTCTTAAAAAAACTCTCAAACTCATATATTTTAAAAGTTTAATTATTTGGTATTTTAAAAGACTTCATAAATAGAAAACTGGCAGATGAATAAGCCAGGATCCCATTTTTAAGAACAATTCAGCTAGATACAAACATATACCTCAAGATTTACTGTTTGAGACTTTCACTCACCCATGCATTACTATGTCTGGATCAAATCCATCCCCATTCTCTGCCCTCCAATCCCTTCCCTCTTCCTACCACCACTTTTCCCTCCCAAATTCATGTGTTCCTTTTCCCCAAAACCTTTAAAACAAGTATAACATTCTGACACACGGTTTTATGTCTAGGATTTTCCTAGGCAATATGTTAAGCCAAAAATAATATATTCATAATAGGAGAGAATGAACAACCATTCAAAATGCTTTCAAATATATTGATGATAGATCCCAGAGACAGATGCTAAGTGAAAGTGTAGGACACATGCACAATCATCCCAATTGTGGGGAGAAGAAATACACACGTGAACACAAGCACACACTTGTTTGGCTCTAAGTTCTAAAAAGGAATATTAAAGTTTTTGTTCTTAGTGGGATTATAAGTTATTTTCATTGATTTCTTTAATGTTTCATTTTTTTAAAAAACAGCATTTGAACAAATGAGAAATGAGTAATTTTCCTATAACTTAACAAGACTGATACATTCTGAAATGTTGGCAGAAGTTTAAAATCAGCCTTCTGACATGGGATGTCCTTCTGTATGTGTGTTACTTTTACTGGTTGACGATTAAAGCTGTTTCGGCCAATGGTTTAGCAGAGTAAAGCCAGGAAGAAATTCCAACAGAGATAGAGAGAGAGAGTGGGCAGTCAGGAAGACACCGTGTAGTTGCCGAAGGAGAAAGATGTCAGAACAGAACCTTACCTGGTAGGCCACAGTCTCGTGGCACTTTAATTCTAGTGATGGGGAGACAAAGACAAGTGGATCACTGGGGCCTGCTCACCTGTCAATTCAGCCAAATTGATGACCTCCAACTTTAGTAAAGGACCCTGCTTCCAAAGATAAAGTAGGCTGGGAAGATGGCTCAGTGGGTAAAGAATGTGCTTCACAATCATGGAACCTGACTTCTATCCCCAGACTTCATGAAAAGGTGGAAGAAGAGAACCAACTCCACAAACTGCCCTCTGGCCTCCACATAGGTGCTACAGAGCACACATGACCACACATCATACACATAATGATAGACAGTAAATAAAAACGTGGAATGACCAAGGAGGACACCTAACATCAACCTTTGGCTTCCACTTGAGTGTACACATACATGTGCACCACAAACATATAAACATACATAGAGATGAAAATATGCACTCATACACATACTAAAAAACGTTAATTATGATTTCTACATGCAAGTCTTACACACACAAGTTCAAGAATCTGTGACTAGAACATGACGCACCAACACAGTAATAGTAGTTACTATTATTCCAAAAAGTAGGAATAATATTATTCTTTGTATTCCTTTTAGTTTTCAAATTTTAATATGTATAAACAACAATATAACCAAAATATTTTCAAAGGAATTAAAACTCACTTAAGGATCTTTTCCCACGTGTGACTGTCATAAAATGCATGGCTCCAACTCATTTTGACTGTCCCGACAATGACGTTCTGTGAGAACACATCCGATCCCAACTTTCTATAGAGTTCCTCACATTCATCCAGCGGCATGTGGAACAATCCCAGCATGAACGCTAATATGGCCCCTGGAAAGAATATTCTTAGTCTTTATCAGCAGTGAGGTGACTGCTCTTACAAGTACACATGACTCTGAGCCACCGAACTGCTGAAACTCTACATCTGATGCTTTCCGTCTGTGAAATGAGCATAAATAATAACTACAATTTATAAGTACCTTACACTTGACTAATGCATGTAAAACACTTTTTCACGTCCCAAAAGATGACACTGAAAGGTATCACTGACTTCAAGGTAACAAAGAAAGCAATTTAAAAATATTATCAAAATGTTTTATACTAAATTAGATTATATGTAAGATGAAATGGCAAGTAAAAGCAAGTTTTACTAACAAAATACAGTGTATTTGAGAACTCCATAAATTCATTAAGCAACTTCCCCCTGAATTAGGCCCTAGAATCAATGTGATGAAAGAAATTAGTCTAAGATGTTCTTTTAAATAGTTGATTTTATGTACCAGTTGTAACGGTAGGACACTCTGCCACCTAGTGGTTTACTTTGCCTTACTCTGAACTAAAGAGGAAAACGAAGTGCTGGGATATGAGTAAAAAAGACCTGCTCAACTTTGCTGCTTAACCTGCAAAGGAATACCAGCAATACAGTTTAAATGCTTTCTTAGTTTTAATGTTTTTTATTTCCTATGTATTAGTGCTCTGAATGCACGTATGTCAGCACACTACATGCACGCCTGGTGCCATGAAGTTCACAACAGGGCACTGGCTCTTCTGGAAATGGAGCTAAAGATAGCTGTGAACTGAGCCCTGGTCCTGGAGAAATCTAGACAGTGCTCTCTTAAA
Organism: Alexandromys fortis; assembly: GCF_014885135.2. NCBI lineage: Eukaryota > Metazoa > Chordata > Mammalia > Rodentia > Cricetidae > Alexandromys > Alexandromys fortis. The sequence goes on from NW_026067909.1 coordinate 22,054,650, forward strand.
TCCCTAAGTCATCTCTCCAGTGATGCAAAGTTTATTAATTTTATTTTAATTGGTAGCATTTTAGTAAAAGATAATTCATAACTTGAAAATACAATATTATGGATCAAACTACATAAAATATTTTTAATTTGGAGAATATTCCTAATAACATAATAAGTAATTTGTTTTAAAAAGTTAAATGATTCTTTTTTTTTTTTTTTTTTTTTGAGACAGGGTCCCTCTATGTAGTCCTGACCGTCCTGGAGTTAGATACATATGCCACGCTGACCTCAAGCTCATAGAGATCCCTTCTGTCTCTGCTTCCCTAGTACTAGGAAAGTGCCTTTCTATTACCTTTAGATGTTTAATTGCCAGGACCATTCCAAATTTCAGAAATGGGGAATGTGTCAAACCAAACCCACAAACAACACTAGACTTAGGAAATGTCTCTTTGAGAAGCTTTTAGAGTCAAATCAATTACTTTTGGACATGTACTTTATTTTCTTTCTTTTTTTTAAAAAAAAACTTTCTTTTAATATTTATCTATTTATTATGTATACAATACTCTGTCTGCATGTATGTCTGCAGGCCAGAAGAGGGCACCAGAACTCATTACAGATGGTTGTGAGCCACCATGTGGTTGCTGGGAATTGAACTCAGGACCTTTGGAAGAACAGGCAATGCTCTTAGCCGCTGAGCCATCTCTCCAGCCCTTTATTTTCTTATTTTGAGTCATACTATATATTAAAAAAATCTACAAGAAAATAAACACTTCAAATATGACATACTAAGAGACCTCTGCAAAGAAATGTTTTCTTCCTTCTCCATGCTTGCTAACACCTGAAACCCTGGGTTCCTTACTCCACTGTGCATCACCCCATGAATCTCATCATTCAGTCTTTCAGCTGGGGAACAATTAGCGTGCACTCTGGGAATATGCCACAATTAACACTAGCCATATGGAGAGATCTCTGGTTGTTTGTAGTGGTCTTTAGAGTTACCACAGTTCAGAAGAATAAGGCATAGATATAAACCTTGTGAAGAGCACATTAAAATGAGAAACTGAGTCAAACAGTAAAATAAATTAACAATTACTTCAAGTAAAATTCTTGTATACAAACATAAAACCTCCTTTCATGCATATGCCAAGGAGCAGTATTTAAAAGTAGCTTTGCAGATCAAAGACACATTTGCCATTTTAAGTTCTAGTTTCAAACCACCATATAAATAACACAGGAGTCAAATTACTCACTGATATTCCTTACAAACAATCAAGGCTTTTACCGCCTTTAATTTCATATTAAATCAAGTCCCCATCTGACTACCTGCCACTTCATCCTTCTGCCATCATCTCCTTATGGTGACTATGCCAAAAAAGCAGTGATTAGATTCATTGTCAATGTGACTTGTTGAAAATATAATAAAAAAGTCATTTTAAATGCTTACACTTAAAAGGTTACATGCTTAAAAAATAAGTTTGAAAAGTTCATGACACAAAGGGTTAACCATCATTAAAGTTGAGAAAAGAATGCCCAGCATTTCAGAGAAGGACCATATCTCCAGTCTTCATGCTCTTCCTGTAATTCACTGGTGGGACACACCCAAGTACATGACAGTCACCTGTGCTTACACCACAGATGTAATCAAACAGCTCATGAATTGGCTTCTGAGTAAGTTCAACCAATTTCCTCAGAGTCTGAAGAGCAACCACACCTCTGTGAAAGAAAAAATACAAATGGATAATTTGTTTCAAGGAAAATTCAAGTTATAAAATAAAATAATTCTATAAAACTGCTTTTAGCATTTGACAAAATTCAACACCTCTTTATGATAAAAGTCTTGGAAATATTAGGGATACAAGGATCAAATCTAAATATAATAAAAGCAACATACAGCAAGCCGACAGCTAACATCAAATTAAATGAAGAGAAACTCAAAGCAATTCCACTAAAATCAGGAACAAGACAAGGCTGTCCACTCTTTCCATATCTCCTCAATATAGTGCTTGAAGTTATAGCAATAGCAATAAGACAACATAAGGAGATCAAGGGGATTCGAATTGGAAAGGAAGAAGTCAAACTTTCGTTATTTGCAGATGATATGATAATGTACATAAGTGACCCCAAAAACTCTACCAAAGAACTCCTACAGCTAATAAAAACCTTAAGTAATGTGGCAGGATACAAGATCAACTCAAAAAAATCAGTAGCCCTTCTATACACAAAGGATAAAGAAGCAGAGAGGGAAATCAGAGAAACTTCACCTTTCACGACAGCCACAAATAGCATAAAGTATCTTGGGGTAACTCTAACCAAGGAAGTGAAAGATCTATTTGACAAGAACTTTAAGTCTTTGAAGAAAGGAATTAAAGAGGATCCTTCCAGAAAATGGAAGGATCTCCCATGCTCTTGGATTGGTAGGATCAACATAGTAAAAATGGTAATTCTACTAAAGGCAATCTATAGATTCAATGCAATCCCCATCAAAATCCCAACAAAATTCTTCACAGATCTCGAAAGAACAATAATCAACTTTGTTTGGAAAAACAAAAAACCCAGGATAGCCAAAACAATCCTATACAATAAGGGAACTTCCGGAGGCATTACCATCCCTGACATCAAACTCTATTACAGAGCTACAGTAATGAAAACAGCTTGGTATTGGCATAAAACAGAGACATTGACCAATGGAATTGAATTGAAGACCCGGATATTAATCCACAAACCTATGAGCACCTGATTTTTTTACAAAGAAGCTAAAACTATACAATGGAAGAAAGAAAGCATCTTCAACAAATGGTGCTGGCATAACTGGATATCAACCTGTAGAAGAATGAAAATAGTTCATATCTATCACCATGCACAAAACTCAAGTCCAAATGGATTAAAGACCTCAATATAAATCTGACCACACTGAACCTGATAGAAGAGAAAGTGGGAAGTAGCCTGCAATACATGGGCACAGGAGACCACTTTCCATGTATAACCCCAGTAGCACAGACAATAAGAGTAACAATGAATAAATGGGTCCTCCTGAAACTGAGAAGCTTCTGTAAAGCAAAGGACAGAGTCATTAAGACAAAAGGCAACCTACTGAATGGGAGATCTTCACCAACCCCAAATCAGACAAAGGTCTGATCTCAAAATATATGTCACAATATAGCCTCTATATTCATAAATAAAAGTGGCTTTATGTTTTAGTTTTAAAAATTGATTTTATGGCTGGTCAGTGGTGGCAAATGCCTTTAATTCCAGCACTTGGGAGGCAGGGGAAGGAGAATCTCAGTGAGTTTGAGGCCAGCCTGGTCTACAGAGTGAGTTCTAGGATAGCCAGGGCTACACAAAGAAACCCTATCTCGAAAAATAAAAATAAAAAAATGATTTTAGAATAACTCTATTAAAATCTTTAAATAAAATCGCTAAGGCTGAATTAAATATGTAGTTTTAGAAGCCATTTTTCTAGCCTTACCTTGTTCCTCCACCATCAATTGTGAGGATTCGGATTCCTCTGCCTTTCACTGGATCCACATAACCAATTAAGGCCAAAATTTCTCTAACTGCAGCCTGAAGAGTCTCATCTTTAATTTGTCTAAGTCGTAATAAATACGGAATAATTTTTTCCTACATTGAGAAAAAAAGATACCTTGTTACTTATGTCAGATTGAGAAGGAAAATGTAGCTGGCATGGCAGCACACGTGTGGAACCCCAACATTAGGAAGATAAAGGCAGGGGAACCTAGAGTTCAAGACGAGCCTCACTAAAGTGACACCGTGTAACAGAAAGAAAACATATATTTAGCTACATGAGTATAGCATAAAATGAACATGTATTTATTACTTTCACTGTGATTAAAAATGATTACTTTATGACATGCTAGTATCAATAACAATTTAGCATATATTTGTCCTTATTTGAGGATCAAAAACAAATAAACAACCAAAAAATACCAGTCTCTTCCCAAACATTTTCTTAAAATGTGCAATGTTTGCTAAGTGGTATAGCACACCCCTATACTCCCAGCATTTAGGAATCTAGGGCAGGAAGACTGTGAGTTTGAGGCTATCCTGGGCTATAGAATAAGTTCAGCCAGCCGAATTACTTAGCAAGACTGCCTATAGAAAAAGAAAACGTTCAATACTCAATACAGAAAATATGACTCTCTTAATACAATTAGTAGTAATTTTGCCAAAAAGCTTACATAAATTTAAGGGAAAAGCTGAGCTGTGTAATGTTCAATACATTGAATAATTTTCTAATGCATTACTCACTTTGCTTCTTTTGTTGACCAACCAAACCTGAAATACTGTTTTTGTTATTCTGCTTTTTGTCCTAGCTAGTACTGGGCTGCAAAGGACCCCTTCAGGAATCTGAACAATAGTGGAAGCTACACAGGCAAATTTCCATTACTGGTAAGCATACAAAATTTGTTAAGAGGTCCTCGCCCATGTCAAGAGCAACCAGAAAAACCTTAGCGAACTCAAGAAGGCCACGTTCTAAATGCACCACAGAGCTGCTAAACACAGCATGGGAGCAGCTTTCCATCTGGAGAGGGTTACTGCTGCCTGGAGCTGATAACCTTGCTCTTTCCTCCAGACATTTGCTGATTCTGGGAAGACACAAAGGACAGAAAAGCTGGGCTTGATTTAGAGAGGGTCACAAAGAAACAGAGAACTCAGCGAAGCTTGTATTTTTATGAGGTTGGAGTCACAAAACTGAAGGCCTAGGAATACTGCATAGCTGTTTTCAACTTAACACACCTGCAGAATTCTCAAAGTAAAATGTATGGGAGGGGGAAAATGCTAAATTTAAGCCTTCTGTAAAAACAAGATAATGTTTTGTATTCTTAATTTAGTTTGGAAGACCCAAGGCATGGTGGTAGTGCAGGAATATACACTAAGAAAAGGAAAATTAAAGGTCTTTCCCAAACTCTAATAATCCTTAGCTCTGTCCTACTTAGTGATGGTGGTCCATTTCGTATTTCAGTAGAGAAGCAAAATAACTCTCTGGAAAAAAAATCTAGAATTTTTGCAATTTTTGAAACTCACAATTGCCCAGCATACAGAAAAGTTACAATGTATGTCAAATCGGTACCATACAGTCAAAGACCAGGGGTGAGTCTCCTACTAGAATTACCAACAAAAGATGCTTAAATCACAATAACATTAGCAAAATTACACCTCAAAACATCATAGTTATAAATTAACAAAATAAGCATAATGAAAGATGTATAAGGCACTCATGTTAAAGAAGTTTAAATACTGATGGAAAACAAAGATTAAGTTGAGAATTTACCATAAACTGTCTTACTGATTTCCTATAATCTTAACATAATTTTATTCTCCTTTTTTACTTCAAAATTCATCTGTAAATGTGGCATGCTAAGAGTAGTCAAAGTAGGGGCTGGGTAAGTGATTAAGAGCACTGGCTGCACTTTCCAAGGTCTGGGTTTTAATACCCAGCACCCACATGGAAGATCACTACTGTAACTCCGGTTCCAGGGATCTGATACTCTCTCTGACCTCCACAGGGCACCAGACTCACACATTGCCACAGACAGACAGATAAAGATAAGTTTAAAAAAGGAAGAAAAATAATAGCAAAGTTAGGAGGCTGGAGAGATAGTTCAGTGGTTAGAAACACGAGCTGCTTTTGCAGAGGTCCTGCGTTTGGTTGCCAGCATCCACATCTGGTAGTTCCCTACCATCTATAACTCTCCCTCCAGGTGATCCAATGCCCTCTTTCAGCCTCCAGAGGCATCTTTACTTACATGAACCTATGTACCTATGTAGACATACATGCATATACATAGCTTTAAAAATAATTAATCTTTTTTAAAAAGAAAAGCTGAGTTAGAAATTATAAGGATGAACAGAGGTAAAAAGACTTACAAAATGAGACATTAAATTTATTATAAATCTAAAGTAATTTAGGAAGTAGTTAGAACATCATATACAAGTTCTACAGCTATACCATTTCCTCCTTTCCTTCTATGTCTCTCCTCCCCCCACCCCACTCATGACCCTTTGGTAGTGGTGGTGGTGTTGGTATATATGTGTGTGTGGGGGGTATGTGTGTTGGAGCCAACTGAAGTGGATCCATTCGACTTAATTAAAGGTCAGAGAGAGTTCAGGCAAAGTTTGCTCCTTCAAGGTTATTTACGTATTTATAGGATCTTTGACCTAAGGTGTGGCTACTAACTGGAGGTCTTGACCTAGGGTGTGGCTGCTTGGTGTTTTGGGTATTAAGACGGCCCACAGAGCACAGAGCAGACCTGTTCTACCCTGACAAAAGGTCAGAGAGTTCAAGCCTATTCCTGCTCCTTCAAGGTTTCTGGCAGAAGATTTGACTTAAGGTGTGGCTATTAATAGGCATCTTGACTGAGGGTGTGGTTACTTGGTGTTTTGGGTATTAACTTTATTACTTTGTTCCTTGTAGTATGTTTTTTTTTTAAAAAAAAAAAAAAAAACAAAAAAAGGCTTTTCCTATCCTCTTGTGGATGGGGTATTTAAAGGTCATAAGAAATAAACATTCGGTTGTCCTCCCAACTCTATCCTATGTCTCTGTATCTCTTTTGTTTTTCCGTTTATTCTGTCTAACATTCTAATCCACACGCCCCTACCCTGGAACAAGGCAGGACTGACATATGTGTGTATAGAATCTACTGAATCCGTTAAGCTTTGCCTGAATGTACATGTGTCCAGGGCTGACTGCTTGGGTTTAACAGCCAGAATGGGAGCTCTTCCGTGGAGGAAACTGGTTCCCCTCTCTCTGTAGCCATTGAACCTGCAGTTCTTCATTTAGGAGCAGAGGCACGTGGAATTTCCCCCACCCACATTAACATTTCAATTGAACCAACTGAAGAATACAAAAAAAAAAAAAAAAAAGAAAGGAAAGGAAAGAAAAGAAAAGCTGCTTAAGATAGTGGGAGAAATTGGCAAAAAGTTTAGTTGGCAAAGTTTACAGCCAAGCAACACACAACACAATTTCTTCAGTTCATTGATTTTAGATATTATTTAGGGGAAAGGCAGCCACTTCCTTCCAATTACCTAGATTTTCATCCCTGACTGATCTGAATAGAATTTCCACACCATATTTCTTCTCAATATTGATGGTTTCTTGTATTTGGGATCAGTTCTCAAATATAAGAGAACCCTTAATAGTTCAACTAGTAAGACAATTCCTAATAGACTAACACTGAAAACTACCCAGAAATCAATTAACAGTATAAAGAATAAACCGTGACCCACCATAATAAATATAAGCAATAAGAAGGAATCATTTAAAATTACCTGCCACATTTCCAATAAATCCTATCGATGTGCCAAGTAGAAAAGGAAGCAAACACACGAGTCCAAACTAACCTATTCTGCAGACTACAACGGAGAGGTGGGAGGAAGACTTCCGGGCACTGGCAGTGTTCTTTCTGTTGACTTCTACGCTAAGTCTGTGTGACCTTCACTTGATACAAATAAAGCTTATTCTTGAATAATATGTTGTTAAATCATTCTTTAAAACATATTTTTTATTGGAATGCTAGGTCTCTTGTAAAATTCATATTAGAACTCAGTTGTTGGTGCATTAATATTAAAAAGTAGGGTCTTTCAAGAAGTGCTTAGGTCATGAGACCTCTGCTTCATGTGTGAGATTAGAGACCTAGAGATGGGGGCAAAAGGGAGATACTGTCTTGTGAATTAGTCACAAGCTTCAGCATACAGGTAACAAGCCTTCTCCAGACCCCAGATCAGTCATTACTTTTCACTGGGCCTCTCAGTACACAGATTATGAGAAACAGATTTCTGTAGGATGTAGCCCATCCAGGGGAAGATATTTTGTTACAGAAGCTCACTAACAGAAATTTTATTTTAGATCTCTCCTTTCTGGCTATCCCTGACATGAACACTCTCATTAAAAGCACACGTATATTTCAAAATTCTATCTCTAAAAGATAAATCTATATATGAAATATAAATTTCAAATTTTAGGAATATGAAATGTTGAAAATCTGTTTATATGTATTAAGAAAATGTAAAACTTGCAGGGTATATTTCAAAGAAAAACTTAATCAGCAAAACTGTAATAAAAGGTAGAAAATAAAAGGTAGAAAAGTATGAACTAACAAGTTTCTGTATGGTAAAGTAACTAATTAATTAATAAGAATTAGACTATAATATATAATAATATATTTACAATTATATATTATATAATATATAATAAAAGCACCAACAAGGATTTAATGAAACTGTAACAATATCTTCATGACATTTCCAAATTATTAAGGAGACAAGTAAACTTGGTAAAGACCTGGGGACTCTCCTTCCCTGGGCACTCAGCTTCTTTCTCCTCAAGTGGTCGAATTGCTGAAGTCTAAACCTTGCTCACTTCTGTGTATGTAGACCATTGAAGAGAGGAAAGCTAAGTGCTCTACCGATTCGATGATTAGTTAAAATCTGGACTTTAAATGTAAAAGGACCATGGGATGGTGAATAAAAAATAGCAATGGCTTTCCATATTGTGTTTCCTGTCTTTTGTTTATAGACAGAATCCTGCTCTACAGCCTAAGCTGGTCTCACATTATTGATCCTTTTGCCTCGGTCTCCTAAACGCTAGGGTTAGAGGTGTATGACACACCTGGCTGTTTCTTATTTTGAAAAAGTGATTCCACAGTAAAAATACCTGTACTGCAATTAAGATTTTGACAATTATTAGGTAATGTAACTAACATATTTAAACTTATGCTCCATTTTTACACATGCTCAAATCAAAGTATATATAGTCACAATAAGCAGAATTTATGTCACAGAATAAAAGTGATTCATTAGCCTAGTGTATACTATAAAATAACGGACAATTACCAAATATACTGTATGATTTAAAACAACAAAAATTTTTAAGAGAAGGGCTTTGCATTCCCCACTATAAAAGGTTTATTAGAACTTATATTTCAAGACAAATATTTAAAAAGTTAGAAATTACCTTAACAGCCACTCCTTTTCCTTCAGGAAATTCTAGAAGATGAAAAGTCAGTTCTTCAACCCTGGTAATACAGAGCTTTGGGTCGGTTGTTCTTCTTAAGGCCTGAACTAAGGCTCGAGTTCTGTTATCAATACTCACTCTTGCAATAATCTACAAGGTCATATGAAATACGTGATTAGAAGATAAAGTTACCCTATAAATGGTTAATGTTTCTTAGGACCACTCTGAGAAACAACTTGCCTTTTCTCGCTGAAGAGACACACGTTTTTTCTCCTCTGCCTTCTTGTCTTTGCTGACAGTTTGCTCAGTTTTAGCAGGCTCTTCCTGTCCTTCTGGCTGACTCTTTGAGTCAGACTTTAATTTGGGTACAAGTCCACCAATGTAACCACCGACTAAGGCTTGTACGCCCTCAGTGGGACGAGAAAGGAAGTTAGCAATACTTTGCTTTGCAGACACCGGAAGAACCTCTGGCGTCTGGCTAGGGCTGGAAGGTTTGTCCCCAGCATCTAGGGAAGATCCTGAGTCTGGCCTGTCTGTCACGATGTTGGGGTCAGGAGAACTGGATTTCTCTTCTTCAAGGTCTGTTTTGTCCTGAAGATGTTTAACTTCCTTTGTTTGAGACATTTTTTCCTTGCGACTGAAGTATGAATTAATATGGTTCGCTAAAAAGTAGAATGACTCTCCAAATCTGGTGGTTATGGTGTACGTGTAATGGAAAAGGCTCCGTTTACCTGCATCGTCTTCTTTATCTGCAATGTAGCTTTTCTGTTCCACAAAAGAATTCTTTTCTGCTGATTTATCACTATAGTTTTTCAGAGACTCAATGGTTTGTTTAACTTTTTTTTGTTCTAACCAGCCCCTATCTGATACTTTTCTTAATATTCGAGAATTTGGCTTAAACTGAGCTAACCGTGAAACCATTTCATTTTGACTGCCAAAAATAGCCTTTGAAACAGAATTCAAAGTACTTTTAATACGGGACATATGAATGCTCACTTTTGTAAGTCCCTTGGGAGCAGAAGTGCTAAGTTTCAAAATTCCAATATGTAAGCCATGGTTGCTTGGAGAGGGCCAGTGCTTACTGCAATGCGCTTCACCTGTGTTCCACCTACAGCTTCTCTTACTTGTGTGAAAATCTCTGTGCACATTGATATGGGGCATTCGCCAGTAATGTTTAGAACACACAAAACGCAGCTGTTTGCTTTTCTGATTCCGACAAAGACTTCTTGCATTACTGAGGAGGTAAATATATATATCTAAAGTCAAATTAATAGACATAACTTAAAAATCATTTATTTTCTATGTGACATTCTCTCATTTCACTCCTGAGTGCTTCACTTAAATAATTCCATAATTCATGGTCTTACCTGTAAAAAAAAAGATTAATTAGTATTCAAGTTAAAAAAATAGTTCAGTTTATACGCATGACTTTGTACCCAGCAACAAACCATTCAAAACAAGATGGACTAAGGCTGGAGACAGCTCAGAACTAAAGCGCAGTTGTTGCTGCTCTTGCAGAAGACTCAAGGTTCAATTCCCAGTTCACAGCCTGGTCTCTACACCTCCCAGGTCCAGAGGATCACATGCCCTCTTCAAGCTTCTCAGGGCACTACACAAATGTGGTACACAGCATACATGAAGGTCAAACATCCAACACATAACAAATAACAATAAACAATAATTAAAAAGATGGAATACTATATTTCCAATATGACTGGTAAGATTTAATTTTAAAAATAAAAAAAAATTAAGTGTTCAGTGCAGATGTCAGTTGGGGAGTAGAAGAAGAAATCAGAGACACTGCCTACTAAGTCCTTCTAATTATGCTATTTTCTCTTTTTACTATTATTAAATTTTTGACTAGCTTGAAGCATTAGACTTTAAGTACTCTGGAGACAAGAGTCAGGTCTTTACCCCATCTGCTGCGAATCATTTATGGGATGCTCAATCCACAGTGGACATGGTATTAAATGCCGAGTCCACCCACAGATTAGAGCAAGAAAGGGCCATGTCAAGACTATCTTCCCTACCTAGTAATAGCTGCTCACTAAAGAGGCTCCCTAATTTCCCTTATCTAGTAATTTCTCATTAAATTAAGGGAGACGGATGATGGCTCCATGGGTAAGGTGTTTGCTGTGCAAGCATGAGGACCCAAGAGTAAAGTGGAGAGTGACACAAGATGACTCAGATGTTGACTCCTCCTCTACACAGTACACATCAGAAAATATGTGCACCAGCTTGCAAGTGGTCGTAATTACAATATAGAAAAACATACATAAATAGGAATAGTGTAAAATGGACAAGAGACATTATAAGCCATTCACAGATAAATAAAACAGTAAAATAATAGAAATAATTATAAAATTAAAATGCACCAAATAAAACAGACATTTTGGCCAAGTATGATGGCACGTGCTGCAGTCCCAACACTCAGAAGGCTGAGGGAAGGAGGATTACAAATTCAAGACCAGTATGAGCTTCATGGGATAAATGGCTGGGGTTACAGGGTAAGATACTGAACAAAACAACAAAAGTTCTAACCTTTTAACTAGTAAAAGTGGGGGCTACAGATGTACCTCAAAAGTACCTGACACAAGCCTCACCTAGTGCATACAAGGACACAGAATCAGTTTCTAGCACTGGGCATGGGAGGTGGGTAGCAATTGAGAAAAATACAAGTGCTATCCATTGTTGATAATGAGTTAGGAAAATAGGATACAGAAGCTTCATGGCAAAATCTGACGAAATTTTATTTAGTTTTTATTTTTTTAATTTTTCAAGACAAGAGTTTCTTTGTATAGCCCTGGCTGTTCTGGAACTCGTTCTGTAGACCAGAGTAGCCTCAAACTAAGAGATCAGCCTGTCTCTGACTCTGTAGTGCAGAGAATAAAGGCAAGAGTGTGCCACAACCACCCAGTGATCTGAATAATTTTAAATTTTATTTATTTTTTTAATGATAGAGAAAAGTCAGACCAAAGAAGATGCTATTTCCTGTGAAGAGATGTAATTCTGAGAAGTGAGCCAACACAAAACACAGCTTTAACCTTAAAGAGAATAAAACAGCTTTTTCTTGAACCAAATATGAGTGAGTATGGTCTGAGGACATAAGATTCAGGCTGACCACTGTAGACGTGGTTATGTAAGATATTAGTAGTTATGGAGCAAGGAAAGTCCTAAATCACAGTATTGAGACCTGGATCCCGATGGAGAACCAAGGAAGACAGAATACAGCAGAGCAGGTACACTATAACACAGGTTCCAGTGTTCCGATCTTAGAACATTCTAAGTGCTGAATTTGGGGATTACAGAGTCAGATGGTTAGTTAGGAGTCCATGGCAAAGCAAAAAGCAGGGTGGCAGCAACAGCTAAGAGCTTTGTCATAGTTTGGGCTACTACTGCCATAATAAAACATCAAGACCAAGAAAAAGGCAACTTGCCCACAACCAGTGACGTACTTCCCTTACTACGACCACACCTCCTAGTCTTCCCCAAAGAGTTTTACTAACCAGGGACCAAACATTCAAACACAGAAGCTTATGGAGGCCATTTTCATTCAAATCACAAGTACAAGATTATATGTTGAATCACAAGTAGGAGGCAAAGAGAGCTAACTGGGAATAGGAAGGGCATTTGAAATTTCAATGTCTGCCCTGCTAACATACTTCCTCCAACAATGCCACACCTCTTGATCATTCCCAAACAGGTCCACAAACTAGGAACCAAATATTCAAACAAATGAGCCAATATAGGAGGCCATTCTCATCAAATCACCGCATTCCATTTCTCCACCAAAGACTTGTGGCCATATCATAGCGTGAAACCCATACAGTCCAACTTCAAAGGTCCCCATAATCTTTCAGTCTCAACACAGTTTAAAAGCCCAGTTTCTTATGAAACCGAGGTAATCTCTTAATTGTAACCCCAGTAAAAGCAAAAGCAAAAAAGCAAACTATATATACTTCCACCATAGAATAGTACAGAATATACATTACCATTCCAAAACAGAGGACTAGTGAGGAACTGCTAACCAAAGCAAGACTACAATTTAGCAGGACATATCTCCAGCATCTTGAGGTTTTTAACACAATAGTGCAGTGCTGGTTTCAATTTCATTGCTTTACACAATGGCCTCTCAGGAACTCTTGCCCTCCCGGGGCCTTTATGCAGACCCTACTCTGTCACATGTGGCCTGGCCTCAGCAGCTCTCCTTAACCATGGAGGAAGATTCACAACCCCTTTACTCATGTGTCTGTCCTGTATGACTACCTGGATGACACTATGAAGTTTGACTGTCCTCATGGGAGGAAGCCTGGTCCCACACGTTTGAGTAAGATTCCTTTTGTAAGTTGCTTTTTAGAGGCAGACTATTACTCAGGCATTTCCTTTCTACAAGTGGGGAGCACAGCTGGATGCCTGTCCTGAGGGCATCCCTCCCTTTCTTCCAACCTGGAACTTTCTTCCACCTTTAACTTTTCATGTTTCAGCACAAGCCTTGGCTCCACTGTTAAATTTCCTTCCAGGTGCTCATTTCTGCTTCAAACTATACATTTTCTATTTCTTTTTTCCCAGCTTGCTCCTCTTTCTTATAGACCCTCCCAGGAGTGATTACAAGTAACCATATGACAGAGACAATATGAGGCAGTCTTGATATATTCACCAAGGAAATTAATATACTGTTTTTCAATTTTGCTTCAAGAAAAATTTTAGGACAAGAACAGAATGCAACTACATTTTTTTGCCAGACTACCACAAGAATTCTCTCAAGGCCAGTTGCTAATAGTTTTCCTCTGAAACCTCTTGGGCCAAGCTACCATAATCTACTTGCTTTTGGCACTCTCCTACTAGGACGGTCTGCTAAGCCCCGTTTACAGCATTCAACTACACTTCTTATCCACACTTCCGAACTTATCCCCATTCCTCAAAAAAAGAAAAAAAGTGTGATCAGGACCACCAGCAATACCCCACTCCCTGTAACTTCTGTCTTAGTTACTTTTTTTATTGCTGTGATAAGACACTATGTCCACAACAACTTATACAAGTTTATTGGGGGCTTATAGTTTGAGAGGGTAGATATAATCCATGACCATCAATGGCAACAGGTGTGCAGGCATGGTGCTGGGGACCAGCAGCTGAGAGCCTACAACCACTCACACAAGTGTGATGGAGACTACTCTTGTTTCCCGGCCACCCAGACCTGAATAATCACACAGACTGTATTAACTACAACACTGTTTGGTAAATGACTCAGGTGATGTGGGATTTCCCTCTGTATGCTGTGATTACTATTAATGAATAAAGAAATTGCTTTGGACCTATAGCAGGGCAGAACTTAGGTAGGCAGGGAAAACTAGTTTAGTTCCCAATTGAATGCTGGGAGGAAGAAGGTCAGAGTCAGAGAAAAGCCATTAAGTCTCCGGAGACAGACTCTGGGAACTTTAGCCAGCAGGGCACAACCTTGTGGCAATACACAGATTACTAGAAATAGGTTAAACTAAGATGTAAGAGTTAGCCAATAAGAAATTAGAGCTAATGGGCCAAGCAGTGATTTAATTAATATAGTTTCTGTGTGATTATTTCGGGGCTAAGTGGCCAGGAACCAATGATGTGGGAATGATTTCTTACTAATAAAGAAACTGCCTTGGCCCATTTTATTGGATAGAAAATTAGGTAGGCGGAGTATACAGAAGAGAATTCTGGGAGAAAGAAGGTTAGAGAAAGAGTCGCCATGATGCTCCCACTCCAGACAGACGCAGGTTAAGATCCTCTCTGGTAAGCCAGCTCATGGGCTACACAGAATATTAGAAATGAGTTAGAACAATATGTAAGAGCTAGCCAATAAGAAACTGGACCTAGCCGGGCCAGGCAGTGTTTGAAAGAATACAGTTTCCGTGTAATTATTTCTGGGTATACACTAGCCATGCGGGCGGCCGGGTGCCGGGGACGCAGCCCCGCTGCCGCTATTTCAACAGATGGCGCCCAGACGTGATGGGCTAAATCCACTTAAAAACCTGAGAGGACTTAAAAAGGAGAGAGAGAGAATTTAAGACAGCTTTTTGCTGTTTCTGGGTTGTGTGCTGCAAAGAAATTGTCCTGACTCGGCAGCAGGAAAAAACTGGCTGTTTTAAAATGCCGGCTTTCTGGGCTGTGCCGCCATTGTGATCTCTGTCTGGCTCCGGCGGGAGACAGAGCTTATGAATGGAGCATTTGGATTAAAGTGCTATGATTTGTTTGATGGCAACTAGACTGCTGTGTGCCTAAAAGGGGGACATTGTGTGCCACAGCTCAGAGGCACAAGCAGCTCCGCCATGCTACTGGTGCAATGTGCAAGGATCAGAGGCACGAGCGGCTCCGCCATGTTGGACTGGGCGGAGCCAGCATACAGTACCTGTTTTTGACCTAGGAATGTCACAGCTTAGATTCTTAAGTGCTTAGTGATTTAAAGGCGCCAAACAAAGTGCTCCTGGATAGTAAAAAATTACAGATTCACAATAAAACAGATTCAGACACTGTTGGATGAATGTACCTAGGCTTGGGAGAGAGAAGAAAAAGAATATAAAGAATAAAGTTAATTTCTTAAAAAGAAAAAGGGTAAAGTCTTTAAAGAGACAGAGTACAGAAATACAGATAGTTATAGATTAAGAGAAATAAAGAAAAATAAGCCACATAAAAATGGAAAATTCACAGAGAGTCTGGATTATGTACATTGTGTTTTCTTTAAAATTTTTGACTGTGAAGGAGCTAAGTACAGAGAGACATTCCATTATATGGGCTGCTAAGCTGAACCTGCACATATGTTCTAAAGGTATCTTGACTTCAGAATTTGGATCTAAGGTTATGATGCTTTGGAAAAGTCCTTCTTTTGTTTTCACAGAGGACCAGACCCTATGGATTTCTTCTATTCCAATTTGGTATGATAGACCACGCCCTCCTGAAAGGTTGCTGTGAACACCCTCAAAAAATTACTTCACTCAACTGCCAACTGAGATGACCCTGGCACACAGGTTATACCATGAAAGATCTAATTAACGACGCCCCCATTCAGCAGGAAGCAGTTTGGAGAGAGAAAACTACGCCCATGTTCCCAAATATTGTTTATAAATGTTCTTTTACATTTAAAGGGGGATATGATATAGATATGAATAATTTGCATTGGTATGGATTTTCAGGTCAATTTTGTTATATGTATATGTATTTTTGATCTTGATTAAGGTATTGTGATTGTGTAGTTCATTTAAAATGTAATGTATAATTAGGAAATATAGGTTGTTAATGGATAATCATTGCTAATAGTTAAGCTTGTAGTCATGTTAATTAGATTTTCTAGATATATAGAGATATATTTCAATTAGATAGGCATTCTTCATATCTTTCAAAGACTGCAGAATATGGCATTTAAAATATTTTAATAACTTAGGACTTTTCATGACAAGGAGACACGTCTGCTCCTGGCAGCACAAGCTACTTCAAGAGGAAGATGGGCATCGAAGAGGATCCTTATGGAGTCGGATAGTCATTTGGGCAAGAAACTGCTCTTGCCTGGACTGTTGCATAAACTGGACACAGAGAACCCGCAGAGAGAGGATTGCTGAACTTGCCTAAAGGTGAGATGGTCTTTCGGGGTTCCTGATTCATGAAAGAGTCTGCGAGACATTCTGCAGGACACAGCAGAAAATGACTGAACTGTCTTTGAAATTTCCTGCTTCATGGAAATGTATCTGGATACCATGGGCCTGTAGGCCGAAGATGGATGCCCCAACGGTACCAAAGAACTTTGGGTGACTGTCCAGGCAGCGAGATGTCTCTGTCATTTCTAGAGTTTTCTTATTTCTTGTGTACTTAGGTAATATTATATCCTTCTGGAGTCTTTGATGGAGTTGAAGAATGAATAGTTATAGTTTTCCTTAGTTATGGTAAGAGATAAAATAGATATAAATATTGTAACTGTAATTCTTACTTGATAACTGTTTTGTTATATGTAATTTTGCTATGTTAAGTTAAAGCCTTCTCTCTTTGTTTAAACAGAAAAAGGGGAAGTGATGTGGGAGTGTCATATATCAATCTGTTGATTTCATTGGCTGAGCAATAAAAGAAACTGCTTGGCTGGCCCTCAGCTTAGAACATAGATGGGAGGAGTAAACAGAATAGAATTCTGGGCGGAAGAGGAAGTGAGGTCAGACTCTGCTCTGCTCCCAGAGAGACCCGACAGCTCTGCTCTGGAGCAGAGACGCCATGCTTGCCATGCTACACTCTCCCAGGATGGATGAAGGCTAGAATCTTCCTGGTAAGCGCACCTTGGGGTGCTTACACACATCATTAGAAATGGGCTAGTCCAGGTGCGAGAATTAGCCTATAAGGGCTAGAGTATGGGCCAAGCAGTTCTTTAAATGAATACAGTTTGTGTGTTATTATTTCTGGGTATAAGCTAGCCATGCGGGCGGCCGGGTGCCGGGGACGCAGCCCCGCTGCCGCTCCTATTTCAACAAACCAACAAGCTTCTCTCTCCTCCAACACTCAGGTATATTTCTAGCTAGTTCTTAAATCTTGAATTAACCTATTTCTATTAATCTGTGTATTGCCATGAGGTTGTGGCCTGCTGGGTAAGGTTCCAGCAGCTGTCTCCTTCAGCAGCTACATGACATCTCTCTGACACCATCTATTCTCTATCTCTGTTCGGACTTCCCACTTGGCTTTGCTCTGCTAAGCCATTGGCCCACAGAGCTTTATTCATTATTCATTATCCAATAAAAGCAACACATATACAGAAGGATATCCCACATCACACAAGAATTTATGTCTGCTTCACAAACACAAGACAGGGCTAACTAGGAATGGTATAGGTTTCTGAAACAAACCTCAAAGCCAGCTCCCAGTGACTATCTCCAACAAAGCCACAGTTCCTAAACTTTTCAAACAATTCCATCAACTGGGAAACAAGTATGCAAAAATATGACTCAATGGGGACCAGTCTCATTCAAAATAATCATTTTAAATGCTTTGGCAGTTACAGAGATACTAGGTCAGACATGGGCCGAGCAATGAATGGCTTTCAAAAAAACTAAGAACAGCTTGGTTTTTCACTTTGGTCTTTCTGACAGCTTTATATCAACTTGACACAAGTTAAATTATGAGAGGTGGGAACTCAATTAAGAAACTGCCTCCATAAAACTGTGCTGTAAACAAGCCTGTAGGGTATTTTACTTAGTAATATGAGGGGAAAGTCCAGCACTGAGAGCAGTGCTATCCCTGGGCTGTGGTCCTGCTTTATAAGAAAGCAAGCTGAGCAAGCCATGATAAGCAAGCTATATGTAGCAGCCCTCAATGGTCTCTGCAACAGCTCCTGCCTCCAGGTTCCTACAGTGTGTGAGGTCCTGTCCTGGCTTCCTTCCACGATAAACAGTGACATGAGAGTGTAAGCAAAAGAAACCCTTTCTTCCCCAAGCTGCTCTGTGTTTGAACCCAGGAATAGAAACCCTAAGACATTCCTGGATTTGCATATTCTAACTGTTTATTTTCCTGAAGTTCTAGACAGTCATTCAACTTTGTACATCTTTAAGGAAGTGGTTTCCTTCTGTGAACTTCAGTCTGGAGTTACCCTTGCAGACCAACTGTTACAAAAGCTCATTGCTTTCCTACTATCTGATAAAGGTAAGGCTGAGTAAGCAGAAGAGCAGTCTTCATGAAATTGTTGGCAAAGTCATTAAGAAATAAATCTTTGGATGCCATCAAATCTTTCAGACACCAGTATCTGGGTCAATTTTTTTCTTCTTCTTGTATTTTCTGTATCTGAAATAAATAAAATGATGTGTATATTGTATAAACATAAGTAGTTTTACTTATGTACATGGTGTTTACCATATATGCCTGTGAATCATATGCGTACCCAGTGCTTAGGAAAAGTCAGAAGAGAATATCAAGGTTACAAAGAGTTGTGAACTACCATGTAGATGCTCAGAACTAAAACCAGGTCCTCTGCAAGAGCAACAAGTCCTCTTAACCAATGAGCTATCTCTGCAGCTCTGGACATAAATATGAGATTATATATAAAGCTAAAATAATCATGGATGCTATATGGCCTAAATAAGAAAGGTAGCAGGTAAGAGAGGCAGACATTTTAACTTATTTCCAACCAAAATCATGCTCTTTAACTAGACTGAATATATGTTTACAGTTATTTGTACTCTATGAAATATTTCATTTGATGCTCGGAGTATCTGAGATAAGTTACTAGTTTTCAATTTTCATTTATTTGAGGGTGAAGATCAGGGCAGATGGATTCCATAGCTATAACTTCCTGTGGGATTCTTAGCTCTACTTTAAGGAAAAACTTGTATTTACTATCTAAATTACTGATACGTTTTACTTTTAATTACTAGTTTCATCTGTCTTACTAAGTTAATACTACATTAGATTTCAGCTTGGGAATTAAATGGATAGTCATAGAAAGAATCAGATAACAATATAGTATCTCTTTTCATTTCTTTTTAACAAAATTGTCCTTTTCCCAGATAGCAAATACTATTAGTGAGCAGAGATAGAAATGAGATCTGATTTGAAATCAAGACTTTTATAGATTTTTGTTAGCTTAGTCAAATCTCATTTTTAAATTTTATGTTCAAGAAATGGAAAAAAGACCCACTATGTAATATTGTCTACTTACTTCTCATTAGTAATATACGAATATTGTGCATATATACATGTGCCTATATATCCTAAGTATACTATTGGGACACCTTTAAATGTCTTTTTAAATAAAGAAACACTAACTTCTAGGGTAAGGGGGCCCAAGTATCTAACACTAATACTTGGAAGGTACAGTCAGGAGGATCTCTGTGAGTTTGGGGCCAACCTGGTCTCTAGCCAGAGCTACAAAGTGAAATGCTATCTCAAAAACAAAACAAAAAACAAATAACAAAACCGATGGGTGCTGTGGGACAATGGTCTTTACCCTGTAAAGATTTGTTGCTTGTATTGCTTTAATGAAATGCTGATTGGCCAGCAGCCAGGCAGGAAGTATAGGTGGAGCAACCAGAACAGAAGAATTCTGGGAAGAGGAAAGGCTAAGTCTGCACCTGCAGAGGAAGCAAGATAAGAATGTCTTGCTGATAAAAGGTACCAAGCCACGTAGTTAACACAGACAAGAATAATGGGCTAATTTAAGATCTAATAATTAATAAGAAGCCTGAGCTAATAGGCCAACCAGCTTATAATTAATGTAGACCTCTGTGTGTTTCTTTGGGATAAGAGTAACAAAGAAGTGACACTCTAATCAAGGAGGAAGAACATCTGACCAAGAAAACAGTCATTGGAAAACCACCATCACTAAGAGGACATAACAGCATGATCGTCATTTGTAGTTTGCTGGAGCCAAGAACACCACTGTTTTTATATTCAGGAAAATACACCAAGGGAATTTTAAGTATCTCAGACAGTTTTTTAAGTGGTAAATACAAAAAGCTCTTACTTGCTGAGCCATCTCTCCTGCCCCAATTCTATACCCAGACTGAAGAGAATCTTTCCTGTTTCATCTTTTTTAATAGACAAAAAAATCTTAGTTTTAGTCCACTTTCGCTTAGCTCTTTGTATTTTGGCAGTTCACTGTGGAAAAACTAATGAATTACGAATTTTAAATTTATATTTTAAAGTCCCTAGTAATGTATCCTTCAGCAAAGATGGCTTTAGTTTTTCTTTTCTTTTTCTTTCTGTTTTTTTGTTTGTTTGTTTGTTTGTTTTTGTCTTTCAAGACAGGGTTTTTCTTTGCAGCCTCGACTGCCTAGAACTCGCTCCGTGGATCAGGCTGGCCTTAGACTCACAAGAGATTCTCCTCTCTCTGCCTCCTGAGTACTGGGATTAAAGGCACCACCACCTGGCTAGTCTTTATATTTCATAAGATGCCCAGTAGTTATTTTATAAGAAGAAAACTGGTATTTTCAAAAAGGTTTAGATCTTAGATTGAAAATAACATCTTTGGCTAAGGAAGCCAAAAGCTTTTGTCAATTCTGACAATTAAAAGTTTTGTAGAGCCATTTGTTGGTAGAACTAACCCAGAAGAATGAATGACAAACACAATAAAATGTTGTATAATAAGCCAAATTTTATAAACAGATTTAAACGTTTATTTACTAAAGTGAGTTTCTTAATCACTTTATACTTTAACAGGAATGCCTCCAGTAGGAATACTTCTCCCTCTCATAATGTTCCCTATAGCTAAGGATGTGGTTTTCCAGCAAGGGAAAGTTTTAGCTGGGAAAACACACAGACTAGCTCACTATCACTAACACATCATTATATCCTTGTGTCAGAGTCATGTGGATAAAACATAATTGTTCAATTCTAAATATCAAATCCTGGTTTTCTATGCAATTTTTTGTAAACAAAAGATGTTTTTGTCAGAAAGTTTTAAGTTTTAAATTTTTCAATTAAATTTAGTGTACAAACATGTGTATTATGTCAAAGGACAACGAGGGAGTTGATTTTCTCACTCTCTCAGACATTCCCTAGAGCTCAAGTCAGGTTATCAAGAGGGGGGGGCGGGGCAAATGCTTTTATCCAATGAGACATTTGCCATCTCAAAAGTTATGTCTTAATTCTATATTAGTGTATTTAATATTTACCCAGAGAGCTTTAAATAGCATATAAATAAATAAAGTGAATATAGAATATATTTACAGGTTAGTTTTTACAAACTTTTTGGTGACATACTTTGGTCTTTTAGATTTGTATTTAGAACGAATATCTTATTTTACAATATAAAAATCCTCCCTTAATATGACAAGTAAAAGTCACATACTTTAGGATGAAAATCTTACTTTACAATACAAAAATCTTTCCTTAATGTTACAAGTCAAAGCAATCGATACGTTAAATGAATTTATGAATGTGTTAAAGGAGAGTTAATTCCAAATTACACTTATGATATAACCTGGGTACACGAACATGTTGAAAAGTTGTAAAATTCTCATCTGTCGCAGAACCCAGGTAAACTTCACTGTTACTTGGATTTTTTAAAGTTTTTTTGCAAATTTTCTTCCCTTGTTCTCAGAACAGTTTGAGTTACAGAATGTTACATTCCAGTGGGAGGACAAGAACACATAAGGGAAACAAACATAAAAAGAGCCAAAAAATTTAAATGTTAATTGTGTAATTGCCATTTTGCATGCAAAATGTATTTGACCCTTTGGATAGCTGAGGGACACAACAAATGCCTACTCTTTGCTGGAGCAAACCAATCAAACAGTGCAGGTTGTAGGAGACTTGCTATTGCAACCAGTGACGGCAGGCTGGACCCAGAGCATCGGTGTGTTCACTAGAAAATCTGAAAATATTTATTATCATATTCATAGTCTTTCTCCCTTAATCAGAAAAGCTTCTCTCTGTAATGAACAAGAGTCCAGAATATGGTGCAGAGAGCAGTGCAATGAACAAAGGTGCTGAGAATAAGTGAGAGCTGAGTGCTGAGTCCTAAACAGGATTTGTACTACCCACTCTTAGGCTCAGGGACCATCAGGAGAAAAGCCAGAAAGAGCAAGAAGCAAAGGACAGGGAGAAGGCCTGGGAAATGCTCAGTCGTGACCTCACAGCAGCTGTGGCTGCCTTCAATGGGCCTGAGCTGCTGTGGAATAATCCTTCTGTAAACTGTAAAATCTGTTGCACTCATTGTTAATAAAATGCTGATTGGCTGGGAGCTAGGCAGGGTTTTTGAGGCAGAGAGAATGCTGGGAAGAAGGAGGGCAGAGTCAGGATTCCCGGAAGACAATCAAGACGAATGAATGTGCTTGTTGAAAGAAGGTACCACATAGGGTACAGGGTAAATAAGAAATATGGGTTGATTTAAAATATAAAAGTTAGCTAGTAACAAGAATAAGCTACTAGCCAAGCTTTCATAATTAATAAGTCTCCCTGCCATTTATTTGGGAGCGGCAGCCAGAACACACAGAAACTCTGCCTACACTACACAAGACTGGATTTATCAACAGTCAATCAAAGATAATGTGGGCTTTACCTATCCCTGCTGAACTACTGGCCACTGATGGGCTGGAGGAGCAGTCTTTGTCTTCAGTTCTGAAGTCACTGAGGAGCCAACCAGGTTCCAATGGATAGTTCTGAATCTATGAACTCAGTGGACTCCACTGAAAAGGGGGACAGGGGTGAAAGATGTAAGAAAGGGATTTGTGTGTATGGGTGGTATAATAAAAACAGAATAGAAGGAAGTTTGGAAAGAGTAGGTAGTTACAATAATCAAAATATATACTTTATACATGAATGAAGTTGTCAAAAATAAAAATTATTTTAAAAATACCCTGAATGTAAATTCTTAACTTTTGTGATAGATAGATAGATAGATAGATAGATAGATAGATAGATAGATAGATAGATAAAAAAAGCTGGAACCAAAGTTCATATGGTAAAATGCTTGCCTAGCAAGGATAAAGTCCTGGGTTTAATCCCCAGCACTGCAAAACCTGGGAATGGTAGGGCACATCTGTCCTCAGGTGGTAGAAGCATGAGGACCAGTGATGTGGGAGGGTCATATATCAATCTGTTGATTTCATTGGTTAATTAAATAAAGAAACTGCTTGCCCTGATAGGTTAAAATATAGGTAGGAGGAGTAAACAGGAGGAAGATGGGAGGAGTAAACAGAACGGAATGCTGGGAGGAAGAGGAAGTGAGCTCAGACCCGACAGCTGAGGCAGACGCATGAAGCTCAGACCCAGGATGGACATAGGCTAGAATCTTTCCTGGTAAGACTGATGCTACAGATTATTAGAGACGGGTTGATCGGGATATGAGAATTAGCCTGTAAGGGCTAGAGTTAATGGGCCAAGCAGTGTTTAAAAGAATACAGTTTGTGTGTTGTTATTTCGGGGCATAAGCTAGCCAGGCGGCCGGGGTGCTGGGGACGCAGCCCCGCCGCTTCTATTACTACACAGGACAAGCCTAAGCTAAGGCCGATGTTTCATAATTAATAAGATGTCTCCATGTCATTATTTTTGAGTTGGCAGCCAAACCAAAGCTTGCTTCATACCTTCATGAGAAAAGTCTGGAAGAAACTAAATGTGAAAGAATGAAACCTCAATATAATAAAGTCTACACACACAAATGCACAACCAACATCATACTGAATAGGGAAAAACTACTAGCTCTTCTCTGAAATTTGGAATGAGAGAAGTGTGCCCATCCTCACATTTCTTACTCAATATGCTATTTGAAATCTTAGCACAATGAGGTAAATATAAGAAATAAAAGGGAAACAAATAGGAAAATGAGAAGTCAAATCATTCTTTATACATGACATAATCTTATACTTATATGGCCTTAATATTATCACCAGAAACCTCTTAGATCAAATAAGATAAATTCAGCAAAGTAGTGGGATACCAGATGAACCCACAAAGATCAGGAAGAGCTTGTCTACTTCCACTCTCCCTTACTTTCCCCTCCTCTCTCTTTACTCCTACACCTCCCAAAGTTGTCCTCTGTCATGTGCTATGACATGCATGCGCACACGTGCACACACATGCACACACACACACCAAATAAATGTATTCTTTAAAAAATACGACTAATATGCTAGGAAGGGAAAACACTGGAATCATCTCCAATGATTGGTTAAAACAAAAGTGCTAAGCATAGTGGTGTATGCCTGTAATCTCAACACTCAAGAGGCTGGGGCAGGAAGATCACAAGTTTAGGACAAATCAGGGCTACAGGGAAAGACTCTGTGTATCAAAAATATATACACACATACAAACATGCATACATATGATTAAAATTCCAAACTAGAGGGGGCTGGAGAGATGGCTCAGAGGTTAAGAGCATTGCCTGCTCTTCCAAAGGTCCTGAGTTCAATTCCCAGCAACCACATGGTGGCTCACAACCATCTGTAATGAGGTCTGGCACCCTCTTCTGGCCTTCAGGCATACAGACAGAATATTGTATACATAATAAATAAATAAATATTAAAAAAAATTCCAAACTAGAAGAAAACTTACAAGTAAAGATGAGGAGAGAATTCTAGCTAATGTTAAAGCGCGCGCACACAAATAAATAAATAAATAAATAAATAAATAAATAAATAAATAAAATAAGCAAGCATGAAACAAAACACAAAGAGTACCTTCCAAGAGTCAAGCAATGCAGTTTTCCTCAGGATGTAGCTTATATAAGGAAGAAGTAGAAAGTTGTACTGAGAAAACCAAAATAAGAACTGCAGTTATGCAGAGGGGAGGAAAGTCTGAACTAAACCCTTTCTACATTGTAGGTTCACACATTATTTTAACATGCTCACTGAATAGAGGAAAGATAGAAAGGGCACAAGCCTGTCTGCCTTTCTGTCCTGGCCTTCTAAGCTTCATGGGACTTGCTGTGAATGCGGTAAGTTCAGTTGGTATAAACACTGGTATCTTCTACCACAGAGAAATCCCTGATAAAGTCATGCTGTGTGGCTGGGGATCTAGTACACCTGGCAGAATACTTCCTAGCACGCAGAAAGCTCGAAGTTCCAGCTATATGAGCCCAGCATGAACAAAAGTCAAGCTTTAAAAGCAGACCTGATCTACAGTCTTACTACCACCACAGTGCTGAGATGCTATGCAAATGGAAACTGGTCAGAGCTGGTTAACTACATGGAATTCCTGCAGAAACAACTAAACTCCAGAGCAAAGTCACTTCCCAAATGTTGGGCAAGGGGCAAGCACCAATGAACATTAAGTCAGATTACAAAACATGCCACAGAATGAACTATCACCTAGAGAGACTATCCACCCGCACAGCCAACAGGAAAATGTGCAAGCATGCTTTAGATATAGAACTTAGTTTAGAAATTAAGTAAGGCTAAATATCCAGTGGTAACAGGAAGAATAAAATATTATAGGCAAAAAAAAAAAAGAAGTAACCAAGAATAAAGAGTAAAGGAGACTAAATGAATACTCCTAGCTACATACTCGCTCTCTAATATGCCTGTAACCTACTGGTAAGGATTGAGAGGTTTGGGAGTGATGAGATTCTAAATAGTGAAAAGTGAAAGCTTCCCATGGCGAATATAAGGAAAACAGCTTGCACAAGATAAAAAGGGGCACACAGCAGTAAGAGGATGACCTATTTATTATTTACCTTCGGACAGTCTTGTAGATCACCACAAATTACTAACAAGTAGATACATTTTCATTAGTTTGTGCTCACCATGGTGTCAAGAATTAAAGCACGAAGAATACTAATTATACAGGAAGAACTGATACTCTGGCATTTTAGTGGCTCTCTGAAGTGAAGAAATGAATTCTTTTGGGACTCTTGATTTAAAAAATTCCGACAGAAGAAAAGCAAATGACATTCTGGTGACAGCATGAGCTGGAAGGTGGCTGATGGCATCTAAGAGTCACAATGATCAGCCCAAGACTGAGGCAGAAGAGAGACCAATGCAGACCTAGCACATCTAGACTATTATACAACCCGCTCTGTTTCTTTCCTGAACGTCATCTGGGGCCAGGGATCGCTCTCAGTAGGTAAAAGCACTTGCCATGCAAACTAGACAATCTGGGTTCAGTACCTGCAACTCATCGTGGAAAGAAAGATCTAATTCTTGAGATATCCACACACCCACATTCACACACACACACACACACACACACACACACACACACACACCATAAAATGCTTTTGAAAGTTTTGAAGATATAATAGTCTAATGATGAATACATACCTATCAATCCGGCATCAATGTACAGAACATGAAGCCCCCCAAATGGGAAGCACTACAGAAAGATGATTTTGTGAACAGAACGAGACACTACTCACGCCTATCAGAAACCACAATGACTTAACACAGAAATGAGCAGCAAGCTTCACTGCCACTGTACAGATGTCAGTACTACAGAAGAGGCTTTGAGAGGAAAGGCAAACACAAGAAAAGACACAGCAGAAGCAGGGAAAGAATGGAAGGAGAAGGGTGCTATAAACTGGGACAAGGGCAAGACAGGCTAGAGCTGGCTGTCATACAGTGAAGGTGCGCCCAGAGAGAGACACTTTGACTCCAGGGAAAGGAGTGGAGTTTAACCAAAGCACATCAAGGGACTGAAGGAAATGCTAGGTGTGGGCCCAACTGGGGAGGGAATGAATATACAAATTTAGCCGGGAGGGGTGGCACACAGTACACCCTGTGAGTTTGAGGCCAGTCTGGTCTAGAGAGAGTTTGAGGGCAAGCAGAATGGTTACACAGAGAAATCCTGTCTCACGCCCCACCCATCCCCCAAAGCCCAAAAAACATAGATATATATTATAATAATCACAATAACATAGCCAAAAAAGGAAGCAAGGGTCTGGATACAGCAATGGTGCAGGAATGCAGAAATGGGCTATCTGTGAGCCACATTTTGAAGCGAGGAGGAAAAAGAAAGATACATAAAAAGAATGGGGCTGGGAAGACGGCTCCCTAGTTAAGAGTATGTGCTCTTCTTCCAGAGAACTAGAGTTCCTTTCCCAGCACCCACATCAGGCTGCTACAGCTGCCTGCCGGCTCACAACTGTCTGCACTCCCCAAGACATCCAACACCTTTTTTTTTTTTTTTTGGTATCTGAAAACACTTACACTCATGTTTGCACTAGCTACAAGACGCATAATTAAAAATAAAGGTAAAATATTTTTTTAGAAACAAAAACTGGATTTGGTGACAAGCACCAGGGAGCTAAGGAGATGTTGTCGAGAGAACTCTAAGCCTTCAAATCAGACACAGAGGAAAAGGGCCATGAAAAACCTGGAAAGGGGACAGTATAACAATATAAAGGAAACTGGGTTTCTCTTTAGGATTTACAGAATTAAGAAATGATACGGAGCTGAAAGAGAAACTGAATTTATGTATGAAATGATCCACAGTGACAACAGAGCCAGTGAGGTCAAAAGGGTTTACCAAAGGCTGGCCTGCGGTATTTGGATGTACAGGACACAACAAAAATGAGCTCTTCAGGCCCTTTTCTTTTGAAAAGTGTTTAGCTACAAACACATCCTATACTTCCTCGACATTTCGGGATATCCACGGGCCTATTAATACGACTTTGGTTTCAAACATTAAGCTCTTGGTTTGGGGAGAACGATGTGGTTAGCGCTTTGAGTGGCATCCAAAGTTAGGAACAGAAAGAAAAAAGCACACAAGCAAACCAGAAAGCATTGAAGGAGAGTTGTCTATAAAATTCTGCAATAACTTTCTAACGCAATAGATACCAAAGAGAATAAAATACAGGAAAAGCAGAGTAAAGAGCCACAACTGAGAGGAAACAAGAGTCTAGCTCTGACCTTTTTACAAAGGTATGCTCCCCAAATGAAGCAACAAATTCCGTCTTTACTGGCTGAGGAAAACAACGCCAAGTACAGGCTGTTCTTGTATCAATTCTGCATGAGAATACCTACTAATAGAAATCAGTGAACTAACCCTTTCATTAATCCAACACCATTTAAGAGGAGGGCCACTGCTAGGAAGATTTTAAAATGAGTTGTAAGAATAGAAAAACAAGATAAACAAAATAGAAAGATAAGCAAAAACTATCAAGTGACATCATTATACCTTCTTTCGTTGTGGTAATGCACCATCCTGATTGCCTGAAATACATTGTTTACAATCAAGAATGCAGTTCTAGAATACCATTGTTCTTGGAAATAAAAACAGCATTTTAAAACGTATTCTATGATAGTCGCTTATGTCAACATCTATCTCTAAGACATTCCTCGGAGTGTCACTACTTTTCCTTAAAATGATCACTGTACTGGGCACAGAAACAGGTCCTCCCCCCTCTCCCCCGCCCAGAATCATGACAGAAATGACAGAGACGACGGAGACAAGAGTCACTGCAACCTGATGACTCAGACAGTTTTCCTCATCTTTTTAAAAGGCAAGTACATCTGATTCTGCTTAAGCAACAGCGGTCTGGGATAGGAACACACGCGAAGAGACAAATAAATCGCTGCACGCTGCCCGGTCAAGGACGACGTACGACGGAGAAACCGTCAGGTCTCCGGTGGACTAACTGCCCGAGAACACCCTGTCCGGGACCCAGCGCGCAGCCGGGCCGAGGAGCCGGGCGGACGGGCCGGCCCACGGGCGGGGGCGGGACGCGACCAACCACAACACCCGGCGGCCCTGCCCGCGACCCCGGGGACGACGGGAGCCAGCGCGCCCGGCCGCGGACGCCACCCGCCACCCGCCGGCCCTCGGCCACTCACCGGGACGCGGGCAGTCACGGGCGCCGCGGCGGCCACTCGCCTGCCTCCGTCCGCGTCAGCTGCGGCGCCCGGAACCCAAACAGACGACCGCCCGGACGAGCGCCGCCCTCCGCCGCGCCCCGCCCCGCCCCAGCGGAAATGACGCTGTCTCTGGGTGGGGCTTTCTGCCGCTAACTCTCCTAAGCTGGCGCGACTCTCCGTGGCCGTGGGAAGGAGCTGGGTGCTGGGCGGCTTCAAGACGCTTGGTAGCGGCGGGAGGGCAAGCTGGGCTCTTCGGTCGCGGGCAGGTCCATGGCTTTTAAGCTCAGTGCTGGATCTCAGCGTAGAGTCCCTAATGGCTTGCTTGCTGGTAGCCGTCCGTTTTCGGCTGAGCTTGCCTGCCGGCTCTGCGCGTGCTCTGGGTTGCCCCGGTCCCTGGGAACTGCTTTCAGAGCCGGCTGTGTCTGAGCAGACTGGCTGGACCCTGTGATAGTGCAGTGGTGACACTTTCTCATTGTCTGTTTCTATTAGGCTACCCCGTCTGTCGACCGAAAAGCTATTTTTCATTATGTTGTCCTGTGGAAGTTACCGTATACAGTCCCAATGGTGGCCCTGTTATCAACACGTCAAAATTCTGATGGGTTTTGTATACCAGAGAGGCAAACTAGTGTCAACTAGTTAAGTAGAGCGTCAGATGAGGTACTCAAGGCTCGGGGTGGTAGGGTTCTGTAGCCCTATAAAATGAAGATGATTTAAAGCCCTTTAAGGAAGGGCATTACATGTGTTGCCAGACTCACTGAGTTTTAATTAAGGGGGACCAGCATGACAGAGTTTAAGGATGTAGAGAGATTATAAACTCAGAGGCCAGCCTGGTCTACATAGGGTGACCTTGACACTTTCTCCTCCCCTAAAAAAGAGAAAGAGAGGGGAAAAAAAAAAAAAAAACAGAGCATGTTAGGTGTAGGGGGACTCAAAAAGTTTGGTTGTGTCTACCATAATGTCTGGTAAGCCCTAACAGTGTATTAGCTATTAACTAGCTACGCAATAGTTACAATTTGTACTCCATAAATTAAAATTTAGAAGGGCTAGGAAGTAACTTTAATTCTTGGTTTCTCATTGTTAAAATACCCTGACACTGTTGAAACAGTGAAAAGATTGTTCAGAACTATTGCTATGGTGAGCTATCAGGTCCAAGTTCTGACACAACAAAAAGTGGAATTTAGAGGCAGCAGGCAAAGGGATGGAAGACTGTACAGGGGTGACATGAGAACCAAAGCGAACCCAATCTTGCTGAGGGCAGGTGAGAGTGACCAGTGACCCAGGATGGGTACTCATTTTCTGTGACTTAGAAGATGTTTGCTAACACTGGTCTTAGGCCTAAAGAGCTCAAAGCATGACAGCTACCTGTCATTTGCATAGATGGAACCTAACTGAATGTTCGTCAAGGAGTGAGTTCATCACCGTACCCTCTCCCTTTGCATTAATTCCTTACGTTAGTCAGATAATGGAGGATGCCCAGGGTTTCTTCCTGTATCAAGACTTCCCACGTAACTCAGTTCCTCCTATCCCTCCCTTTCCTTCCTTGTTAATGACCAGACCAACGAAGCTTGGTGATCTCACATCACCAGCTCCTGCCACTCCTTCAGCTCTGTTTTCTCGTTTTCCTTGCTTTAGAGCTTTCTGCTTGTCAGTCTTACAGAAACTGGTTCTGCTGTTTGTAAGTAACCTCTCACCCCAGCGTCTTGCGCAGGTAATCATCTTTCAAAACTGCAGATGCTGTCATGTGTTTTCCCAGAGCAGAAAGCTTGGACCAGCAATCCATCTCCGGTAAACCACAGGGTCATGATAAGATTTGACTATGTGACCTCTTACCACCTGTCCTTACCCTGTCCCAGAGCCTGAGGGTATAGCAAGTTTTCTCTGTCCTGCCAAGCCAGTTCCCCAGTCATAACACAAAGACTTATTATTAATTATGAAGGCTTGACCAATAGCTTAGGCTTGTTTCCAACTAGTTGTTACAACTTTTTAACCCATATGTTTTAATCTATGTTCTTTTATGTGCCTCAGTTACCTTTACTCTGTAATGCCCATGCTGTTTGTTCTGCAATTCTGGGGTCTCCCCTTCTTCATCCCAGTGTCCCGTGTGTCTGGAAATCCTGCCTAGCTATTGACCGTTCAGCTTTTTATTAAAGCAATCAGAGTGACATTTCTTAAGTGTACAAAAACATCATTCTACAGCATAGGGCATACTAAGGTCTGGAGTTTTATTTTTTAAAACAAGTTACTTCTTTTTATAACTCTCTGTACTTTTTTTTCCCCTTTCACAAGCCTGTGTACATTTATCCAATACTATGACCCTTTTAGAGGTCTT
Source organism: Alexandromys fortis (assembly GCF_014885135.2). Lineage (NCBI taxonomy): Eukaryota > Metazoa > Chordata > Mammalia > Rodentia > Cricetidae > Alexandromys > Alexandromys fortis. Next base: position 22,086,159 of record NW_026067909.1, read on the forward strand.
TTCTATCTAAATATGTCTTTATTGTGTATGTGTAATTGTTTTCTGACCAGAAACACTTTTTTTTTTTTAATTCTAAGCAGGTGTGGCTATGGCCAACACAGCCCTGCCTGCTTGCTCCACCCAGTCCAACATGGCAGAGTTATGTTCGCTGCCTCTGAGAGCCATGTACATTGCCCCATTTTTAGGCACAGAGCAGCTGTATGTTGCCATTAAGCAAGTTGCAGCACTCTGCTCACAGACCCCATTTAAATGCTCAGCCACCTGAAGTAGCCAGAGTTCATGCTGGGAGCATGGCCCAGGAAGGCCACTATTTTGATACCACACTTTGTGTTGTTGTTGTTTGTTTGTTTGTTTTTTGTTTTGTTTGTTTTTGATACCACTGAATCCGGAAGACCTATCTTAAAAGAGCTGCAGTATGCTGCCATCAAGCAGAGCCCATCTGAAAAAAAAAATGCGGCTAAACTTTGCTTTTTAGTGTCTAAAATTCCTTTCCAATCCCTCTCAGGTTTATGTGGACTTAGCTAGCACATGTTAGAGCACTAATCTGTTGTTCACTGACTCTGTTGGGTGCCGTGTTTGTCATAACCAGAACCTGGACACAAGCTAAATGCCCCTCGACCACAGAATGGATAAGGAAAATGTGGTGCATTTTCACAATGGAGTGGTACACAGCAGAAAAAATATGACAGCACGAAATTTGCGGGCAAATGGATAGATCTAGAAAACATCATATTGAGTGAGGTAACCCAGACCCAGAAAAACAAATATCATATGTACTCATAAGTGGCTTTTAAGCATAAAGCAAAGAAAAACCAGCCTACAATTCACAATTCCAGAGAACCTAGACAACAATGAGGACCCTAAGAGAGACATACATGGATCTAATCTACATGGGAAGTAGAAAAAGACAAGATCTCTCGAGTAAATTGGGTGTGTGGGGACCATGGGAGAGGATAGAAGAGGAGAGGAGAGGAGAGGAGAGGAGAGGAGAGGAGAGGAGAGGAGAGGAGAGGAGAGGAGAGGAGAGGAAGGGAGGAGAGCAGAGAAAATATATAGCTCAATAAAAACAAAAATGAAAAGATAATTCGTGTCAGATCTATACAGTTCCAGTTCTCTACAGTCAGGAGATTCTACTTGTTAGCCGTGTATAATCTTTAACACCGATGCCCAGGTTTTATCTGTTTGTTTTCTGGAAACTTCGGTTCACATATTTATTTAGGCAACTTTAAAGGACCAAGAGAGACTCTTGGCTGACAGTTTACAGAAAAATGGAAGCCTTAAGTCTGTAGTAGCAGGATCTGAACTGAATTCTCCATCAATCTAGTAGACCCTTAAACGTTTACACTTTTATTTTATTAATATATATTTATTGTACAGAATGGCTTTAACTATAATCTAGTAATCACAATTAATTGAAAGCACATTCCTTCCTCAAACCTACATATAAAATCCTGTTTCTGCTGATACCTTGAGTTCATTCTTCTGAGACCTATGACAAAACACACAGCCAGTAATTCAAACAGACTTCTGATCTATTGAACTGTGACATAATACACTTGTTTTAAGCCACTAAATACATAATGTTTTGTTTCAACAAAATTCATCTAAGTAGCTGCATATAATTCAGAGCTATAAAAGGGAAAATATCTTTACCTGTAGCACTGAGATATTGTATTTAGTAGACATTCAGTAAATATTTGGTGAGTGCATAGTAAATGAATTTAAATCATTGAGCCAAGCTTTCTGAGTGTCTTTTGTATGCTTAGCATTTCACTACATGTGAAGAAGGGCACCTTCATGGATCTCAAAGTTAAACTTCCTTGGAGTGGCGGGTAGGACAACTTTTAAACTGAATCTTAAGAGATCGGATTGTGAGAAGGAAGGCAGGTGGCAGGTGTATTGTATGCAGTAAGGAAAGGCCAGAGCTTTACAGGGAGAAGGGACACTATGATGGAAGGCAGTGAGGGAAGAGCTTAGTCATTGAGTACTCATAATGATGTATCTGTGAAAGTGACTGCTTGTTCCTTCTTCTTAGTAATGGAAACATGTTAAAAGGGTTGGCAGCCGGGCGGTGGTGGCGCACGCCTTTAATCCCAGCACTCGGGAGGCAGAGGCAGGCAGATCTCTGTGAGTTCGAGACCAGCCTGGTCTACAGAGCTAGTTCCAGGACAGGCTCCAAAGCCACAGAGAAACCCTGTCTCAAAAAAAAAAAAAAAAAACCAAAAAAACAAAACAACAACAAAAAAAAAAAGGGTTGGCGGACAACTGGAGCTGAACTTGCACGTGTTATTCCAGGTGCTTTGAGTCCCTGTCAGACTTTAAGACAAAAGGGTAATACAGTAAAGTGTAAGCTTTTCAATCAGTTACTTTTGGTAGAGAGGGCAAAGCTTGAAGGAGATGATGAGCCTGTTACTCTGTTTTCCTCTGTAGACTGTTAATAAAACCATTCCTTTACCACCCCAAAGTTACCATCAAGACTTGCTTATCTATATTTTAGATAAGCTGAATTTTTCTGCTTGCCTTGATGCCAGTTTATCTAACTTCCTGATAGAAAAACAAACCAATTATATAAGGTAATTTTCTGGATTAAGAAAAGCACAGTAGCTTTATTGTTAGACTAATCATATCCTAGATTTTGCCAAAGAACTTAACACAAAAGTTGAAACCTATTGACACATTTTCTTTAACTTGCTTCTGAATCTGAGATGTATTTTATTGATTAGCTAATATTTGTTGCCTTATTTATTCATAGAACATTTCATCCAGTTAAAATTTCAGAAAAATAATCTAAAAGTGCTCCTGATACTCAATTTTATGTTGCTTTCTTATAAACAAGTATCAGTATTTGTATTGCTTAACTTCAGACATAGAAGAGCTGGAGTCTTACCATCCCTACTTACTTTACTGGTTAAAATACTGTGCATGTAATTACTTCTACAAACTTCCCTTTTATTACATTGAAAGTTCTCAGAAACCCAGCTTAATCATTCAAAGGTTTCATGACCTATGGCACAGGAATGAGGTGTGGTGATTGGACAGTAAACTCAGGCTGCCCTCCCTAAGGCCCTCAGCAGTGCCCTAGCGTGTTGGGTCTTCCATGAACCAACTGCTATCACAGACCACAGAATTCACTCGGGACAAAGGGTGTAGACAATGCAGCAAGCCGATTAGTGCTGGCTGGAAGCATGAAGTGGTGTGATTCTGCAATGGAATGAGCAGCATCTCTTCTTTCCGTGTGCTTGACAGTGTTGAGAATTCAGAGATTCTCCATGGAGCTGCAGCCTTTGGGAAGTGAGATACCTGGGGGAAGCAAGTGCTTTGGAGACAGAAATTCTAACCGTGATATTTACTTGAGAAATTTACTGCTGTGGGACAATGGTTTTACCATGTAAAGATTTGTTTCTTGTACTTTAAAATCCCAGAGATACTAAAAGTAAAACTTAAATTTCATAAAATAACTTTTTTTTTCAACACAGGGTTTCTCTGTAGCTTTGGAGCTTGTCCTGGAATTAGCTCTTGTAGACCAGGCTGGTCTCAAACTCACAGAGATCCTCCTGTCTCCGCCTCCTGAGTGCTGGGATTAAAAGTATGTGCCACCACCGCCTGGCCATAAAATAACTTTCAAGTCAGGAGACTGACCACTCAGGTGAAGATAATTATGAGAAAATGTTTAGAAATTGTCAAAGGCTTGACTTTAAAACTTCATTCATGTAAGGAATGTTTGGGAATGGACAATGAATCACTTTTAGTATCTCTGGGATTTTAAAGTTTTTGAGTTTCATGTACTTGTTTTTATTGATTCTATGTTGAGATAAAAAACAATTGGCATAGGAATAAATATTTTGTGATTTTTCTGAGTGGACCCTTAAGTTGAAAAGAATGGATGGATATTTTAATCATTTAAACCTCTCAACACATCCTATTTAAAATTAAAAAAAAATGTTTTCACTTTCTTTGATCTAAATTTCCTATGGAATTTCTTCTCTTGGGGGGGTGGCTTTACAACTGAACTTCTCTTATGGATAGGTTTCTCTTATGGATAGACTTTACAACTGAACGCTAACTAAGTAGTTAAAATGAATGAAGTAGTTAAATTGCATTTTGCATTTGACTTTAATAATCACCATCAATCAAATCTGGCCACAACACAACATATTTTTGTGGTGATTTTCCATTAATAATTGAGGCCCTCCTTAGTGCCAAAGATGAGTAAGTTCGGGCCTCCACTTCTTGGGGACTCTGAATCATAGAAATTGGTAAGAAAAGGGGGGAATTGTAACAAAGCATGGTTTAGTAATAATGTGATCAATTGTATGTGAGGATAGAGGAATAGATGAATAACTTATGTGTGTATAAAGGACTAGAGACATGGCATTTGAATAAGATCCTTACTTACACTCTCTGTTCCTGTTTCCCTGAAAAGTTTAGTCTTACTCAGATTAGCAACAAAGAAAGAGAAAGAGGAGAACTTTGGAGTCTATTTCTCCTATACTGTGGTTGTTTGAATGAGAATGGCCTCCATTTGAAAACTTGGTACCTAGTTGGTGAAACTGTTTCGGAAGGATTCAGAGGTACGGGCCATTTAAGGAAGTCTGTCACTGGGGGATGGTCTTTGAGATCTCAAATGCCTCTGGCCATTCCCAGTGTAGGGTTTCTGACTTTTGCTTGTGGGGTTTTTTTTTTTTTTGGTTGTTTGTTTATTTTTGTTGTTTTGTTTTGGTGTTTTTTATATGAGCTCTCAGCTGCTGCTCCAGTCACCTGTTGCCTGCTACATCTGCTCAGCCATCGTTGACTAAGCCTCTGGAACTGTAAAGTCTTCCTTCTATAAGTTACGTTGGTCACAGTGTTTTATCACAGCAATAGAAAAGTAACTGATATACTCACCATGTATCATACTTCAAAACCAGAGTGGTCTAGTCTCTGTTCTTGATAGTGTTGTGTCTTTACTCATCACTTACCTAGAGATTAAGTATTTTATCTGGGTATGACTTGTGCTAACTTTGTTAGTGTCTTATCTCATTAAAAGGTATGGGGGAGGGTCAGAGAGTAGCTCAGTTGTGCACTTGCCAAGCATGTGTAGGTTTTGGTTTCAGTCCAACACACAAAAGTTTTGTTTGCAGCACTCTTCTTTATACATGTCTTTTTATATAACAACCAGTAATGTGCATCTGCATATTCACAAAGGGAACAAGATTACATTCCCAAGATATGTCAAAATCTTTAGTCTTCTGAACCCAGAATTCATGTTCCTTTTCCAGTGCTCAACATTGTTTTCCTCTGTGTTTTGTCATTTCATAAATTAAAGATAGTTAATGTTGTCAAATTGATGTGATCTAGAGTCACCATGGAAACAGGCATTTAGGTATGTCTGGGAGTTTCTAGATTAGGTTAACTGAAATGTAAAGACCTGGCTTAATATTGGGAGGCACCTCTGCTCTCTCTGTTTGCTGAATGTGGACACAATTTGACCAGCTCTCTCAGTCTCCTACCATCATTTTCTTCCCACCTTGAAGGACCCTACCTTCAAACTGTAAGTCAGAAGCAACCCTTTCTTTCCTTCTTTCTTTCTTTCTTTCTTTCTTTCTTTCTTTCTTTCTTTCTTTCCTTCCTTCCTTCCTTCCTTCCTTCCTTCCTTCCTTCCTTCCTTTCTTCCTTCCATTTTCCCTCCCTCCCTTTCTCCCTCCCTCTCTCATTCCTTCTTTTCTTAAGTTGTGTTTTGTCAGGTATTTGGTTGCAGCAAGGCAAGTATACAGAAACTAACCCAGAAGGTAGACTGCAGTCGATGTGCTGAAAGGGTCTCAGATAACAAAACACAAAATATTAGCGAGGTAAATCAAATAGCTGTTTAATTAACACTGACAAGGAATAGATGTTTTACACTGAATGGTTTTGTGGGGATGGTTTGAACAGCTTGCAGAGAGTGATTGACTTGTCATCCTGTATTACTTCAAAGAGCCCTTGTATTTTAAAACCACACAATTATTGAGTCAATTGACTTATTTTTTCATTTGTGATTCAGATATATTCTAGTTTTGGTCAATTAATTTTCATCTGGACTAACAAAGACTGAATACCAGTAAAAATGATCTCATTTCACATTTATGATATTCCAGCCCATTGTATACATTTAATTACACCCTGCTTTTAATAATAGGAAGTCCAGACTAAGCAAACTAAAGATTAGTTCTCTCTGAAACAGAGTCCTGCTTTATTGCCTCTCATTTTGAATTATAGTTCAGTAGCTAAGAAAACAAGAATGAATCTTACACATTGCTTTCCAGTGATCCAAAACCATTGAACTCTTGCATTTGTTTCCCAATACCACATAACCTGAACATTATAATTTAATTCCTGAAAGTCATGATTTAGTGTGTGATTCATAAACTTTTTAAAAAGAATTTATCAACCTGCTTTGCTTATGGGGCAGTTGTTCTTTTTACCATAGATTTATACCCAATTAATTAAAACATTAAAATTAGCTTTTGTGTATCCACATCTAGAATAAACAACATTTTCATTTCTCTATTCCAGGGCTTTAGAGAGTAATATATGCAAGAGCTTTATGTTTCTCTAAAAAACTTCACAAGATAAAATAATAAAATATTACTATCTCAAGCAGCAGTGGTTAAATTTGGGGAATCCATTTATCTCTTTTCTAATCCAATCAAAGTTATGAGTTCTTGCTGGGCACAATGGCATGTGTCTGTACGTACTGCACTTAAGAGGTGGAGACAGGACTTCAAGGTCCTCTGGTGCACGGTGAGCCTGAAGCCAGATGGGCAACATGGGATTCTTTCTCAAAACGAAGTATGAACTTTTTCCAGAAAAGTGGTTATCATACAATTTTTCATTAAATTATAGGGGATCCAGTGACCTTTCTAAAGGCTTCCATAGTCCAGACCTGAGGTTATAAAACTTAAGACCAGACAAGACTCAACTTTATTTTAACCATGTATTAGTAGTAATATGTCAAGAGACATTTAAGTAGCATTATCTATACTATGCTCAAGTTAATATTTTACAGAGTTGGCCTGAATAATGGGGCAGTAATATACTCACAAGGCAGCAAAATAACTAACATATATTCTTGTTGTGGAACCAGGATTAAGTGCAGCAAATTATTTTTGAATTATGGTTTAAAAGGCATTACTGTCCATTTTACAGATATTCATGGAACTCTGGCTCTGTAAAAGAAGTTTTGCTGAGCAATGAAGTTAAAAGATGGAAGAAAGCTTATACTTTGCTTTATGAAAGCAAGTTAAGAAAGAGTCGGTAACAGAGTTAAAGGAGGTAAAAGAACTGAAAGACTAACGGGACTGGGGCTGCAGAAATGACTGGGGTGGTAACGTGCTTGCTGTGATAACAGGTGGGTCTGAGTTTGGATTCCCAGCACCCCTGTAAAAATCCTGGCATAGTAGCATAGCTGTACTCCTAACAGTAGGGAGGATCCCTGGAGCTAGCTGACCAGCTAGTTTATCAAATTTGTAAGCTCCAGGTTCAGTGAGAGAACCTTTCTCCAATAATAAGGTGAAAAATGAAAACGGTTCCTAACACCCACCTTTTACATCCATGTGCATGTGTACACAGACACATCTGCACAGATCTCAGTCAGCTTCCTATTACTGTGATAAAACACCGTGATGAAAAGCAATGTGGGGAGCCCAGGATTTATGTTGATCATATAACCTGAGTCACAGTTGACTGAGGAAGCAAAGATATAGGACATGAAACTGGAGGCTGGAAGTGAAGCAGAAACACGGAGTAATCATGCTATTTACTGGCTTGCTCTCCATGGCCTGATCAGCTTGCTTCCTTATACAGCCAACGACAACCTGCCCAGGGGTGGCACTTCCCAGTGGGCTGGGACCTTCCTCATTAATCATCAGCAAGAAACGTGCCAGAGTCCTGTCTACAGGCCTATCGATGATGGATGGATTCTCTCAATTTTCCTTCTTCCCAAATGGCTCTACACACACACACACACACACACACACACACACACACACACACACACTTTCATGTCAACCCCCAACTTCTTAACAAGATTATATTTTAAAAATGGTTATGTTCTATTTACACTGCTTTAACTAAGCAAGTAGAATTATGTACTCCAATACGGTTTGACCTTCTGTATTTTGTGTGAATATTTGCTCATTGAGCTTATCATTAATTCAATGGCAATACCTAAATCCTATCTAGTAGATGTGAGTTTTCTATGAAGACGTTCAACATATTTGCTAATCTGTCCCTGTTGTCTTCCTGAAGAACTCTATTTCTGAACATCCTGTCCTGGCTGCCCTCTAGACTTGTAAAGGTGCTTTTGGACCGTGACCACTTTTAGCAACTTAGGATTCTTTTTGCATCTATTTTGTTTTGAATTATCTTTTTACTATTTATTTTTCTAGATCAGCTGGATAATAAATTATCATCTAAAAATCATTCCAGAAAATAATTCTCAAGACTGTGATGGTCCTATTTTTCTATAATCCATTTTACAACAGACCCTTTAACAAGGGTTCAGTAGAGGCACTTTTATGAGAACTTGAATCAAACAATTCTACCTTAGAAATCCTCCCTACTTAGAATTTTCAGATCATTGGTTATTGTCTGCTTGCTTACAGTATAGCCATTAAGAAGCTGAAGTCATTGTTTGAACTGAGATCTCACTTTGATGCACAGGCATGGGATTCTCTTGCTTTAGCCTCTCAAGTAGCTGCAAGGACAGCTGTGCTTCACTATGCCCAGGGGTTCCTTTCTGGGTTCTTGTTCATTTATTGCTTCTTTATTGCAAATCTTTTTGGGTTGTAATTGTTTTGTTTTTAATGTTGCCTTAGTGAGTACCTATTGCCATTTACTGTTCTAGTCACACAGTGGGTTATTTCATTTGGAATACATGTTCTGATCTATAAAATTTTTTTGCATTATTTCTTTCATTATTTTCAACTATTTTTTCTCGTCTACTTTTCTAACCATGCCCATTGTTTAGATACTGAGTCTCCTGGATATACTGTTGAATATTGCATACTGACAGACTGCATGTATTATGATGGCTCTATAAAACTTTAATGGAGTTTAACAGTTCTATTGCCTAGTGATGAAGCTATAAAAGCATCATAGTACATGACACTATGGACAAGGTTGGGTGACGCTGGTTTGAACAAACTCACGACATTGCCCGACCCATGAGAGTACAGCACATAAAATTATTATATATGTAGACAGTAGGAGATAGTATATGTGCACAGTACTGGATAATGATAACGAGTGACTATGTTGCTAGCTTATATACATATACAGAATTTTTATTGTGCTTTCATAGTGAGTTCTCTACTAGAAACATTTTTAGAGTGGTTTTTATTGATAAGAAGATTTTTTTCAATTTTAAGATGTGCTGGGTTAAGACTGTTATTGTCTAGATATATCAAATACAGTCTCTTCTCAGTAAGGTAATAATAGTTGGATTATTTCTCTAAGTTATACTCCACCTATATACTCTGTTTCCTCAAAGTTGTTAATTACAGAGTTAAAATTAAAGCATTGTATGCTGTAAGACAATGCTCTTTGCACACTGTAAGGATTTGTCACTCATATTAGTTTAATAAATGCTGATTGGCCAGTGGCCAGGCAGGCAGACAGGGCAAACAATTTTAGTGCATCATCATGACCTCTGTTTCCATGTACATCTGTGTGCATGAACATGTGTGGGCCCAGGCAAGAAGGGTTTAGTGACTGGACTAATATACATGTAGACAATATTAAGATGAACACTAAATGCATACAAATGAAGTACTAGATTCTTATACTGATAGTAGAAAAATATTTAATTCTGACATGATGTCCTCCATACAGATTTGACTCCAGAACCATCAATGACACTGGCCTTGCAACTAATTATGAATTGAACTTTTCTTTCTCTTTACTAAGTATCATTGCATTTTGTGGAAGGGATTCAAGGAAACCGATCATAGAAATAACAGTATGTCATGTGAATTACTTGGGGTTATATTTTTGTCACATTATTTGACTGAACCATTATTGAATAACAGCATCAGAACTAAAGTAAAATAGTATTCTCAAAATAACTTGGAAGCAAATGACAAATCAGGTTAGCTCTATCTGGAATTACTTTTAAATACAAGGGGAAAGAAAACAAAATATTTTGCCTGCACTGATATATATATATAAACACACACACACACACATATATATTTATGTTAAGTATATACTCCAAACACTGTTTTGTTTATCCATACAGAAGAGTAAACTGAGAAACTGACAGCTTCAAGACTTTGCAAAAGTTATTAAGGCAAGGGTTGGGAATCAGGGTTTGAACTCGGTTAATCCGCCTTTGGAATCTGACACACCACTTGCTTTGGTTTATGAATGAAGTATTTATCTATTGTTTCTGAAATATTTCATGCTGTCCTAACTTTATTGTAAATAATAAACTTATCTATCATGCTCTCCGTATTAATTGATGAGTATGAATACCCTCAATCAGGACACAAGTTATACTTCCAATCTAGTAGAATGCTCAAGGTTGCCCAGCATTTTTGGCATGAGTTTTCGAAGAAGAAACATAGGATTACAATCTACCTGTGTGACCAACCTCACAGCAACCCTATTAGCGAATCAGATGCACTTGAAATGTAGTTTACGTTGAAATGGTGGTCAGCTAAAGCACGGGAAGGGTTGAAAACCACCCGCGTACCGTGCAAACTTCAGTGTTTGAAACTTGATGCAAGCTGCGTTAAGGACCGCGGGCTCAAGCTTTTTGGGGAACTGAGGGATGGTAAGACGAACAGGTGAAAGACCCACGCCTGGCTCTGCCTCACCATGGTGAGGCTGAGTCTTCAGGCCACCCGGCTACTAACGGATAAAACCTCAGCTTCCGGTCTTTATTACGACGGCGGCGATCCTTGCAGCAAACAACCCGCCAGCAGCAGGGCGTGAAGTCAGGTCCTCTCCCAAGCGGGGCCCTAAGCCCCGCGCCCAGCCCATCGCGCCTGCGCATCACCCCGCCCCAGGAGGGAAGGATTTGGGTGGGTGGGGATTCGTCCGACTCACTTCCGCTTCCCCTGACTTCAGCGCCACCCCCTGGAGGCTGGTACCGGAAGTGACGAGGGGCCCAAACGGCAACAACAGTTTTCCACGTGCGCGTAAGGCGCCAAAGTCAGGTGGGCGGGCGGCGGCCAATGGGCGAGCGTTTCGTGTAGGTCGGCTCGGGGGAGGCCGCGCCGGTCGGGACTCCCGCCAGTAGGGAGCGGGCCGCGCGGGACGGAGGCAGGTCGGCGGCGGGGAGCCGGAGCGAGAGCGGCGGCGGAGAGGGAGCCGGGCCGCGGGGTGGAGCAGCTGCAGCGGGACGGACGCGCGGGTGAGGACCGGGCCGGGCGGCGCGGAGGGGACGGACCCCGGGGTGTGTGTGTAGTGGGGGGGGGGCTGCGTCACTGCGCCTGCTCGCGGTGCCCAGGAGCCCGGTCCCTTCGCCCGACGTCGGCCGGGCCGGCGCCCCCGAGTGCAGCGGGCGGGACCGGCCGGCCTGCGGGGTCGACGAGGGCGCTGCCATTGTTCGAGCCGAGTCGCCGCGGCGGGGCAGCTAGGCCGCTGAAGCAGAGCCGGGGTCGGCGGGAAGCCGGGCAGGGTGCCCTGCTGCCGGGTGTGGGCTCGCCCTTTGGCGAGTGGACAGCCGCGGTTTCTGGAGCTCGCCCGGCACGCTCCGCTTAGGTTTATTTGTATTATTATTATTATTATTATTATTTTTAAAGCAGGATTATCCTGGCTGTCCTTGGAGCTCAGTGTGTTGTCCAGGCTGGCCTTGACTTCCAAAGTAATCGCCTCTCCCTGCCTCTCAGTGTTGGGATTAAAGGCGTGTGCCGCTCTGTCCGGCTTCTGTCTTTAGATCAAGAGGTTGAACTTTATTGCTGGTACGCGTGACTATGACTAATTCTCAGGGAAAAAGAAGTAATCCACCTGCTCATTAGGCTCAGAAGAGGCCACAGGAGAGGACGGCCGGCATTTCCACAAGCCATAGTACTTTTTCGTCAGCCGTGTTATGTCATCATAGGTTATTAAGGACGTCTGTGGTACAACATTGAAAAAAGCAAACCAAGGAGTATTATCAGTAATTCTAAGTAAAGCTTATTGTTTTAACGAGAAACAGTTGACTCGCTGAGAAATTTGGAGAACCTAATAACTTATACAAAGTACAAACTATTGCCTTCCTCTGGTAGCCTAGCCTCAGTAAGTCTTACATTTTTATTAATTTTGAGCTTTTTTTCTTTCTTTCTTTCTTTCTTTCTTTCTTTCTTTCTTTCTCTTTCCTTTCTTTCTCTTTCCTTTCTTCCTTTCTCTCTCCCCTTTTTTCTTTTGCTTTTGGTTTTTCGAGACAGGGTGTCTCTCTGTGCCTGTCCTGGAACTTGTCTGGCCTTGAATTTCAAAGTAATCCACTTGTCCCTGCCTCCCAAGTGCTGGGATTAAAGGCCTGTGCCACCACCACCCAGCTTAATTTTTTGAGCTTTAAGGAGAGGCTCTTTACCCATATTTCTTAAATATTTGGGACCTACATTATAAGAAAACTGATGGTTTTAATCCCTTTAAGAGTAAGTAGATTTAACCAACTTGAGAAGCCTCTTTCCTTCCCCACCTTTGCCTTGCTGCTGAGATTCTAGCCAAACGCAGAGAAGACAGAGTTTTTCAATATTTGGGTCAATTTCTGAAGCTAGATGTGATGCAGACAACTCAGGAAGCTGGGGTAGGAAGATCAGGCCAACTAGGCCAGCTTGTACTTAGGATTCCTGGCTCTCTTAAACAGGATTCTGAAGAGGTAATAATCATTAACAAGACAGGTAAAAGTTGATTACCAACATAAATAGAAATCTTGCCTTCCTAAGAAAGTATCAGTTTAACTTTTCAACAGATAAGCAAAATGCTTGCTCATAGATTCTTCCTATTAGAGAAACTGACAGCACACTGTGGTGAGTGTCAGATACTGCGTGCATAATGTTCTGGTGCTGCTGTAGGTCTCATAAACCAAAGGTCTGTTGAATTTGATTGCTTTTTAGAAGTCCTAAGATGCGTTCCTTGGGTAAAAAACACCTGTTTTTCTTTCTTTTTTAGGATATTAGAAATGGCTACTCCCCAGTCAGTTTTCGTCTTTGCGATTTGCATTTTAATGATAACAGAATTGATCCTGGCCTCAAAAAGCTACTATGATATCTTAGGTGTGCCAAAATCTGCTTCAGAGAGACAAATAAAGAAGGCCTTTCACAAATTAGCCATGAAGTACCACCCTGACAAAAATAAGAGCCCTGATGCTGAAGCAAAATTCAGAGAGATTGCAGAAGGTAAGTAATGATTGTTCCTGCAGTCTCATGGGCATTTATAGTAAGGGTGATGCTAATCGAGAATTTGTGTGCTCTTAAAGATGGTGTGGAGATGGAAGAATTTGATGTAGGCTTTTGTAATTCTTTTGTTAGAATAGATACCTGGCTGCTGAGTAAGTAATGAATTATAGTAGGTAATTTTATTGGTTTACAAGTCTAAAAAATATTGGAAGTACACTATTTCCCTTGTTATTTATGAGATCACTGTGTATAAAAAGGGATTAGAAAGCCCAAATTCTTATTAAGTAACTTAAGGAATGTATTTTACTAAGTATTGATATATTATAATAGGTTTATATAGGTTAATACAGTAGATTTAATATAGGTTAAAGGTGTCTTTACTGCATCTGCATTTCAAACCGTATCTTTAAAGCACATTTTGTCTTAGCACCAGTTCTAAAGCAAATTGTACATTCTGCAAATAACTTAAGTAATTAATGGCCATAACTAGGAGTTGGAATGAAACATTTCCTTCATTTATAGTAAGTGAAAAACCTGATTTTCTATTAGTTGGATACATTTGATAATTTAATTCTTTAACACAAATGATAGTTTTGCACAAATAATCTGAAGACTAACAAATTAATTTTTTCCCTGTTTATTCGTGATATATAAGTTGATAAAACAAAGTCCGTGCTTTCTTTTACAATTTATATATTAATTGTAATATTTTGTGATGTGAAATTCTTTCCTGAAATACATAAGATGAAATCATGTGTTTGAAGTTTATGTAGACATTTTAAATATTTTGTCTCAGTTGCTAAAAGGTTTTTATCTCTTTCAGCATATGAAACTCTCTCAGATGCTCATAGGCGGAAAGAGTACGATACAGTTGGACACAGTGCTTTCACTAATGGCAAAGGACAGAGAGGGAGTGGAAGTCCTTTTGAGCAGTCTTTTAACTTCAATTTTGATGACTTATTTAAAGACTTTAATATTTTTGGCCAGAACCAAAACACTCGGTCCAAGAAGCATTTTGAAAATCACTTTCAGACACGCCAGGATGGCTCCAATAGACAGCGGCATCATTTCCAGGAGTTTTCTTTTGGCGGTGGATTGTTTGATGATATGTTTGAAGATATGGAGAAAATGTTTTCTTTTAGTGGCTTTGAGACCACCAATCGACACACAGTACAGACTGAAAATAGATTTCATGGATCTAGTAAGCACTGCAGGACTGTCACTCAACGAAGAGGAAATATGGTTACTACATATACTGACTGTTCAGGACAATAGTTGGTTCTTTCAGTTTCCATTAAGCCCTCTTAGTTTATTCTTTCTCACTATATGTGATGAAAAAACAGTTTTCTCTAAACTATTTTAACAAATGCATGATTTCACATAACATTAAGCCATTGGTTGTAGGTATTCCATATATTAAATTTTTTGACAGATTCAATCACATTCAGCTAGCAGACAACTCTAATTATTAATTTTCCTGATTAGGAAAAGTTCTTTTGAAAGAAGATCATTTGCAAGATCTTTTTTTCTTTACCTATCCTTTAACTCTTTAATTTGGCCACACACGCCCAAAAAAATCCACGAACAAAATTCAGTTTGTCTGGTACATACTTAAGATTAAACTTTAAAAGATAAATTGTGTGAACTTGAATAATTTTTGCAGTGAAACCTCTGCTAATTTAAAATCGCATGCCCTGTAGCACCTGTGAGTTGGGTTAATAAATGTCTGTGAAACTAATTGAGTCAGTCAGTGAAGGAGACAGTAGGCTCCTGGCTAATTGCCACTGAATGCTTTAGAAAGTGGTGGTTTGATATTTATCACAAAAAGATGCCTCTTCTGCAGTAGAATTGGTGTAACAGGAATGATTGTATTGCACGTAGTTAAGCTGAAAAAGTTTAAAACTTAAGATGAAATATTTGCCAAGAGATTGTGTTTGGTCCTGGGCTAGTGATTTTGTATGATCAAAATCATAGCTACTTAAACATCTTCTTTTTCTTTTTTGTTGACTTTCTAGGTCTTAGTTTTAGTTTATGTATTTTTTTTTTTGTGTGTGTGTTTTAGGTTTTCTTGTTTTTGTTTTTTTTTTTTTTTCGGTGTGTATGTGTATAGTTCCTCTTGGACTTACCTTTATCTAGAGATTGACTAATACCTCATTCTTTTTATAAAAGCAGCCAGTAATTTCTGTGCAACCTTTTATGTGCAATATTTTTAAATTCTAAGAAATGTGTGCTTTTGTTGTTTTTAGAGTTATTTCTTTAGTTCTGCACTTTTCCATGTTATACTCCGTACGAGTGTGAATCCTATGGATGCATATGAAAATAGTAATGTCTCATGCAATATTGTGTGTGAGTGAGAAATACAAAT
This sequence comes from Alexandromys fortis, assembly GCF_014885135.2. NCBI lineage: Eukaryota > Metazoa > Chordata > Mammalia > Rodentia > Cricetidae > Alexandromys > Alexandromys fortis. The sequence goes on from NW_026067909.1 coordinate 22,101,867, forward strand.
ATTTACAACCTGATCTTCACTGTTGTCATTTTATTATGCATTTCTGGGATATACAGTGTATAAATGGGTCATTGTCTAGCCAGAAATCACCATATTTTATTGCCATTTGGCCATTTCTATTGCATTACCTACCATCTTCTATTTCAGTAGCTTGAAGGTCTTAGCAACTGTAATTTTTGTATATTTGCTTTTTGAGAGCAAGTGTTCTGTCACAAGGCTTTTCCTAATTAGGTCTGGTTGAGAAAAAGAGACTTCATAAAACTGAAACTATCTTTGGGAATTAACCCAATCACAACACACACTCTTTCTTGCAGTGCTTGGAATGATTTCAAGGCATGTCAGGTACTCATTCTACCATTAAGTACATTCCTAGCCTTCTCACCCGTTAAGAATTCTGGATATGTATATGTGCACATGAATAGTGCAGGTATGTTTCCTTTGAAGGCAGAGGTTGACGTTTGGGTGACCTCTGTTGCTCTTCGCCTCATTTATTTTTGAGGCAGGCCCTCTCACCGATTTGAATTTGCAGTATCTAGTAGACTAGGTGGCTAGTCAAGCCTCTAGGTTTCTTATGTCTCGTCCCATCCCCCTGGCCCCACTGCTGGGGTTACAGGTACACGCCACCACCATTCCTTGCTTTTTTATATGAGTACCGGGGCTCTGAATTGAAGTCCCCAAGCGTGTATTTTATCTGCTTTGCTATCTCACTAACCATACTTTTAAGAATTTTTAAAAAATGAATTTATTATATTTATGGATCTTATTTCCTAGAAGTTGTACTGCTGTTATTTGGTAATAGAAATACCCATATCTTGAATGTTGGGCCAAAGAATTTGTCAAAAAGATCTCATTTTCAAGTAAGTTCTAAGAAAGAATTATTATTTTTTTAACTTTTTTCAAGGCAGGGTTTCTCTGTAGCTTTGGAGCCTGTCCTGGAACTAGCTCCTGTAGACCAGGTTGACCTCAAACTCACAGAGATCCGCCTGCCTCTGTTGGGATTAAAGTCGTGCACCACCACTGCCCGGCTGGAATTATTTTCATATTGTTGACATGTGTATCCCCTTCTCTAAGACCTGATTATCTTCATTTTTCACAATTGTGGGTTCTCAATATTTATTTGGATCCTCTTAGGAATTTATTATTCCTTCTTGGGCACGGTAGTACATAACCTGTAACCACAACCCTCCAGAGGCTGAGGCAGTAGCATCCCAAATTTAGGGCCAGCCCACACTATGCATCAAGACCCTGCCTTAAACACCAAAATGATTTGTGCTGTCTTGGGATAATTTTAGTTTTTTGAAATGTTTGTTTAATTAACTCACTAGGAGATTATGAGATTATTAAATAGAATAAGGACTTTGGTAACTATTCAGTAGGTCTCTAACATTTTTAAAATGTATACATGTAGGATTTTTAAATCTCTGGGAGTGCACATGCCATATATGTGGAGGTCAGAGGACAACTTCTGGAAGTTCTGTCTTTATTTATTTACTAAAGATTTCTGTCTCTTCCCCACCGCCGAAGTTCTGTCTTTTCACTGTGCAAGTACTAGAATTGCAGGAATCGAACTCAGGTCATCATGCTTGGCAGCAAGCAGGCTAGTGTAGCTATCCTTAGATAAAGTTCAAACCAAAACTAATTAAAGATAAACACTGCATATTAATAAAAATTCATTAAGAATATATAACAATTGTAAATATGTACCTAATGTTGGAGTCCTCAATTTCATAAGCAATAAAGTCATAAGGCCACATAGGTTTTAACATAATGATAGCAGGGGGACTTAACCCTACACTCAGGTATTCCAAACTGAAAGAGCTAAAGTATCATAAAGATTAGCTGTTTTCAGCCTTCCCAGTTCTGCAACCCTTTATGTTCTTATCGTGTGGTGATCCCCAACAATACAATTTTATTGGTACTTCATAACTGTAATTTTGCTACTGTTATGAATTGTAAATATCTGATAGGCAACCCCTGTGGAAAGGTCTTTTGACCCCCAGGTTGAGAACCACTGGTACAGCTCAACTGGATTTAACATATACAGAATATTCCACTCAATAGATTAGAAATATCTTTCTCAGCAGTGATGGAATTTCTCCAAAATTCCATAGGGCACAAGTCTCAACAAGCAAAAAAAAAAAAAAAAAAAACGGAGACTTTGTGTGTCCTATCAGATTACAGTGTAATAAAATTAGAAATTAACAATATTAAATTTTAGGACTGTGTTGGGAACTCTTGTTCTTTACTCTTGTAGTTAAATAACAGAAGTAGCTTTCTCTCCAGCAAAGGCTATCATTGGTGTTTTTTATTTTAGCCATTAATAAATAAAGACTGCCTTAAGATCTGAGAGTAAAACAGTCCCACTGGTCAGTCTTGCAGACCAGGTTATGGTAACACACACCTTTAATCCCAGTAACCACAATGCCACACACCTCTAATCCCAATAGACACACTAGTTGCCATAGAAATTGGGTGGTACATGTGTTTAATCCCGATGGTGCACGCCTTTAATCCCCAGCCCCAGATAGGATTATAAAATGGGAGGAAACAGCTCTCAACACAGTCTCATTCTGAGATTCCTAGAGACAGGATCATCATTTCCTGTCTGAGGTTGAGGTCAGAGCCAGTGACTGACTGGCTGTTTTGCTTTTCAGATCTTCAGGTTGAACCTCAATTTCTGACCCTGAGGTTTTATTAATCGTGGTTCACCTCCTGGCTGAGCCTACTAAACTCACCCAAGACTGTGGCTTCTACTTACCAAGGGGATTAATTCAAACGTGACTACTAAGGAAACTGCTTTTCTCAGGGCACATTCAGGGAGTATCAGCATCAAGAATTGTGTGTAGCAACAACTAACTCCAAGAAAGAAATTGAAGATTATAAAAAACTTTAGTATTTTCAGACTTTTGATGGAATTCTGCATCAGCAATCCAGATCTATTTTTTTAAGTTTTTGAATTTTTTAAAATTATAATTACATACTTTTCCCTCCAACTATTTTCATGCACCCTTTGTTTCCTCAAATTTACAGCCTCTATTATATATATTATAGACATTATATACATATATTTAAGTTATGGTCTCTTATCTGTTGGCAAGGAGACATTTCTTTGATGAGGGCTGAGACATACGTATCTGGATAGAAGGATAAATGTTTAGAATGTAGTTAGGAATTATGTTGGTTCAGTAAAGTAGGTTCTCTGAGGTCCATGAGCTCGTTAGCCCTGGCAGTTGCCTAGGTTTTGGGTACCACTTCCCTCTTGTTGAGCAGGTCTTACATCCAATGAGACAGCTGCTCTTTGTTACTGCTAAGGTTTGGGTGCCACTCTTGTACCTTTAGGGATATCATGCCATGCTGTGCTGGCCATTGTTTTAGTTTATAGGGACGGACCAGAGCTGGGTAAGTATGCTGCTTACTTTACTCCCTTGGAAACTTGCATGCTGCCTTCTAGTACTATGGAAGCTAGCTCTCACTTCTGGCTGCTGGACTCTGTTCCTGTTCTCTGTTCCTGCAGAGGATTGTGATCTAGGATAGTGATCTGTATGTCTCCCCTAAATAAATAACCCTTTATTATACATAATTCTGAACTAGTGTGGGGTTATTTTGTGCCATCATAAAGTGTACAATTTGAGAAGAAAAGGAGCGCCAGGATGTATAAACAAACTAATGAAAAGCCTGATGATGCTCAGTGGAATCAAGGGAGTGGTGGTTCACCCAGCTAAGCTTCTGTCTTAGTTAGGGGTTCTATTGTTGTGAAGAGATACCACGACCACGACAGCTCTTATAAAGGAAAACATTTAATTGGGTCTGGTTTACAGTTTCGGAGATTTAGTTCATTATCATGGTGAGAGGCATAGCAACATTCAGTCAGACATGGTGCTGGAGAAGAAGTTCTCCATCTTGATCTGCAGGCAACAGGAAGTGACTTGTGACACCGGACAGAACTCGAACATAGGAGACCTCAAAATCCATGCCAACAGTCCAACAAGCATTCAGTCCAACAAGGACATGTCTACTCCAACAAGTCCACACTTCCTATAGTGCCACTCCCTGTGAGGGACATTTTCTTTCATACCAAATCTAACGTGGGAAAAAGAAAGAAAAGCTTAGGGCCAGGCGTGGTGGCACATGCCTTTAATCCCAGAACCATAGAGGCTGAAGCTGGTAGATCTCTGGATTTGAGGCCAGGCTGGTATACTGAGCGAGTTCCAGAACGTCCAAGCTTAGGCAGTGAAGGAAGCCATTAAAACAGAAAGCTGGTGAAAATGTGTTTGAATAAGAGGGCCATGTTCCAGGCCTAGCAAGCAGCAGAACTTGGCAGCTTTGGTTATGTGGTTCTGGTTTAGGAGTTTTTTTTTTTTGGTTGGGGGGGAGAGGTTTCTTTATGTAGCCTTGGCTGTCCTAGAACTAGCTGTGTAGAGCAGGATGGCATCAAACTCACAAAGATCCACTAATTTCTGCCTCCCAAGTGTTGAGATTAAAGACATATGCCACCACCACCCTGTGAAGGAAAACATTTAAACCCCCACACTGATAGACAATGGGGACTTTTGAAGTTGGACTGAATGCTTTTTGCATTGTGATATGACTACAGGCCTATGGGAGTGAGGGAGTAGAATGTGGTGGTTTGAATGAGACTGGCTTCCATAGGCTCAGAGGGGGGAGCAGTATTAGAGGTGTGGCCTTGTTGGAGGAAGTATGTCACTGGAGGGTTGGGCTTTGGGGTTTCAAATGCTCAAGTCAGGCCCAGTGGCTCTTTCTCTTCCTACTGACTACTGAACCAGATGTGGAACTCCCCAGCACCACATCTGCTTCCGGGCCACCATGTTCCTGCCGTGATGATAATGGACTAAACCTCTGAAATGCAAGCCACCACAATGAAATGTTTTCATTTATAAGAATTATCTGGTCTTGGTGTCTCTTCACAGCAATAGAATTCTGACCCTCCTTCCCTTTTATCTACTCTCCTCTTCCTGGAAAGTGTTATACAGTAATGAGTATAATTTGGTAGGACAATAACATTCAAAGACATTTCCCCACAAAATTTTAGTTTAACAGATTAGTTTAGATCTGAAAACTAAATACCAAGGTGGTGACTTGAAAAATCTGAAGGGAAATGCTTTTGAATTTATAAGTAAAGAAATTATTAACAGGGGTGAGACCAAAATTATGGGCATTAAGAAATCACTGCCACATACCTTTTATGTAAAAACCGTTTTCTCTAAATTATAACATATAAGAAAAGGTATAACCTGAAAAACGAAGCAAAAAAGAGCTGAAACCCCCCCAATGAAAGAACAGAGGAAGCCAGAAAGAAATTGAGAACATACATTAGAAAAGTCTGCAGTGTTTTCGTGTGCTTGTGAATGCATTTTATTATACTTTTAAAGAAATGAAACAAGACAAAGTGACCCCCTGACTTCAAATCTAGCACTTAAGTTCTGATTCCTGCAGCCTCCAGTAACAAAGCTATCATGAAGTCTACACAAACGATAAAAGGCTTATTTTCCTCTCAAACTAGAAGTCCAGAGGTCAGGCATCTCCAGAAGTAGAATGCCAAGAGCTTGCCTGCATGGTTCTCTTGATTCTGACCTCTCTCTGTGCAGGCTTCCTTCTCTGGTGATGGGAGCACGATAGAGATGCTACCTGTCACTGCATGTATATGCTCAGACCAATCATAGGAGAGAGGAGTGACTGCCGTGCCTAGCTTGTTTAGGCCAGTTAATAGCATGGTGGATCTCGTCAATTCTTTAGTATAAGGAGGATGCCTATAAAACCAGAGCTCTGTGTTAAAGAGTTAAAGTGTGTAAGGAGGTTGAAGGGAATAATTTACATGCTCTGAACAATTGAATATTGACACCTTAAAAAAAGCCTTAATGGTTTGGGGATGTCTAATTTTTATGTTTCTTTATTGCTATATTGTTTAAGTGTTTTAAAAAAGAGCATCAGACTCTTTTCTTTGTCCCCCTATTTGATTGTCATGGTTGGGTTCCGTTAGGAACAAAGCTCACCTTAAGTATTGTAGTGCCTTGGTAGATTTTAACATTGATGGTTTTAGCTATTCTGTGAAGACCTTAATGCTCTATGAAATAATAATTTATGAATTTTCTGAAGTGTAGTTACAAGCCTTGCCTTGTTGTTGCCTTGGTAGTTTAACATTTATTTGGGTAATAAGTGAAACTTGCTGACTATTTCATATCTGTGTATCAAAATATCTTTGAGTGTTTGTAAATATAGTAATCATGTAGGCATTTTAAGAGAGAGAAACCCAAAAGGCCCCTAATTATTACTTCCTTACTTCCTGAGTACCATCACTTAATTGGAGATCTGTCTCTTTTTTTTTTTTTTTTTTTTTTATCAAAGTCAAGGTTATTCCTTTTTGCCTGGAATTGGCTGCTGTCCTGGCTCCTTTATCTCATCAAATGTTCTGCTGACAATACCTTCCTCCTTTGCCTTACCCTGACATAGTCAAACCTAATTTCCCTTTATTTATTTGAATATTGACTTTGAATTTCAAACCCTAGTCCTTTAGAGAGTCAAATCTACACCTGGATCATTTCCCTTAGCCGCGGTCCTACAGACTTGTTATTATTCTTCTGCCGTCTGTTTGTGCTTCCCCAGGTCCCAAGAAGACCTCATTGTGGAGTCTTTCTTCTAACTGCACCTCTTGTAATTATCACTCACTAGATTAGCAGCATCAACCAATATTTCAAACACTTCATTCAATTTTTAAATTTAATTTCATATTACTTCAATATAATTTCACACAATAATCACCCCCCCAAAAAGCATTACATGACTCATTAAAAACATTAAAGAAAAGTCATCAAAATAAAAATTTCTTTTTTTTTATGTCATCAAAACTTTATTATTTATTTATTTGATCCGGGAAGGGGGAGGGAAATGGGAGGCGGTGGCGGGGAGGAGGCAGAAATCTTTAACAAAATAAAAATTTCTGCTCACATTTCACAATTTACTTTTAATTACAACTTAAATTTATTAATATTTAAGTAATTTTTATAAAAATATGCCATCATTTTCTAAATTTAAGTTTAAATGAATTTCACGTTAGCATTTTTCTAATGGTTGTTCTAGAATCGTTCTTGCATTATGTATTTCATGCTCCTTGTTGGAGCAGTTGTGACCTTGCTGGATGAAGTGTGTCACTGGGGATGGGGTTTGGGGTTTCAAATATTCAAGCCAGGTCCAGTGTCTCTCTGTCCGCTCCCTGCCAAGCCAGATATAGAGCTCTCTGCTCCGTCTTGAGCACTGAGCCTACCTTCACCACCATGCTTTTTGCCACAGCCCCAGTTAAATGTTTTCCTTTCTAAGGGTTGCTGTGGTTATGGTGTCTCTTCACAGCATTAGAAAACCTAAGTAAGACAGGTAGTACTGATTCTAGTTCCTTGACACATAGATTAGTCGTGTAGGTTCATTGTATATGTTAGAGCTAAGATGTGGAGAGAGGCATTTCTTTTGCCTTGCAGGGCAAATTATGATACATTCGTCTCTGCTCTTCTCAGTGCAGTCAATGCTGCAGTAACAATGCACGGGCTTAGTGACATAAGTCTGTCTTTCAAATGATGCCCAGGTTTCCTGCAAATGATGAGGTGTCCATCCTGACCCAAGGGTATTACTCTGCCAATTCTATGTAAGGCGTCTTTGGTTATAAGAAAAAAAATTAAGAGGTTTTTGTTTTTTTTTTTTTTGTTTTTTTTTTGTTTTTTTTTGGTAGAGATAACTCAGCCCTTAAAAAGACATATTACTCTTGCAGAGGACCTAAGTTATGTTCCCTGTTCCCATATTGGCTAGCCTTTGGCCTCTGACTGCATCTACACACTTAAATATGTAAAATCTCCTATTGTAAGATTCTTTGGTCCAGAATTAACATATATTCATCTCAAGGGAGGTACTTTGTGGATCATAAGAAAGTCTTTAGGAGCCTAGCTTCAGTTTTGTAGCAGTCAGTGTACTCCTCACCGTAGGCATTACAGCTCAACTTGGAAGCCAGGACTCAAGGAATACCACAAAGTCAAACCTCACAGAACAAACCTCACACAAGAGATTTATTGGTAGGGAAAAAAACCAGGAGGGTGGCTGCCTCTGCTTGGGCGAAAACCAGCAGCAAACTGAACAGGATACAGGGCTTATTGGGAAGGGGGTGGACTTTTCAGGGTGGAGATTGGTGGAGTTTCATTGCAGAGACTGGCCTTACTCTGTATGGTGGGGGCAGGGGCCGGCAGTTAGGGAAGTTAGGGTGTTGTGTGGTTGGAACCTGGCAGTTAGATGTCCTTGGGTGAAGGGCTCAGACACTTGTGTGGTTTTACACTCACAGTATCTATGTAAGTGCAGATTAGTTGCAACGACTGAATGTGTTCTCCATACATGGATCAAAAACATAACTTCACTAGCACACACATAAAGTGTATGTCACACCCATTTTCTTTAGGATTAGAATACTACTATCAAAACATTTCAAATAATTTGATTATGAAATACTGTATTTTGGCAAAGGAATAGCTGCAGACCATTTTTTCCCCCAAAGTGTTATGTTTTTATTAAATGAAAATTAAGAATTTCATAGTCAAGGATAGCAAATACTGGGTTTCAGAGGTACATTGTTATCCAAAGACTTCTCCAAGTATTTAATATGTTAATTTACATTTGCTATCTCCAAGAAGCTGTTATAGTTTGAGGCACTTATAAAATATATGATCAAGAAACTTTTACAAGGAGCGTCTCTGTGGACCAATTAAGAGGAAATCTGTGTGAGGTTCTTTGGAAACTCTGGACTAGACCTAATTAAAGAACACGCTATTGTGGAAAGGCAAAGTTCAACTTTGCTGTAACATTGAGTCATGAGCAAGTGCTGCCTAATGTTCCCCACAGAGCTGAGCACTGAAGAAAATTTTCCAGAAGACTAGTTTGAGGAGAAGGCGATGACCTTAGAGCTGCAAAGTGTGAGCAGTGCTATTTTGTTACTCTCTGTTATGAACATTAGGAGGCTCCAGACGAAAGGGGGATGTTGGTCATAAAGACATAATATTCATGAATTTAAAACATGTTTTTTTGTGTGTGTGTGCATGTGTGTGTGTATGTATGTGTCTGTGCTGGTGCAAAAACTGTAAAAAATCTCCCTTGGGATTTTATTCTTAGAGGAACCATTAACTTCTGTAGTTACCTGACTCCTGGAAAATGACAGAAATGTGAATATAGAAGCTAGAATTGGGAAAACCCCTTCCCACCTCTTTGGAAAGAGAGTGATAAGATACACATTTATTTATAGTTGCGATTTTTCCTTCACTAAGAAAATGGTGTTGTCTGGCATAATTTCAGGATTCTCCATCATCGTATAAGAGCAGCACACTTTCTTTGTCTTTGGGTGAACCCACTACCATCAACAATTGCTCCTCCTCTCATCGTCAGTCAACCTTTCCAGCTGTGCATTGGATCCCATCAGTCAGACCCAAAGACTTGCTCCAGAGTTTCCGTGCCTGCCCTGTAACAATTCACACCAGAAACCCGGTCTATTGCTCTTAACATTTCTCCCATATTAAAATCAATTCCTAGGACTGGAGAGATGCCTTAGTCGTTAAGAACACTGATTGACCTCCCAGAGGACCCAGGTTCAATTCCCAGGACCCACGTGGCACCTCAAAACGTCTGTCGCTCCTGTTCTAGGGGATCAGAAACCCTCCCACAGACATGTAGGCAAAACACAAGTGCATACAAAATTAAGAAAATAAATTCCTTGGGCTCATTTCCCTCTTTTTAAATTATTTTTATTGCTTTATAAATAATACCATTCAAAATTTCCACTTCCTCCCCTCCTCCCATTTCCTTCCCGTTCCCCCCTCCCCTTCCCCCCTTCCTCTCTAGTCCTAAGAGAGGTCAGGGTTCCCTGCCCTGTGGGAAGTCCAAGGCCCTCCCTTCTCCATCCAGGCTTAAGAAGGTGTGCATCCAAATAGCCTAGGATCCCAAAAAGCCAGTACGTGCAGTAGAGACAAATCCCAGTGCCATTATCATTGGCTTCTCAGTCAGTCCCCCATTGTCAGCCACATTCAGAGAGTCCAGTTTGATCACATGCTAGTTCAGTCCCAGTTCTGCTGGATTTGGTGAGCTCCCATTAGATCAGGCACACTGTCTCAGTGGGTGGACCAACCTTTTGCAGTCCTGACTTCCTTGCTCATAGTCTCCCTCCTTCTGCTCTCCAACTGGATCTTGGGAGCTCAGTCCAGTGCTCTGATGTGGTCTCTATCTCCATCCTTCGCTAGACGAAGGTTCTATGGTGATATTCAAGATAGTCATCAGTCTGACTATGGTTCAAGGCCAGTTCAGGCACCCTCGCCTCCACTGTCCAGGGTCCTATCTGGGGACATCCCCGTGGACTCCTGGGAACCCCTCCAGGGCCATCATTTCCCTCTTTCTAACTGCTGCTTCTTTTCTTTGTTCAGGTTTGTAACAAACTTCTACAACTTTTCATCCTCAAGGCACCTCTGAAACTTCTTATGAGTTTATCAGTGACCTACGTATACTGTGAAATTATCAAATGGCAAGTTGGAGACTTCTCAGACCCCATTTTCCTCCCAGTTCAGCACCGTCTTCCTTGACAGTCTCACTTTACCTCACCTTTTCTCGGTGAGTCATGTTGGTTCCTCCTCATCACCGCATCCTCTCAGTCCTGGTCCTTCCTGCCTCCTCTTCTCTTTAGTTCAATTTTTCTATCCTTTTCTTCCTCCTCCCTTCCCTTTTATAGCTTCGGTTCTCCTCCTGGTTTTACTCATTTCCTTGATGGCCGTTCTTAATTTCATAGTTTCACTATCATCAATACATCTGCTGGTTAGACATTTCTATCCTCAGCCAAGACTCATACTTAGAACTCCAAATTCACATATCCAACTGCCACATACACCTTGACATATCTAATAGGTAACTAATGTTCTGACAGCAAGACTACCCTTATAGCTGTCCAAGTTATAGCCTTGGACTGGTTCTTAGTTTCTCTCTTCCCCTTGTACTTACAGTCGTAGACAATCCTACAGAGTAGTAATTTAGGTTAGTTCCAGAGTTTCATAGTTTTTTTTAAATCTCCTACAGCATTAATACCACCATGGTCTTTCATATGGGTTGTTAGATAAAAATAAGTATCCTTTACCCTTCCCGTCCTGTCACTCACCCAGCAACCAGAATCACTCTTTGAAGAGGTTAATCAGAACGCCTTGTTCTTCCCACGCTAAAGCCCTCCATCTGCTCCCTTGTCATTCACATCAGAGCCGAGAAGTTAACAATGGTCTGCGGAATCAGCCCACCCACAGGCTTCCCTAATTTAGTTATTTTCTAATCCAACCCTCCTGGTTCTGTCTGTTCCTGTCTTAGAAAGGTTTTACTCTTCATTTTACTGTGTTCTCTGTTGTACACACCGAAACCAGGAGTGACATGTAAGGTAGGGTCAAGTGCCCAAATATTGTAAATATTGCAAATATTGTAAACCATCTTCCCTCGATGATGCTCATCTTCTCTTTCCCAGAAAAATGGCGATGCTCAGTTTTGAAAGGATTAAAAAACTGCAGATGGAATTTGGAGTTCTAATCTGCTGACTCTAGAATCAGAAGATCCTGGACTCTCTGGGTGGGCACACTGAAATGGGGAAGAGAGGGGGAAAGAAGTCAGACCCAGACATGGTTCCGTCACGAGAAAGGTGATTCGCTCCCAGCTGGCTTCGCAGGAGAAAATGGATCTCGCTCCCAGCTGGCTTCGCAGGAGAAAATGGATCCTCTCCTGCGATCTGGAAACTCAGTTTTAGGCCGGTGAGGCCTGATTTGGACTTCTGGTGTCTAAAGTTGTAATACAAGATATTTGGGTTGCTTTTAGGCCACCAAGACTTGTAGTTTGTCACAGCTACAATACAAGATTTTGCAAAAACCATTTACAGTCTGGAGCAATATGTCTATTATTCTTTTAAAAACGGCGGGTGGGGTGTGTAGACGAACACAGGATAGACGAGACACGCGGCTCCCACGTGGGTGCACTTTAATGGGGGGGAGGGGGACACGATAAGGGATGGGTGTGTGAGACACACAAGGGTAAAAAGGGCCAGAGAGAGCAAGACCTCGTGGAAGCTCGCTTTTAACGGGAAGCGCAAGGTTATCTGGGAGAAATGACCTGCACCTGTGCACGCCCGTGCGCAGGTATACGTAATCCAGGAGGAGTCTGGGAGCTGTAGTTTCCAAAGGAACAACAATGTCTATTACCTTCTCTGGCCAAAACAAATGCTAAGCTAAATGTGCAATTCAACCAATATAGACCAGCGATGTTTAGAAGAAATAAAGACTGCAGTCTGAAAGGAGAATAGAAATTCAGGTACATTTCTCAGAGGTATGCCATGTGTACCAATACTGATGACACCGATAGTCCCATAACCAGGCAGGTGGGATTCAAACCAGAATGACTTTCTGCCAAGGCTCCGGATTAAATCCATAATACAAGAGTTGCTGGGCAAATAGTCTACCACTGAACTAAATCCCCAACTAGCCCCAAACCATGTTTAATATGATTCAGGAAATCCCCAGAATGCCACGAAATAATTTATATTTTTCCTTCTCAGTTATATAATATCACTTCTAAATTTTGTTCGCTTATCTTTTGAAGTCACCTTGAGAAAGAATTATTATGTTTGGCAACTGTGTCTATTCCTGTAGACTTCTAAAATAAAGCCCATGCTCTTAACCACTGAGCCATTTCTCCAGCCCCCTCTTTGATATTTTTCTAACAGACCTCTGAACTATCACACTCCTAAAAGCAATTGTTTATCTATCAGTTGCGCAAAGATTTTAATTAGGAACTTGATTTGCAACAGCTTATACAGTTCCTTATATAATTGAAGTACAGAAACACTAAATTTGATTTCAGTCCAAATAGAAACAGTATATTAAGGGCACTTGATCACTTCTTTTTGCCAGACCATCTTTGTCTCTTTCCCAAGCTTCTCTCAGTGGTCAAAAGAAACTGAAGACTGAACTCTCAGACATCGAGTTTTAACTGTGGCTGGGTGATAGTGTGAAATGTTTCTTACAACTTGAAGGGTCTTCTGTAATAAACCACAGCAGAGAGTGTGACTTCATAAACTTTGATGCTGTCCTCATTTCTTGTAAAAAATCACTTGCTGTATATCGGTTGAATTGCACATTTAATTTAACATTTGTTTTAATCAGAGAGGATACTATACATATTGCTCCAGGCTGTTAATGTTTTTTTTTTCCTGCAAAATGCCTATATTCTTCATTTTCACTGCTCTGGCTAGGAGGGAAGATAACATCCCCCTTATTCTATCAAGCTGACTGCCTGAGGGATGGAAATTTTTTTCATTTAGTGTCGCTGGTTGCATTAGCATTTGTGACACAGCAGACGCTGGAATGTTACAAATGTCTGTAATTGTTTGCATTGCTGGAGGGAGTATAATGTTGTTAATATCTATTACTGGACTAAATGAATGAACGAAGTAGCCAGAAACAAATATGAGTGTCAAGCATGATTTAGTTGGCGTATAGCTTTGGAACAGCTGCCAAGTTTTATGTGGAATTGGGAGGAAGCAAACACCAGTGTGTGCCACCTCAGCTTCCCCACTAGGTGGAGGTGTTGCTCTAGTTTAAAGTTACCGACAGTCTGGGTACTGCAGTGTGGTGTAAGAGAAGATTCTACTGACATTCCTCTTTCCTTTTCCGGTCCATTGCTCTGTTTCTGCTGTTGGTTTGTGGGCACCTTTTCCCTTTGAACTGGGCCATAAAAGCAAAGGAGGATCAAATCAGAACATCCTCCAGCAAAGGCCAGGGAAGGCAAGGGTCAGCCACTCGGACTGTGCTGAGAGAGACGGAGGCTTTTTAGTTCTTCAGTATCCTAATACATGGTCCCTGCCAAGCTCTTGTATTCCTAGTTATGTATGACTGCTCAGGACTTCTCTTCTTTGGCCATTCTTGATATGCATAAACATATGTTTGCAGTGACCTTTTTCTTCCTTGAGATTCAGGTTTGTATTTGTAACCCCTGCCTGGTACAGCCTTTAGAGCAGCTTTTGTTCGCTAGTCAGCCATGATCACAGCAACCATTTATCTTCACAACAGTACCAGGACAGAGGGATCGTCTCTCAGCTAGTGTGGAGTCAGCCAGCCGAGATGGCGGTCTGCTAAGATTTTTTTAATATTGTGGTCTAATAAATTTAGATTACCTAATGATGGACATTCTTACTAAGGTGGTTTTTTTTTTTTTTTTTTTTTTCTTTGAGTCTGCCACAGTGGCTTCTGGTTGTGGAACATTCTCATGCATTAATAACAATCTGAGTATTCAAAAATCTTCATTCTCCGTCCTTACTATGGAGCTCTTGATATGGACATATTCTTCCTTAGGACCAATCACTTCCGTTAGGCTGACACTTAGGCTGGGAGTGGTGGTACATGCCTGCACTCACAGACTTGGAAGCTGAGTTAGGTCTGTGAGTTCCAGCTTCTATCTCTATTACAATAAGGGGGGGGGGCAGATCATGAGCTAACAAAATCTCCAGGACAGGAGATGAACGGGCAGCCTTTCTGGCAGGAAGTAAAATGGAAGTGACTTTTGTCACCCAGGAGGGGGTTGGTACCTTCTGGCACTTTATCTGGTCTAATGACTACCACTGCTTGGAGCGTTCTTTTCCAGCCATTCCTAGATCGCGGCTTATGGCTCTCAGTTGTTTCAGATTGTTTCAGATCTAATGGCCGGGTTCAGCAAGTTGGCTCCGTGGGTAAAAGTGATTACTGTTAATCCTGACCATCTGAGTTGGAACCTCAGAACCCATGATGGAAAGGAGCTGTAAGATTATGGGTATTGCTGCATACTTTCTTACAGTGAAAGAGTCATAAGCCAGTCAAAGGTCCTGCTGCCCTGTGTGGTGGTAGGTAAGGGAGAATAAAGCTGTGAACTTCCTAGTTTGGCAAAGACAAGGGTTCATGGAGTTCTGCTCTGAGAAGCATGAGTCACCCTCAGGCAAGTCCTACCATCACTCGAGGACATAGTTGACTGCTGCTGGACTGGGTCAATGGATCTTTTTCTCTCAGTGATTCTTCCAGTCAAGAGCCTTTTGGTCTTACATACCTCCGGATGTTGGCCAGTGCTATGGCATTCCACAGATATCAACCCTAAATCTTGAGCCATAGGGCTGGGGGTTGGTTTCTTTTTTCCCAGGAGGCTTCTGCGCTACTTCTGTAAATTCACCAGCTTGCTCCCGCCACCTTTCCTAGTTAATCTTGCTGTGATAGCAACAACCCCAATATGAATATTATTTATTACATTTCTGCATTATTACATAGCATCAAGAACCTAAAAGCTGAGATCCTTTTGTAACAGGAGGTCAAATGCAACTGCCATGTTTCTCAGGGGAAAACAGTCCGCTGAGAGCCACATAGTAAGTGCCAGGTTGTGCCATAATCCTAGCGGGCTAGACATGGGAGTCTGTTCTCCCTGCAACAGTAGTTATAGCTACTCCTATAACTAGTCTCAGTTCTCCTGAGAAGACATCCTCAATGCTGCATTCCACTACCCAGCCTTTCCACGATGTGTCTCAGGGGAATGTCTAAGTATTAGTAGATTGGTGTGTGCCTCCCAATGTGTGGGGATCAGTAAGCCTGCTTCCCGGGCTGTGTGGAAAGCGACGGATGACGCAGGGAACTGGAGAAGGGTCGTAACACTATTGGGTTAGAGATAGGCACCGTGGAAAGCAGCTGGATGGGTTGTTTGGGGAAGATTCTACCAAAGTCAAATGGCGCCATCCGAAGGGTAGACAGCCCTATGGGATTAGGGTCCCAGGCAGAAAGCTGAACAGTTCTACAGGAGGACGCCAGCATCTAAGGTAGCAGAGGAGAGCCTTTATGTCAGCATTTGCCTGAGAAGTGCCTTCTGCAGGCCAGCCTGAGTCCTCCACAAAAAAAAAAAAACCTCTCTCCATCTGTTCAGCCCAGTAGGAACCAAAGCAAAGTGGCTGCTTCCCAGCGCCTCTCTTTCCCCCTCATCCAGTCCCACAGCTGTCAGTTTGGGTGTCCTACCAAGGCAAACGAAGAAGAGAAAGGGAAGAACCTTGACTTATTCTTTTCTATCCGAGGTCTCTGCCTGAGGGCGGAAGCGGAGATAAAACTGCTCAGGGTTAAATGTGGTCAGATGTTTGATTGCCTACAGCATGCAGAGAATTTTCTGTGGTATGAAGTTGGTTTGAAAGACGATAGGGCCTGTCCATAATTTTTCTAAATGACAGGAAAGAACAAGCTTTATGAACTGATGAGGGGTAAGGATAACTCTTCTGCTTGTACCCTGCACTCTCTGGGCTCTGGTTTGCCTAACAGAATGGTTCCACTGAGAAGACCTAGTCAGGTGTCACTGACTGTTGGGAAGCTGCTGAGGCCAGTCTAAGTCTCCAGTCACTGATGCCCTAGGAAAACTTCCAGGAAGTAATGGATAATTACCATGACAACCAGGTGAGCTGGGATATATTCAACTTCATCAGACTGCACACATTTAGCAGTTCTTTGGGTATCCACGATACCTTAATAAAATTGGTTCAAAAAACAAGCCAGCAAACAAAACAACCAATTCCTAAGACTCTGAGTCTTCCTTCTTAAGAATTAAGAGCTTGGGGATCCAGTACTGCATTGTAGTCTATGTTTATAACCTCTACACGTAACCATAGGTTACAAAGGGAGTAAAGTCAGAGCATGGAAGTGGGCCTGTAAGGGTTGCATAGATTTGTTTTTTCCATCCTTCTAAAAATTAGGAATATAATATGTAAAATCACAGAGGTAGTGTCAGCTTATCAACACTGTCACTAGAGTTGTTTCTGACCCTCTGTGTCACAAGCCCAGTTTCAGTTCAGTTAAAATGAAGGTTAAGGAATAGCTTAAGAAGTCATGTAATTTCTTTCTTCTTGCCTAGGCATTTCTTTTGGGCACGCAGTGGTACATAGTGGCCATCTCCTATTTTTGCGGCTTTCTCAGTGGTGGAAATTAGCTTGAATTTATCCATTTCTGTGAACTTATTCATTTGTTCATAAACTGCCCAGACCTAGTCCACCCTCAAGTAATTAAAGATAGCTAAAGGGAATTTTGCAGGCCAATACTAACTCAATGAGGTAGCGTGGGTCAAAGGTGAAAGCGAGGCTCCCCTACCTGACATTAGCTGCCCATACTAACCAATCATCTGTATTGTTGTCTTTACCACTTTGCAGACATTAACCCTCTGACACTTCAGTGGAGCAGATGCTGTCACCTTTTTTTACCAGCGAGAAAATTATCTTTGAAAATTATAAAGCAAAATGCTAAAGTGGTATTTACCTAAGACTTTGTCTTGCCCCAGTCCTGTGTAGTGGGAAAAGCAGACAAATGCTTTGCCTTTCTTTTTCTATCTATCCCCCTTCCCCCACCCAGAAGCTAGGCAGAACTTAGATAATATTTTGGGAACAATATTAGTACCCCCCCCCCTTTGCGCATGTTTTTGAAGAATTTAGAGATCAAGGAAAATCTAGCTCTGTAATTAAAACGTGAAAGCAAAAGCTATTTGTAGCAGAAAAAAAAATCCCATTAATGTGATTTCCTTGTGGCGGATTGACAAGTTCAAAGCAGTGGTGCAGGTTGCCATGGGCACCAGATCCTATTTGCTCTGCTAGTTCATTTTGCTTAGTGACTGAGAGGGTAGCACCCAGGCTCCCTCAGCGTTGTTAGAATGGATTTGTAATTTCTGTGGAATGCCTTCTCTTTCTATATCTATCCGGATAAGAGCTACAATCAGTATATGGTTGCTTTAGGAGCAGAGGTTGTGGAATTTCTTAGGCATATGCACAGTAGAAAGACGCAGGGCAGAGTGGGTTTTCTTCTTTCTCAGATCTCTCATGCACCACAGGCTGTAAATTCATATTTGTCAAAAAGATGGGGGAACTGATGGATGGGTAACTCATTATCATGTGGTAGGTGCCTGGATTAGTCTTTGGGTGTATGACGAGAGGAGCTAGGGCAGAAATTGCAGCCAAGAGGTGGCTGAGAATGTCAGGAGAGAGAAGCAAGCAGGCATTCCCGAGTGTTTTATACTCATTAAGGCACTTTTGCACAGCCTGGGATCCGGGAGAGAAAGTCAGCAAGGTGAGTGAGGAGAGAGGTTCTCTTTTGGAGGCCACCACAGACTGCACAAGAGGCAATCAACACACAAAACCTGCCCTGAAAATGTCCTGTGACCACCCTCTCCTAATTCCGTTCTTTTATCAGACGTGTGGTACCTTGAGGAAGAAGTGAGAAATGGTGAGGGCAATTTGCTGTAACTGGAGCGACAGGAGTGGCTCCCTGGCCCAGAGCCAAAGGGTGAGGTTTTGTTTCATTTGTTTCGCGTTCTCAGGCCAGGTGACTTTCATTTTGAATTATGTGTTTTCCTTCCCTGACAAACGATGCCTCCTGCCAGCGCCTTCAGATTGGGAAAGGCTCCTGTGCCTTGGTGTACAACAACCACACAATTGAAAATGATGGTGGTTCCAGGGTTGCAATAGAAATGGCAATATTTCACACCCACTGCCCCCTTCTCACTCCCACCCCTAGGTTCAATGTTGCCTAAGCAAATACTGGTAGTTTCTTTTGTATTTGGCGAGTGCCTAAGTAAGCAAAAGGCAGGATATAGCAAATGTCTTCCAAATCTCCATTTCTCACGAACACAAATCGTAGCTTCAGCTTTTTTGCTATATGCAAATGAGCTGGCAGATGTATGCCATTGGCAGGAAATCTTGCGAGGGACATGGCCCTGTCTGTTGCTAAATATACGTCTCTAGCTCTTCTGGGAAGAGATACAGCTATGAACTTTAATTAATTGCTGCTAATGTTCTGACTTCTCATTCTCTGCCCCCCAGGAGTCCCTTAAGGCAGTCTTTGTCAGAGCTCCTAGAGGAATGATGATGGCTTGGCTGCCCCTGGGTTCATGGTACCCCTATTTTGATTTATCTCTATGAGTACTACATTGCCTCAACTCACCCACACACGACCGGTGCACAGTTATCTTTGTGTGCTTACAGGTGATTGTTTGATGATGATTTCTGATGCTCTGATACCCTGATTCGTAACACGTTTTAGTAGACAACAATAACAAAGGACACAGCTCACTGAGAGTTCCAACTAAAATCCTCTAAAGATAGAGAAAGCAAGAATGTCATGGAGAGGCATAGAGATGGGGGTTCAAAGCAGGGGAGCTGGGCTAGGCAAAAGGAACACCTAAGGGAAACTACTTTCAAAATCTGCCTCAGGTTGCTTATCATTTATATTACTTAATGCTTTAGAATTTCCAAAATACCCAGCAACCTTTGCCATAGGAGGATGGGCCCCATTCACCCAGCACCCCATAAAGCTCCCCACCTGCTGCCACTGTTTGCGCTGCTGCAGGTGGGTACAGGCACACTTTTAATTCACACAGACTTCTGCTAATTATTTATGTTATCCTTTCAAAAGTTTTATTGATGTAAGTATAAACTGCAAAGTACTTGCCTTTGTAGACTCTCCAAATGACGCAGGAGTGTGAAGAAAAATGTTCCCTCTCCAATTTCCTTGTGTTAGAGATATGCTAATAAGGCACGTATTGTTTTCAAACGAAGTGCACACTGTCGTATAGATTATAACTTCTTATAAAATACGGATATTTTAAGCATTGTGTTCCATCTTTAATCAGCAGCACAGTATTGATCAGTTAACTTTCACTCACCTCCGAGAAGATCAACACTGGCGAAGGGGCTTGAAAGCCACGTCTGAGAACTGCTGAAATTTGTTTGCTTGAAATTGATTTGTCTTGTTCTTATAATGTATGTTGGTAATATTTTACCCTTAGTGAATGTGAGGTGTCTCGCAGTACTGCACAGGTTCTCTGGAGGAGCAGGAAGCAAGCGTCTAAGTAAGTTCAATATTACTATTACTGGTGTCTTGCATTGGAGGCCAAGTTTGTGTTCCTTTGTGTTCTGTGTGGTAGAAAGGAAAACCTTGTCATTCCCCAATCCTATGGTGAAATGTTACATATTCCTCTGGAGATGCTTTTCGTTCAAGGTTGTCTGCGGTACCAAAAGAGAATCTCCACTTCTTTGAAATAGAGATCATTACTGTGTATATAACTACCTACTGGTGAGTCTTTGTCTCTGCTTCATTGGGATGCAGGATGTGAAATACACAAAGAACAAATAAAAGGTTAAAAAAATTCATCTGAAATTTGTTTTCAGTTGGTAACAAAGAGACAAAATGCCACAGCAGTTTTTAACCATCAGAGACTATATATCATGCCAAAAGCACCAGATGACTGTGAACAAGTTGGTTTGAGTCTCCAACTCAAAATATAAAACTAAAAAATAAAGAGGTATTTAAAATGCATTAATTTATAGAAACAAAAAGGATTATACAATCTATATCCCTTGTCCAAAATATATTGTGAGGTATCTTTCTAATATAGTAGCTTTGAGTGCTTTCAAGATTGTAGTGGAAGATACTTTTCAGAAAGATGAATTATTACCAAATTGCAAATTTATATCACACAAATTAACATCTGTTTTGTTGCATTATCTCTTCATTGGCTAGGTATTGAAAACATTTGCTTTCTAATTTTCGTAGTAAAACACATTCCTCTTGGAATGGTTGAATTAAAAAAAAAAGAGACTGAGAAAATGTTTTAGCAGGTAACAGCGTATACTACTCTTGCAGAGGACCCTGGTTCAGTTTCCAGCATCCATATAGTGACTTAAAACCATCTGTAACACCAGTTCCAACAAATCCGATGGCTTCTTCTGGCTTTGGCAGGCAACAGACATTCATGTGGTGTATGTGCATACATACAGGCAAACACTCATACACATAAAAATAAACCAATCTTGGAAAAAGGAAAATGCAGAAACTGAAATCCTCTCTAACCCTTCTATTAGTGTATAAACCGAGGACATGACCGCTCCGAGGTATGGTTGAGGGGAAAGTTTTTCTTGTAGATATCAGGGAGTACAGCTAGAGGCATCTGGAAGCATGCAGAGCAGAGGGAGAAAGTAGCAGACTGAACGTGGCCAGCAGACTGGAATACGTCATCATGGGGGGGGGAGACAGATGAAGAGAAATAGCTTAAATAGTAGGCTTCTACAGGAATGAGAAACCAGGTGAAGGGAAGTTCATGAGCTGGAAAAATTCAGGGTGGCACGCGGTAAGAAGAGCTGAGAAGACCCATAGATCATTGTGG
The DNA here is from genome assembly GCF_014885135.2 of Alexandromys fortis. Lineage (NCBI taxonomy): Eukaryota > Metazoa > Chordata > Mammalia > Rodentia > Cricetidae > Alexandromys > Alexandromys fortis. The sequence continues at coordinate 22,123,110 of NW_026067909.1, forward strand.
TATTGAGAGAGCCTGGAGACCAGCGTGTGCTTGTATGATAATTAAGGCAGTATAGATAGCCATGTGTCCAGAGTTTCTTTTGACCTGACATTAGGAGATAAGTTATTGGCAGTTGATGTTTTTTCTTTGAATTTTAGTGTAGAAAAGGTTTTTTTTTTTTGTATATTTTTGTAATTTGAAAACAGTTTATATATGGCCCATTTAACTTGCATATTCATCTCTCCAAGTAAACAAATAGACAAGACAGTGACCTCGTCTTCTGCTGTTTGCAAATATTTGAAAGATGTTTAGAGAAAAATGTAAAGTGTCCTAAATAAACACACCACCGTTAATGGTGAAGCTATGTTTCTGTTTTTGGCAAAAGGAGAACAGTTGCTTTATTCTCTCTTTGATGATTAGTTTTATTCACTATGTCTCGAGGGCTCCAGCCTGACTTTGCTGTCCCAGGAACCCTGTAGGGTTCTCCCTCAGTGATCCATTGGATCTGGCCTTCATCGTAGAATCCACAGGGGCACCACTCCTTCATCGCTAAATCCAGGCCACCCCTTCCTTCATTACTGTTGTCCCGAGGGGAAGTGAGCACGGAGAGCAGCTGCGTGGAACCAGCAGATGTCTGTGGGACCCGTGCAGCCTCCTCATCTCAGCTGCACTAACAGAGGTAAGATGGAATTACCACCGTGTTTCACACGGAACCAGAGAGAATCAATCCACAGCTGTTGTCTGGCAGCTCTTGTCTCACGAGCCTGTGAAGTGACAGCTTCCGCAGCTGGGAGTAGAGATTGGGAAGCCTTCTTAGGGTCTAAAGGCGCTAATTAACGTGCTACCTAGATGCGTCTAGTGACTGGAGCTAGTTACACGCTCGTTTTTAAACAGCTGACCTTTCTCTCCTGGACCTCATCTTGAGTGCTCTAGGTAGTCAGGAAATCATAACAGATATTAAACCTCTCCTATTCTTTCAAACCTTTACAGAAATGCAAATCATTGCCTTCAGGAGGAAGCACCCAGGCATATGAATTTATATCAGCAATGTTTGCCGATGAGTCATACCTGATGTTGTAAACGCTATTCAAGTAGGAAGGCAGTCGCTGCAATGAGGAAGCAGCAGGGGGAATGCCGCTATGTCCTGAACGTTGAGTTCAATGTTGAGTTTTAGAAGCATGCAGAACACCTTTCCCCAAATACAGATAATTACACTAAAATGTTTGTTTATTTGTTTCCAGTATCACCACAGGAAGAAAAATTCAACTCCTCTAAATATAGATGGCTATTGCAAAGCCAGAGAGTAAATCTGTAAGGTGGCAGGCAACTTGTGTTACTATGTTAGGGCAAGAGCTCAAACTCATGCAGGTGTATATTATTGATGCTTTAATTGTTACATCTGGTAGCTGTTTAGGTGTCAGTGGATAGTACTTCAGTACTGTACAATAGGTACAGTAACAGATGTTACATATCGCAAGAACTACAGGGAGTCAATATAAGCAACAGGGTGAGTCTGATTACTGGAGACACTAAGCAGAAGAAGAAAAAGTGCACAAGGGCAGATGAACCTATGGCTGCAATTTATGAAACTACTGCTCTCATTGCAATATAGAGTGCAATGAATACACCAAGTAAGGTAGTCTTGGAATAACATTCTGTTTAGGGGGAGGAAGAGCGAAAAAAGTGAGGGAGAGAGGTGGGGAAAAGAGGGTGGAAAGGGAAAGAAGAGGGAGCGGGAGGGAGAAAGAGGTAAAGGGGGGGAGGAAGGGAAAGGCGATGGAAAGAGATGGAGAAATAGAGGGAGAGAGACAGAGAGAGGACAAAGGAGGGGGAAACTAGCCAGTCACATGGTCTAGTGAAAGAAATGTGGCATTGAAGGAAAAGACAGAGAAGCTGTGGCTCCAAGCGTTAAAAGCTCCCTGACAGGGAAAGATGTACTGGTGTCCCAGTGGGGCTCACATTGTAGCACCTACCGACCGAGATGCTTTACAAAGGCTTAAGGGAACTAGGAGATCTGATGGGAAAAAAGCCTAACAAAACATGATTCTAAAGAAAAGCAAACACACACACATCTGGAGCAAATAATTTTGAATAAAGAGACCCAATTGGGGAAAGAAAATGTGTAAAGCCTCAATCGGAGTGAAAGCAGCCAGCAAATTCTCTCTGGATTGCAAGGCATTACAACAGCTATGGAAGGCGAGTCTTCCCTCTTGGGGTTTCAGGCGCAGAGCTGCCTCATTAGGAGACACCGACAAAGGCATTCGCGGCCCTCTTTACAAGGAGAATGAGGTCCTCGTTACATTTCTGCGGTGAATGAATCTCATCTGCATGGGAGAACACATTCTGAAGTAGGTGAAGGTGCACACGAGGCGGTACTTCTGCCCCCTTAGCATTCCTAATTGAACACACTGACAGGAACTTGCCATTAGCAAACTAATTGTCAGCTCTTGAAGGAACCATTTAATGGTAGGATGTAGTATGTGCCGGACAGGGTTATAAAGCACTTCATCTATTTGAACCATTAAATATTTGCAGCAAACTCTTGTCTACATGAACAGATGGGGAAGCTGAGTTGTAGATGCCTAATGTCCTCCCCAAGACCATGCTTTGAATAAAGGGTGGTTTTGGGATCCAAAACCCACACAAATGCCTTCCTTACTTGGCGGCTCTTCAGTGTCGCCTCCATCTTCCCAAGTAGGAAGAAAAAGAGGCTAACTAGGTAGTTCTCTACAATTTGGCAGAGAAACATCTTCTATGAATGAGGTCAGAAGAACCAATAACACATTTCTAGCCTTTACTGTTTTCCTAGGATGGCCCCGCAGTTAAGATCTGATGTCTTCTGAGTTCCTTGGGCTATAGGTATGGATGTGGTGCACATACATCTACACAGTAAAACCCTGTATGCACTGGGTGGTGATGGCCCATGCCTTTAATCCCAGCACTCGGGAGGCAGAGACAGGTGGAGCTCTGTGAGTTTGAGGCCAGTCTGGTTTACAAGAGCTAGTTCCAGGACAGGTTTCAAAGTTACAGCAATACCTTGTCAAAAACAAAACAAAACAAAACAACTAAAAAAAAAACCTGTATGCAATAAAATAAAAAGTAAAAAGATTTACTTAATAAAAAAGAGGATATGAGGTTGGGAGGAGCTGGAAAGTGGAGGCCTGAATCTGACAGGAGTGGATATAATCAAAATTCATTTGTATGCATGTAGGAAATGCTCAGAGAATTGGTAAAATTTTGTATTAAAAATACTGGTTTCTCTGGTGATATTCTTTGCCTTTTCAGAATCTTACTGATTGGTGTCCCCATGACACCCTTCAACCCCTCACCATCCTCTTATTCTCATTTGCCTGTATTTCATTGATATGTTCTGAATTATACTTCCCTAATGTTGAAGTGGGATTTTTTTATTATTATTATAGGGTAGGAAAATATCCTGGGACCATGAAGGTTTTCTTTATATCCTTAAGGAACTCAGTGTGTCGACCACTTCCAGATTCTGCCCATGTCCAGCCTTGCTTTGGGCATTTCCAAGCTATCATGGAGAAGGGAAAATAAAGTCAAGAAAGAAAAGGGGCCAAGCTTCATTTGGCTGCACAGAGTATCTGTGCCTTCTGGGAAGGACTGGGGAGGGATCCACTGGAAAGCCAATTCAAAGGGCATTGAGCTAAGAGGTCACCCAGCTCTCCTTTACCATAGGTGTTGGGAAGCATGGTCTTTCTTTCTTGGTGACTCTATAAAGCTCCAAACCAAGCACCACGCACCGAGAGTTTAAGATGAGAAATAAATTCACCCAGGAGCAATTTGAGATAAACTACAAACTGATTGGAAGTGCTAATGATGCGTTCAATGTTGTACATACTACCATTCACCCTAATTTACTCAATCTTTTGGCAAACATTTTTTAGGTGCTATGCTAGATACTGGAGATCATAACTGATTAGTGTATATTCTCCTCTTAAAGAAGTCAGAACCTAATAGAGAAGACAGATGCACACATGGTAATCCTAATAATGATGTACATTTCTGGTTCTAGGAATCAAGCACTATCCTATCAATGAGGAAGGGGAAAATTTGGTCATCTGGTTTTGGAGATGGCGTTTGAGGTTGGCCTTGAAGGACAAGAGAGCTTCTCAGTATCTCATTAGGTTGTTATCCTTCATATAGCAAACATTGAAAAAATGCTGATGCCTAATAATCTCAGATAAAGGAAAACAGGATTTCTTGAAGGGTGAGTCAATTATTGCCCCCAGCGGTGTAGATTGATCAGACATGGTTCTAACATGGCATCATTTGGCTCATATGAATAACCAATATCCCTGAGATCATTGTACAGATGACAGATAGGAGGAAAAGTTGACATATCTCAAATGCCAAACTAGTTGTTGAAATTGTCATCTCTCCTGTATTTTTTTCTTTATGAGGGTTTTATATTTTCAGGCTTGGGACCTTGACATCACGTTTATAAGCCCTAAGTGCGTTCTGATGAATGACTAAAATTTATCACCGTGGTGACACTTAATTTGGGTCCAGTGAGAAGTCAACTTAGAGCTATAAGTTTTAGATTTTATAATGAAATTTTGATTAAACTGGGCCTTTTCCCTACTGCCATTTATTTTGTGAACTAGCACAGTAGTTAGAAAATAAATGGTGGGAACACAGCCACAAATTCTGTGTAGTTATCACCAACTCTATATTTAATAGTAATGGTTGCGTTTTCTTCCTGTATTTAATTTCTATTGTCAGGCATCCCAAGGAAAATAATGAATAGTTTAATGTTGAAAAAATGGCTGCTTCTGTTGAGTATTCTTGTGGGGATATAGAGAGTGGTGTCACCTACGTGTGTGAGAAAGGAAAAAAATTCTATGATCCATCGATCATTTCAAAAAGACCCATGTTTGAATAGCTTAGTAGACTATCTAATGACGTGAATTTCTGTTTAAACTCATCTCTGGATGCAGACCTCTGGTGGTTTGAAGGCGTCAGTTCTGACTTTCACCACCAGGTGGGAGCAGAGCACCAGAAAGAGTATGAAATGGAGCCCAATGAAAAAGCATGTGTAAAACGAATTTATGATAAGAAAAACATATTCTGAAGCAAGAAATAAGAAAATTATAGAAAGAGTCAACTAAAATCTAGTAATCCTTGCGGCTCTGCATAGCACTAATTTTTGCTGCTTTATAGTTGGTAAATTTCTTGCAAATTTTGCCTTCAAACTAAATAAGTAGCTTATAAAGCAGAAAAACTGAAGGAATACCAACTGTGAGTGAAGGGAAATAACGCTGTATTTTATGTTGAATGATAACGTGGAATCTTAAGCATTTGGGGTTGGTTATGTTTTGTCAGATTGACTGGCTGGCTGGCAGGGAAGTGATTATTTCAGAGGCTGTAATAAGTAGAAAAGAGATCAATCCAAAAGCTTGCTTATGCTTGGCCGCGTGTTTATTTCAAGAGGTAAATATTTAACCCGAACCTCTAGCCTTGCTTACTGGGCCTTTTATCAGGAGGGAAAATCAGGTAAATCAACTTTTTACCAAGTCTGACTCAAGATTCTCTTCAGGAGACATTTCCTGTCTCATCCACCTGAGGCAGTCTCTAGAGAAGTTGCGTAAACAAGGACAGGTGGGCCCTAGTGGTAGAGCTCCTGATTCCTAGGTTTGGAGTGGGAACTGGGGTACAGACTTCAAGTACGTGCAGCTGTGACTCTGACGCCATGGGGATGGGTGCACCTTTTGAGAACCGCTGTTTTGTGCAGCTCATGGGGGCAACACCCAGATAATTTTGATGAGTGTTCATTATTTGTTAAGGTACAGCTTGGGCTGGGAAAATGTTGTTTGGCACTAGGTAGCTGTTGCCTAAGCCCCCAAATATTTTCTTTTCATAGTTTTGCCATTGGATTTATTTGTCATCATTTGATCTGACTATTGTCTTACAGATTAGATCGCACTAGTGTCTCAGGTGGGCTTAGGTGTGTGTGCACTGTGGCTTTGCCAGCTCGCTGTCACAGGTGTGCCGTGGGCAGTGGCTCCCGTGCTGCCCTTTGCAATGCCGAGGAGCTGGAACTGTGTAAAGCAGGCAACTCATCAACTCTCATGACTGTCACCAACCAAGGGCAGACACGCTGCCATCTTCCAGCACATGTGCTCCTGGGAAGCTATGCTTTCAGGAGGTGATGAAAATGAAGATCAGGGTAGTCATTGTCCTTAGTTACTGAACCCGTGTACATTACTCATGGTTCTCCAGAGAGATAGAACCAACATCACTCAGATGCGAGCCAAGAGAGCCAATGGAAGTTCCAGCTTAAAAACAAAAAAAGAAGTGTAAGGGAAAAAAAAAAAGGCTGTGTATAATTGCAGTTGCAGAAAGACAGACAGACAATGGTAGCTGCAGAGCACAGGCTATTACAGGTGTGCGCGCACACACTCACCTGTTTACCTTGGCAGCACTGCTGTGCCTCTTTGAGAACTTCTTTTCCATTTGCTCTCTCTCCCAGCTTGGCGTCTTTGCCTTCTCTTTTGGTGGTCCCCTTACTTCTTGCCAGTGCTCTCTGTGGTTCTGGAGGAAGCACAGATCCTGAGGTCAGATCGCCAGATGTCAACTGCTGACCTACCACTCCCCTCTGAGTCCTTTCCCTCCTCCCTTGGTCTCTGAATGGGGATTACCTGGACACAAGAACAGAAACCACCGCAAGGATTGTTGTCAAGATTCATTAAGTGCAATTCTTGACAAATGCCTATGTTCAGCAAGTCAGCTGTTGCTGCTGATTAAGTTTTCGCTCAGTGTTATATGGCTGTGGCTCTCTGCCCTGCTACGACATTCTCCTGCCTGATTCTGCAGTGCTCCCTTGATCCAGGGTTCCTGCAAACTCTTCTTCCCGGAGAGCCTCTGGCCTCCTCTGTTGGTGGAGGGTTAGGAAGTTTCTACTTCCTGAGCACTAACTAACCCCTAGTGACAGACAGCATCAAACTCTTTAGCTGGACTGGCAAGAGGAGTGACCTGTTGTTTATGTTCTCTGAGCTTATTCTATAGACGACGTCTGGAACGATTTGGCTCCAGAAATCAATATTTCTCATTGGAACCGTTGAGAGCGCCGCATCCCATAGCATGTTCTACTCATTAATCAGTGATTAATTGAAGATGTTTTCTCTGTTCTCACTCTACGGGCAGGTAAAGGCCAGAAATACGGTCATCCAGCGTCTGTTTATTTTTTAGCTATGTTTCTAGTAGAATCACCGCTTGTTCAGGTGTGGAGTCCCCTTTGTAGGCCATTCTCACTCAGTTAAATAGGTTGCTGTTCTTAGTCACCCCGAAGAAAAAGGCTTCATATATATGACGTAAGGACCCTAGTACGAGCTACACCCTCATCTCTCAAAGCTAAATAGTTTTGCCATCTTGTGGGTAGAAGTCTGACTTCTGGGAGATGAGGGCCAGAGGCCACAAAAGCCAGAGAAGTTATTTCTCAGTCATACAGGATAGGGAAATAGAGGGTTTCTTCCCTTGCATGATTTGAAGCATACATTTGGGTGCTATGAGGAACATGGCAGATACAGTTAAATAGGCAAATGTAACCTGAACAGACAACAGTTAAAAATGGTTTTCCTCTATGGAATAACACATAGAAATCCAGCTTATTTTTAGATGAACCAATCCTAGTCTGTCCTTTAGGGATGTAAATGAGGAACACAAGTCTCCATGAATTCGGAAAACCTGTGCTGCATCACTGTAAGTAAGGTTTGCGCTTTTGTCCCATGAATGAGCTGTAGATAGGGCATTACATTCATATGAAATACATGAATACGGTGGATTGTGTTGCATCCTTATGCTGCTAAAAAGTCTTTTCTTGTCCAAATTCCACTGTGTTTTCAATGTCAGCTTTTTCTCTTTGAAAAGGAGAAGGGTCCCCCGTGGAAGTTTATGAAGGTAGACACATTTTCTTGTAAAATATCCTCTGGAGATGATGTGCTTTTTGTTAGGCACATATTTTTGGACCTTTGAAAATGAGTATTATGAAATTAGCGTGAGATGTTTTCAGAAAAATGGACGCTGTTGACTCAGTACGGCAGAATGCCTTTCTCCTTTGTGGTCGCTACGCTTTCTAATCCCCTGAAAAAGACATTTTCAGATAATTAAAAAAGGTGTTTTGGTCTGTGGAGCAAAAATACTTTTCAAAAGAGGTTCTATAACACATGCATGGCAGCCACTTGTCAAAGTTAAATATACCCATTCCTTTCCCTCCGAAGCCATTAGATCTATTACCACCTAATTGCTTGGAAAATTCATTTTCTTTTTCTCAAATCACAGCCTTAATTGAGGTCTGAAAGCTCACCAAGTGCCTCTTAAATCAGTAAACCTAACTTTTTTTTTTTAATTCTTCTATAATTTAACTTTCTGACTGAGACCTTTTTTTTCCCCTTCAAGACAGTTGGATGTTGGTACTCATGGGAAAACCTTTCTGGAAAAAAAAAAAAAAAAAGAGGGCTGAGTATCACATCTACTGTTTCTGTTAATGTACTTGGGGCCAAGAGTTCAAAGCATATTCAATCATGCTGAAACCAAATGACTTTTTGAATATTCTTTTTTAAAATTTGTTTTTAATATTATGAGTATTGGTGTTTTCCCGTGGGTGTAGGGTCCCCTAGAACTGGCCACAGACAATTGTGAGCTGCCATGTGGGTGCTGGGAATTGAATCAGGGTCCTCTGGAAGAACAGTTAGTGTTCTTAACCACTCAGCCATCTTTCCAGCCCACCAAAGTGTTTTTTAAAATCCAACTTATGTGAGTGTTTTATCCTAATGTCAGAATGAGAAATGTGTATCTTAGTCTTCATTAGACTGTGGAAATATACCCTCCATGTAGCCATCTGTGAGGGATCTGTATGTTCAACAATGTAACCTTATTCTTTGTTATGAAAACCTGAAAGCATTTACATAACAGGAAATAATTCTCAACTTTGCTTTGTGGATGTATCAGGGTGCTTTTAAGTGTATGTGATGAGTAGAATATTAAAGTTGATGCCTGAAATTAGACAATGATATATTTGAGAAAAAGGAGAATAAAGGTGGTTTTTCTTATTTTTATTTTAATGGACATTGATACAGCCACTCAAATTATGCTATTATTTCAAAAGGTTTACTTTGGGAAGTGCCGAATTAATTTGAAAAATGTATTAGTTCTCGAAATGACTTTAGATTCCTCCATTAAAATAGCCTTAGAGTTAGTTTTTGGTCTGTCTCTTTATTGATTGCGAATTATACCTTGGTATACATGTTATCATCCTTCAAGGGTACATTTTTCATAAAACTTGACTTTGAATGAACTATTTTAGAATATCTCTAATTTATTCTTTAATGATTTCACATGTGTACAGTGTCTTGATCATAGGTTCCCTAAACTTCCCCATAAGATCTCTTCTCATTTTAATATCTTATTTCTTCTACTTCTGTTTTTTATTTCTTCTTCTTCTTTTTGTTATTTTGGTTTTTTATTTTCTTTTGTTTTTAAAGACAGGTTTTCTTTGTGTAGCCCTGGTTACCCCATCCTGGAATTCACTCTGTAGACAAAGGTGGCCTCAAACTTACAGAGATATGTCTTCCTCTGTCCCCCAAGTGCTGGGATCAAATGCATGCACCAACTTGCTTGGCCTTATTTCTTTTATACCTGAAAGAGCCCAATGGGTATTGCCTGCTTGCACATGGGTGTGGAACCATCCAAAGACACATGGACAATGTGCTACTAGCCACATCCAGAAGCATGACTCCCTCCCCCAGCAGCCATCAGCCTGATCTAATTTTGTTTGTTTAAAAATATATATAAGGATGAAGTTTGAAGCAACTCTGAAGCATTTCATGTGGCACATTTGTCTCTGGAAGGGTGTTGCAACTCTTTTCTCATCTTAGGATACTTTAGTGATGAGTTGAGAGAAATGACCTGGGTGATAATATGCATGATTAACATTTGTGATGCATAAATTTCCTAGAAAAAGGGATTATTCCCATTATCCAGCTTAGGAATGGAATCAAAATCTTTAAAATTAAAGACCCTATAGGATTAATGAATACTTGAAATTAACTGACACCTAATTTCCATTTTTTCCCACCTGTTTTATTTTCTCTTTCCAAGATGACATCATTTTGGTGTAACAAGTACTGCCGTGCTTGTGATGTTTTGGTGACATCACTCCAAGTATGTTGTATGTGTATATATGAGCTTGGGCCATCAGGCATATTTTTAATATTCTATTAGTGATTATGTAGTTCTGAGAGATGCTGAATGATGAGCAATACCTTTTGTTTATGCATAGCAAACTAATAGGAATGCTGAACCACATAGGGTGCAATTGGCAGTAATAATGTTTTAACTCCTAGGATAATGAAAATTCGCCTCAGTCAACAAGATGAAGTACATGCGCTGTTGAGAAGAAAGCCCCATTTCTAACAACCAAGACTTAGGAATAGCAGGAGAAATTAGCAGTGAGATGTGAGTCACTGTTTCCAGTGACATACACTGCCAACAAAGGCTGCAGATGACTTGGGTCTTTATTTTTTGTGGGTATCTTTGAAAAAAAAAAAAACAAGAGACTCCAGACACATCCTGAATTTTAGTTTAGAAGGCTATATGCATCCTGCTTGCTAACTTGGTTTGGATTTGAAAAGTAAGATGAATTGGAGGTATACTTTATTAGTTACTTATCTGCTGTGGATAATGCTCTTGTACCCTGTAACTATTTGTCACTTATATTGGTTTAATAAAGCACTGACTGGCCAGTAGCCAGGCAGGAAGTATAGGAGGGACAACCAGACTAGGAGAATTCTGGGAAGAGGAAAGGCTCAGTCTGCAGTGCCACCCAGACACAGAGGAAGCAAGATGAGAATGCCTCAGTGAAAAGAGTGCCAAGCCACGTGGTTAACACAGGCAAGAATTATGGGTTAATTTAAGTTGTAAGAGATAGTAATAACTAACTAATTAATAATAAGCCTGAACTAATAGGCCAAACAGTTTATACTTAACATAAACCTTTGTGTGTTTTGTTGGGACTGAACAGCAGTGGGACCAGGCAGAACAGAAACTTCCATCCACACTTATCTTGCTGTGACAAAATACCATACTAAAGCAACTTAAGGAAGAGAGTGTTGGTAGAGCTTAAGTGTGCTGTCCACCCTTGTAGGGGTGGCATGCTTTCCCTGTGGTTTTTCTGGGTTTAGAATCCAATATGTGCCTTCTCACAGCCTTTAAGGGCAAACCATGCTAATTGTTCCTTGATATCAGGGTGTCTCCTAAGACTTTAAGCTGGGTGTTGGCGGCACACACCTTTAATTCCAGCACTTGGGAGGCAGTGGCAGGTGGATCTCTGTGAGTTCAAGGCCAGCCTGGTCTATAAGAGCTAGTTCCAGGACAGGCTCCAAAGCTACAGAGAAACCCTGTCTCAAAAAACCAAAAAAAAAAAAAAAAAAAAGACTTTACACACACACACACACACACACACACGCATGAATGAAGAATCCCTACCACAACCTTGTGAGAATGGAACTTTTATTATCCTATTTCTACAGATAGGAAGGACTTGGGTGCTGCTTGGGACATCATCTCCACATGGGCTGTCTCTTCATGTGTCCTGATCTGTAAGAAGGGAGATAGGACTTAAATCTTGAGAAAATCCCATGAAGTAGCCAGCCTGTAATCTAAAAAAAAAAAAAAAAAAAGCAAAGAATCAGGCTGGTGAGATGGCTTAGAAATAAAAACTATCATTGCCAAACTTGATGACGTAAATATGATCCCAAAAACCCATCTGGTAGAAGGAGAGAACCGACTCTCAAAAGTTGTCCTCTGACCCCATGCATAGTGATATACACAAATAAATAAAATGGACAAAGAAAAAATGTGAAGAACTGTTGTTGACTGAAAATACTAAGGAGACATACTAATGAAATGCGTTATTTGATTCTGAACTTAAACTCTTGAGCTGTAAAATGCCATCAAGTTCATTGTTGTGATGAATGGAAAAATTGGTACGTAGACCACATGAATTGATAACTACCCTATTGTTATGTAAGGAATATTGTTCTTAGGATACCTCCTGAAAATTACCATACAGGGGCCTGAGAAGCTGGTCATGTTGATCACTCTACTTGTGTTCTCAGCATTTGGGAGATGAAGCTGAAGATCAAGAATTTGAAGTCAGCCTGACCCTGTTTCAGCCCCTTCCCAAGGGAAAAACAGCATGAACTTGACTCGACTTTCTTGAATGATTTGGGAAAAAAGTATATACTAATATGGAAAAAAATATTTAACTAAATGAGTTTGGAAATTCTCCGTTGTTGCAGTTCTGTAAATTAAGGATTGTAGTTAGAATTTTTCTTTGGGCTTCCAACCAGCTCCCAAATAAAGACATGGAGACTTGTTTATGAAAAAAAAAAAGAAGGGAGATAGGGGGTTGTAGGGAACAGAAGGATGCTCAGAGACTAGTCTTACTCTCATGGTGCATACATGAAGCAGATACTCAAGAAAGCAAGCAATCACTAGTTCTGAAGAGGAAAAGAATCTGGGATCAGAAAGTGAGTAGAGCCGGTTTTTTATGTATGGTCGAACGGGCAATTGGCCCACCCTGAAAGGTCACGGTCAGCATGAGACAGTCTTTGATGGGGTCTCCCTGTTTCTTGATGTTCAGGAGTTTGTCAGTGGAGTGAAGCTTATTAGAATATTGCACATTTGTAGAAGAGTTCAGAACAATGACACAGGCTACAGAAAAGCAAAAATCACTGTTAGGGAGAACTTTCAGGGAGTCAGAGGCCGGGTAACATCAATTGTACCCTGTGATCATTCCTAGGTCATGGGAGTCGTGCTCTGCAAGCCCATGTAGTCCATGAGAATCTTAGATGAATATATAGCCTGGGAGATTACCAGGCATGCACATGGTAGATTGTATGTAATAATTACCATGGCAACCCAAACTAACAAAAACCAATATTATTTTTTTAAATAATTTCTTTAAAATTTTCTTTTGCTGTGAAGTATGCCCAGGAACTAGCCAGTTCCAGCAGGTTTGTTAAAGACTGTGGAAGACTCAGAAACTAGGACATGGTGAATCATGTTCTTTCCAGGCATGCCTCTTATTTGGGATGTTGCTTGGAAATGGGTCCTGAACTAACAGTGAAGGCCTCAGTCTACCTGGGACACATGAGTGAAAACTAGGACTCTTACGCTTTAAGCTGTTGTGATTTCTTGCCATAGCATAAACAGGTCTGTATACCAAAAACGTTCCTGAGTTGTGCCAGTCATGAATATGTGTTGTCAGGTCAAACTCAACTGACTCAACACAGCAACTACCCATCTACTGCGTATTTGTTGAAGTTTGACTTTCAGTTGGGTTTCAACTTTCGTAGAGGTAACTGTGCATGCTCTGACAGGGTTTGGTTGCAGCAGCAATAGTGCCAATTTGTAATGTCCTGGGATCGTGTTCTATTTTGTGTTGCTTCTGTTTGCTGTTTTTATATAATGTCCTCAGCTGGACAATCCTGGCTATGCCTTAGACCCTTTAAGCAAACATCTGAAGTATGTTTGTATAGGAAGGATCCTAGACCCTGGTTGGTTTGCATGTAGCCCCAGGCAATTCCTATGTGGTTCGCATGTAGTCCCAGCTTATTCTAATGTGCTCTTGGAGGTTCCAGCTTGAGTAATCATTCATTCCCTGTGAATTTGCTGATGGTCTGAAGTAGCTAGATATCCTCTTTATATAAATGATAAACAATAGTCTAGGATTCAGAGCACCTCCTGGCACCACCAAGGGGAGTTCATGGTGTGTCTTACAGACGGGCAGTGAATCATCGTACTTCCAAGTGGTGTTATTCAGACTACGCAAAACAAGCCCTCAATGGAGGCTAACATCTATTTGGAAAGCTGAGTCATGGCTCTAAGGTGCTAATTAAATTCCTGTAGAACTTAGCATGTTATAAATTTTTATTTCATCAAGAAGATATGCTTTTTTTTTTTTAAAGAAAGAGGGCTCACATGATAGCCACACTAAGAGAAGGGCACCCCTTTCCTGAATAGACAACACTGAGTTACTAGTGCCATGCACACAGCTCTCTTTGGGAAGTTGCACCTGTTGCCTACTGTTTCTGTAGCCTCACATGAAGCTAACCTCAGCTAACTTCTATTGGATTGGCTGTTTTTTTTGCCTTTTCACCCCCACACCATGCCCACGCTACTATACACTCCAGGACTATATTTCTGCATCCATCCACATCTGTGTTAACGAATGTCCCCCTGTGGTTGGGAGATTTTGGTCTTGTCTTGGTGGGCGCATGGAGCCAGTGCTTACTCCATGTGAGAAACAGGGTTCACTTTCTTTTCTTTGTTGCCTTGCGTACCTGGACTGTTTCTATTCTTTAATTCAATTTGCTAGCTTGTACCCACCCAGGCTCAGTGGGGGCCACGTGAGGTTAGGATCCCCTGCTTTGTGCGCCTTTTGTTGGCCTCCTTGCCCTTTGAGATCTATAAACTATTGAAAGCATCTTTATTATAAGGAGCCTTTGCCTCTCTGTGATTCCCTCTCATGCCACCTTCTCTGAGGCCTTAAACAGATCATAAGCAAAAGTTAATTGGAGATAAAAGTTTATAGTTAGGCAGGCAGGTTGTAGCACACTATCCATATAATCTAAAGTAACGGGGACGCTCTTAGGGTCATTGAAATGTACAAAGGTATTCTTCCAGTGCCTTTTAAAACCTAGACAAATTGTGTGTCACATAAAATGCATTATAAAGGTTCCAATTGAGTCATTGGATTAAATGAGCCTTTCAATACCTTGCAGAGGAAATAAGGTATTTGATGTGATGGAGTGGTTCATGCCTGGCTACTTGCATACATGGTACAGCATTCTTCTGGGAAGCCTTTTCTTAAGAGAAATAAAAGAAATAAACCAATGAACTCCCAGCTCTGTGTTAGATATAAAGTGTTCTTTTTAAGAAGCAAGATTTTCATAGTGTTTATTTCTAAGAAGGAAGATGATACAGTTTCTGTCTTCCTTTGACAGCTTACTACGTGAAACCTCATTCATGTCGTCCAGAGGAAACAGTCCCACCCCACTCAAGCATTGGTTACTCACATGCTAACCACTGTCTGCGTTCATGCTAACAACAGCCATGACATTCTGTCTAGAAATGAAAAGGACACTGGGGGCTGACGTCTGCCCAGGGAGCTGTAGAGACCACATGGAGGAAGCAACAGGTGCGACCAGTCTACTGGTGTTTGTGTTTAAATTACCTTATTCTCAACCTATTTAAGAGTCTATCAGCATGAAGCCATTTGGATAGCTTTGTACTTACAAATGAGTTTAATGTGATTCTTAGAAATACTTTATTTGCCAACATAGTTCTGTTGCCTTCATGGAGGATAAGTTCTGAGAGGAATTTTCTGATTCCACACTATCTACATTCTCCTGTTCTCATACATCTGTGTTCCACCATCTCAAAAGCTAACTTTTTAAAAAAATTAATTCATCTATTTTATATATCAACCACAGTTTTACCTCCCTACTCTCCTTTGGTTTCCTCCCCCCACCTCTCTCCTATCTCCCGCCCCCCAATGCACTTCTCTGCCTCCATTCAGAAGGGGTAAGGTCTCCCATGGAAATGAACAAAGCATGGCATATCAAGTTGAGGCAGGAACAAGCTCCTCCCTCGTGCATCAAGCCTGGACAAGGCAACCAAAAGGAATAGGTCCCAAAGAGCCAGATCATGTGTCGGGGACAGGTCCTGGTCCCACTGCTAGGGTCCTGACAAAGGACCAAGCTACACACTGTCACCACATGCAGTTGGCCCCATGCTGGCTCCCCAGCTGTCGATCCAGAGTCCATGAACTCTCACAAGCTCAGGTCAGCTGTTTCTGTGGGTTTCTTCATCATGATCTTGAACCCCTTGGTCACATAATTCCTCCTCCCTCTCTTCAACTGAACTCCTGGAACTTGGCCCAGTGCTTGGTTGTGGATCTCTGCATCTGCTACCGTCAGTTACTGGATGGAAGCCAGTTCAGGCACCCTCTCCATTATTGCTAGGAGTCTTAGCTGGGGTCACCCTTGTGGGTTCCTGAGAGTTTTCCTGGTACTAGTTTTTTTCCTAACCCCATAATGGCTCCCTCTATCAAGATATCTCTTTCATTACTCCCCTTCTCTGTCTTGCCCCCAAGACTTGACCAAGCTAATCCCTCGTTCTCTTTCCTCATCCCCTCCCTTCTACTCCTTGTCCCCAGTTTGCCCAAGACATCTCATTTATTTTCTCTTCCCAGGGAGATCTGTGTGTCCCTCTTAGGGTCCTTCTTGTTAGAATGTGGGATTGTAGCCTGGTTATCTTTTGCTTCACATCTAATATCCACTTATGAGTAAGCACATATAGACCACGTTTGTCTTTCTGGGTCCAGGTTACCTCATTCAGGATGTTCTTTTCTAGTTCCACCTATTTGCCTGCAAATTTTATGACGTCATTGCTTGTTTTTCCATTGAGTAATACTCCATTGTGTAACTGTATCACCGTTTCCTTATCTACTCTTTGATTGAGGGGCATCTAGGTTATTTCCAGGTTCTGGCTATTATGCATAATGCTGCTATGAGCAGCGTTGAGCAAGTGTCCTTGGGTATGATTGAGCATCCTCTGAGTATGTGCTCACTATCTAACTCTTGTAACAAGTCTTTTTCTTTCCCACCAGCCAGCTTCAAAATAATGACATGGAGACTTCTAATTAATTATGAAAGCTTGGTCTTAGCTTAGGCTTGTTCCTAACTAGCTCTTATGACTTAAATTAATCTGTTTTTAATCAATATATGTTCTATTACATGGTGTTGTCTCTCTTCCATCTTGCACCTCCTGTTGCTTCTTTGTGTCTCTTGAAATCTCCTGTGGGCCTAGATTCCCCCCTCCTCTTCCTTTCTCTCCACAGAAGTCTTCCCCATATTTGCTGCCTAGCTATTGGCTGTTTAGCTCTTTATTAAACCAGTCTTAGCAACAGACCTTCTCACATTGCACGGATATCTCGCGAAAACTTCTGCCTCTCACTGATTTCCCATGATGTCATCAGTTGTTTTCCCCCCTAAAGAAGTATTTACTTCAGGTAGTTTTGTTGACTCACACTTTTATCTAAATCTCTTAGAATTTAAGGTTTCTAAAAGTAGACTTTAGACTTTTATTTTATTTATTTTATTTTTGCTAACATGCTATTTCCAGTTAGTGATGATGAAAAGTTAAAGGAAAAAAAAATCAAATTTGTTTATATTGAGTGGCCATAATGCTTGAGCGGAGTTTATATTACATTACCAGTTTTGGAAGAAATTCTTAAAAACAATACCTATGCGCTGACAGAACTTAATTTGTAAAACAAAACAAAGAACCCACAACAAAAAAAACTCAAAACATTATTTTCACCTTGGAATTATTGAGCATCTATACCTCACCATGACACAGCTCTTCCAGGTTGTGTTTTTCATTCTGGTTCCACCTGGATAGAGTCCCAGATTTTCCTGAAGTCCCTGGAAGGAGGGAGGACGGAACATCACCTAGAGAGTTGTGAATGTGGAGGGTTGCTATGACAGAATAGGGGTGGCTCTGAGTAGCAGAATAAGTCACCAGAGTCAGGACCAACCACCTTAAATTAACTACAGCGATGATGATCCTAAGCCAGACAACAGAGCACTGGCAGAAACAAAAGAGCCCTGGCTACAAATCCCACCATATGCTGAATTTAACAGCAGGTGCCAGAAATGCCCAGGACGAGATCTCAGTCAGACCAGGAGACTCACCTTTCCCTGATCATAGGGCAAGCATTGTGTTGATAAAACATTGCTGGAAATCAGTTTAAAAATCACCACTTTTACTCTTTCTCTTCCTGGGCCAAAAGCCTTGAACAAAAGGGTTCTCAGTCTGACAGCTAGCCATCTTGAACCATGGGTGCCTAGCGACAATGATTGCTGCAGTTTGCCCAGGTTCCTGAAGACACAGTCCCACACAGGACTAGATGATTGTCATCAGCTTCTCGGAGATCACACACCTCGCTGAACCTGCTGTGATTATTGGCAAAGCTTTGATTGGTTGGTCTAACTCACAAGCCTTAATGATTGTGATTGATCTGTAAGGAATGGCTGTAATTGTCCAAATGAGTGTGGTCATCCAAACACTCCTTCCTGGCTTTGTAACCAGGCTTCTCAATAAAGGCTCGGCGACAGCCGTTTGTGCTGCCTCTGTTAGTCTTGCACTAGCAGGTTGAATAATGACTTCTGGGCTGGTATTTTCTTGCCTGTTCTGAATAGCCTGGGCTGTGCTGGAAACTGAGCAAGGCGCATCAGAGGGTGGTGACAGCAGTGTAGCAGGCAAGTGCAGAGGAGGCTTCTTGGCAGCAGAATGAGTGACCACTTTGTGCAGACGGGGTTTGGCTGTGGCTCACAGCTAAAGATCTCGCTGGTGCAAAGGTGACCTGATATCTCAGTTGTAGTGTGTATTACACACTACTTGACAGCTGAAGATCACTTGGGTGCCACGTCAATGCGTCTGGTGGTCTGCAACAACCAGCCTGCCTTCCACTGAATGGAACCTCTTGGAACTCTTTCTGATAGCTAAGAGTGTGGTGGCCTTGGAGCTTGATCCCAGAAGCTGATGCTTGGCGTCTGATACCCAGGGATACTGAAGTTGAGATATGGAATAGCTTGTAGTGGCACTGGGTTCCTGGATCCCAGCTTCTGGTTTTCCACATCAAAACAATGACCAGCGACTTCACAGCTAAGGAGGTAGCTGAACTTAGGTGGAGACTTTGGTCTGTGAACTAGTAGTCTTCCCAGGCCTGAATCTGCTGGTGGTGACAATGGTCCAGCCCTACCATGGGTTGCCCACTGATGCCACCCACACAAGAGACTGCTCCAGTGGGAGGGAGTACATGCACCGATACCCTTTGCTCACAGGTGCCCGATTCCTGAACATCCCTCCTGCGGTTCTGCTTCCTGAATGCTGTCCTGACAGAGGCAGGACAGAGAGACAGTCATTCTGGACTTGCCACTGACAGCTGAAGGAGAATCAGAACAGCTCTAGACCAGGGCAGGGAGAAGAGATGCAGAAGCAGAGAGACGATAAAAAGACAGAGAGCTGCTAGAAGGCTGTACAGAGTCTACGGTCATCCCACCCTGGACATGGCAGGCTTCATATGATCTTGGAAATCAATCAGGTTAGCATTTGAGAAGGTGAAGGGTGTAAGGAGTCAGAGAAGAAAAACCGCAGTTTCTGGTGACCAGAAAATTTCAGAGAGCTTTGAATTTCTAAGATCAAGGTTCTTGGTGCCCAGGTGAGCTTTAACTGTGACCACTGCCAAGGGCATAGGATATTGATATTCACAGCTACTCAGGGGGACTGTGACACTCGTCAAGCTAAGGTTTCTGATATATTAGACCTACACAGGGGACTGAGGGTCTTGATATTCAAGGGCCACATGGAGATTGTGACACTTACAGGGTCAAGGATCCTGAAACTGGCCCAAGAGCTATGATATTAGAGGATGCTGTTTACTGCGTCTCCTCCTGCTGCTCAGTGTCAGCTCACTCTCAGACACTGAGATCCATGGAAGCTGTTGAAGAGCAACATCTCAAGAGTGTCTAATCTCTCCATGATTTCTATCCAGGCGGAGCCGAAAGACCCTCAGCCACTGAGGTATAGCTATGATCACTAGTCCGGAGAAAAGCACAGATTGAGAATATGAATATGAGGTCTTGCTTTCCTGCTTGGGGAGGGGGAACACAGAAAACACAATTAGATCTAGCTGGCCTTTTGAGGAAGAAAAGGAGAGCGAGCAGGACATTTATTTAAAAAAAGACAGCAGTCTCCAGAGAGAACTAGATTCATTTACAAGAGAGGAGTGAACTCAGTTCTTAATACCCGCAGCAGGTGGGTGCTAATGAGGAAAATTAAATTGTTACAGACAAAATAAAGAAGCTAATTTTTTCCCTGCACATTTGTGTGGTGAGAAAAGCTTTGGAAACCTCTGCTGTATTCTTGCGTGTGTGTGTGTGTGTGTGTGTGTGTGTGTGTGTGTGCATGTGTGTGTGAGAGAGACAGAGAGAGAAAAAGAGAGACAGAGAGAGAGACAAAGAGACAGAGAGACAGAGAGAATAGGAAAGATAGGTATGACAAAGTTTTATCTAAAAATGTAGCGGTAGTATTGGCAGGAAAGGGGAAAATTGGGGCATATATTTGGGTGGTTCTGGTAACTAGCGAGCACATGGGTGGTTCTGGTAACTAGCGAGCACATGGGTGGTTCTGGTAACTAGCGGCCAGTGCTCTCGATACTAACCTGATTCCACTGGTGAACATTGTTGTTGGTCAGAAAAAACTAGAATAGGAAAAGAGGTCACCAAAACTGTAAGCCAAACATAAGGAACAAACAGAAAATTCACTTAGCACTGCTCAGGACATCACGAAAGACTATGTTGAAGAAATAATCCGGGATGTGCCATGAAATATGGGTGAGTGACAACGATTTCCAAGGAGCTCGTTGAAGAGCTCAGAAGCAACAGACACAGGTATGCACACTTGCAGACTCCGTAGTGCATAGAACGTGAAGGGAAGGATAAGACAACGAGGGCCAAGACGGAAGCGTGGCGCAGAGTCACACTGTATTCCAGAGGATACAGGAACCTGCATGTGGATGTCGTTCCCGTTACTCTTCTGTTGACACCCCTCAGTGACTTCTCTGGACAATAGCTTCATGTTCTAGGTGTCAAATAACAATCTCAGGTGTACTGTGGAGAAGGGTGTCCCAGGTCATATAAGTTTGGAAAATGTCCTGTGTTATAGGTTGTGTGATTGGTTGTATTAGAAAGGCTGCCGTAGTCTCCTATGTTTTTATGCTTTGTGCTCAGTTGGTGGAAGTGTTTGGTGGAGCTGGAAGAGAGGTGGCCTTGTAGCCTTGTTGGGAGAGACGTGACACTGCCAGTGTTCCATCGTTCCAGTTCTCTCTCTCTCCCTGTTTGGTGGTTGTTGTTTTAACATGTGAACTCCCATGCCTACTTGCCTGCTGCCATGCTCCCTTCCACGGTCAGACTCTCACCCTTTGAAACTGTAAGCAAGCCCCAGATGAAATGTTTCATGAGTGGTCTTGGTCATGGTGTCTCTTCCTAGTCAGGAAAGTAACTGAGACAGGTTGGATCTGGTTGGAGTCTGCTGCCAGGGTCCGCTATGAGCCATGCCCTGAAGCTCAGGGTGGTCCTCTTTGGGAGATAGTGCAGCCTTTATGGGGTGAGGCCTCGTAAGAGGTTGGTAGATTTTGGATGGCCTACTCTTAGAAGATAGTTCTCATAGTTCTCATTTCGTCCTTCAGCTTCTCAGAAAATTGTTATAAAAACAGAAAGCCTCTTTCCTCCTGTTCTTTTTGCTTCTGATTCAAGAAAGACATATCGCTTGCTCTTGAGTACATTCCATAATCTGCCATTTGTCATGGGGTCCTTGCCAGAACTGAGTGTCCCTATTTTCCCCCAAACTATGAACCCAAGGAAATGTTTTTCTCTGTATATACTCCATGTCAGAACTTTGTGATAGAAAGCTGAATGGTAAGTCTCGTATCAAATGCTGTATCACCCGATTCTTAAGGAATCACAATATATGTTTGAATATTAAAAATTATAAAAAGTTCTATTGTAAAAAATCTGGGTCATTGGTTACTTAACACAGCAGATTTTCAGCAGTGATTTATGGAGCCCTTTTTAAAATAAAATAATTTAAACTAACCTAAAAGTACTGTTTTGATTCTCCTATTTACAGTGCCCCAGTTTCTTACATGAGAACTATAAATTCTTCCTGACCTGGTCCTGTCTGTGAAGCAAACTTTCTCAGCATTTTCCAATTGGTTATATTGCTTTAGATCCACCTGTTTCCTCTTTTTTTTTTTTCAGATCAGGGAAGAAATTGCTATTCTGTTTGTCTTCTCTGAGTCTGATGAACCTTTATAGTACATATTTACAGTGGTTGGATCTCCACTGTTCTTTGAGTCCCTTAGGGGTAGAATAAATACTTCATTAATTTCTGCTTTTCTGTCATCTAACACATAGCAACAACTCAGTTTATGTTAAACAACTAGATGGCGACAATGCTATCTAGAGATAGTAGAGGAGAGACAGATTTGAGTGACAAGACTAGAAATAAGATGTAAGGAAAGTCCATGTGGTTGTTAGAGAGGATTCAGGTTGTGATAAGGTAGTAAGAATGGGTACCAAACTAGGGCAGGGTAAAGATTTATTGACCATTTGTCTTATGCCAGGCCCTGGGCAAGCAGCTATCCATCTTGTCTATCCACACATGCACCTTTATCGGGCAGGACATGGCATGTTGCACCATCCTAGCTAAGGAACCTCCTTTTCCATCTACTTATTTTTATGACACCCTGTAAAATGCTTTATAAGATTCTGAGATAATCAGAGCATCCCCGCTCTCTTGAACCTGAAACAGCCAGCATTGTTCTGAGTTTTGCTGGTGAGCAGAACCTGGGCGCAGAGACACTAGGTATTTTTCTCAGGCTCATAGAACTAGTAATCAGGGAGTGGAGTCAGAGACAGAAGCTAGATTTGCCCAACTCAGAGCTGATATTACATCTCACTCAATATAAACCTTCCTCCATCTGGGATGAGAAGAGCAGATTCAAGGAACACTGTAGAATTAGCATCCTTGGTGCTTGGTGACCTAGTAACTGCTTCATTTGCATTTCATTAAACAAAAGGTCTTGGCACTTCCTTTTGCCTCTTCTCTCACCTTTCTCTTTTTATAAGCCTCCGTTTGCACTGTAGGAAGGTGACATAGAATCACAGATCCAAGGGGTGGGCGCTGTTGAGTTTAGGTCTTTTTGTTCTTTTTGAAATATTTCAGAAACACTTGTCCTTTGCTGCAGTTTAATAGCAGAGATTTAAACACAGTACCTCATAAGTGGTACTTGGGAGAGGACAAGCTTTTCTGCTATTGAGTAGTTTAGGTGTTATGGAGTTTGTGACCCCTGGGAAAAGACCATAGACTCAATCCAATTATAGTGAAAAGATTTTTTGATTAGCTGCTAGCAGGAGGAACAATCTCTAAGTCAAATATAATATTGCCGTGAAGAAAGGGGTATGGGGAAGGGGTTTTAAAGTGGAAAGCCACATAAGATCTTCAATATCTACTCAAGCAAGCAGAATCTGGTCTCATCTGCCAAGTTTAAGTGGTTAAGGTTATTCAAAACAATCTTTGAGTATCTACGTAAGCAAGTTACAGAAGCCAAAAAGACAGTTAGTACATGGTTACTGCTGTACAGTTCTAGGTGGGGGTCACTGAGTCGGGGTTCCTGAGAACTTATCTTCCAAGGACTGGAGTCAGGGACAAATGGCTAGTGAGTACTAGAATGTCAACCATAAAATGGAGTTTCTTTAGCCATAACATTCTCCAATGACTCTACATCATATCAATCAAATCATTGATTCACGTTTATGTAGGGCTAAAGGTTGATATCTTTATTAAGTCATTTACTCAGATCCCAGGCCCCATCTTGAGTAATCATTTTTGTAACTCTCTGATTTTAACAGGTATTTGTAGTACTGAAGGAAGCTGGAGGCCAGCATGAGCCTTCCTTTGCAAATAGGCGTCATAAAGAGATTTATGCTAGAGAGGAGAGAATTGACTCCTTTTCGTAGAGGGAAACTAGTTTCCTTTGGATCTAATGTTTCAGCCTTTGGTTAATGATAAGGTTGATGTAGTCTCTTGTGTAACTGCTTCTCAGCTGAACTAGGATATTGCTGTCAGGCCTAGTAAGTCTGGAATGCCAGTCACAGCCTGGGAAGAACATGGTACATCTTCTTTGTTGCCTAGTTCTGGTAGAGCACCTGGGGCTAGTGAAGTGCAAATAGCTTTGGAGCTCTCAGGAGGGAAAGAAATTTGAAACATTTTAAAACTGTTTATATATAACTTGAATCATTTTTTATACCTTTGTACCTTGGATTTACACACCTTAAATCACTTCCTCAGACCCTTACAACTTACTTATGCTTTCATATCCTCAGACCTTTATATACCTTAAATTACTTTTTGAGACCTGCATAATTTATTTAAGCTTTCATATCCTCAGACCTTTACAACTTGCACCCTAAATCATTTTCTTAAACCCTCATAACCTTTATAAACTCCATTTTTTGATTACTGGTTGATTATTGAGACCCGTCATTGAAAAGTAATTTCTTTTTGAAAAAAAAAATTAAAGTAATAGGAAAAGTTACATTGAAACCTGTTTTTTTGAGTTTACATCTTTTAATGTGAAGCCTGTTGGCAAGTAAACTCTATGAATCTACTTTTTCAGCAGACATTCTAGTAGCTGGAGGAAAAGCAAGGCCTGGTTTTCTGCTTATGAAATGGACCGGTCAGACAGCTGCTTGCATGCTTTTGTTCAGCCCGTCAATATCTTCAGAGATCTGAGAAGGATAAGTTTGGGCAAGAAATATAATTAAATGGCCTCTGTCTCAATGAAAACGACAGAGACTTATCTAGAAGGCTCCTCTGAGACCCTGTATGGTTGTTTTGGGGGTGAGGTCATTGCTGTCGTCACACAGGACAATGTTAAATCTTTCACAGCCACACAAGTGGCATCAGACTCAACGGCTAGGCGCAGAAAGAAGATCTGGGAAACTCTTTAACTCTTTTTTTTTTTTTAATTGTGGGTGAGGTATTTGAGAGGTTGACCTACCTTGGGAAGCAAAGTGGAACAGTCAGTTCTTAGTGTCCTGCTTGTCCACAGCTTGAGCAGGGTCCTGGCGGTGGGTAAGGCACGGGGCTATTCTCTGCTAGTGTCTAGCGTTACCATAATTCAGGTGAACTTGTCTGCTGTGCCACCCACCTTCCTTAGAGGAGACTTTAGGGCTGCCTCTAGGAACCGACAGTTTTGTCAGGGGAAGCGTTATTTAATTAAACACAAACTCTTAGGAGTTGAGGGTCAACATTTAATTTATTAAGTATACCTGATTTTAAACAAAGTTAATTTGTTTTTAGTGGCTTGGGTCGGGGTTAACCTTGAAAATATACACAGAAAGCTAATTAAAGCTTGTTCTGAAAAGGAGTTGCATTTGTATCGAAGAACCAAATTCCTCTGTTTTGTTCTCCACCCCCATCTTGTGTCCTGTGTAAGCTGTTTTCCTTAAAACGTTCCAGTCCTCCGAAATGGCTGAGGGCAAAAGTAACAGGGTGGGCACCTCTAAAGTGCAGATAACTGCAGAATGTCCCCACCCATAGGTCAGCCGATAAGAAAACTTGAAAAGCATCAGGTCAGCTTTGAAAATAAAATTTCTGAAAAGTCCTTAGACACGAGCCAATCTGGATTGAACCCATCACCCTGGTAATGTAACCTTTCTGGTTTTTGCCTTTAAATAATGCCCTCTAGAAGGTGAGGGTACCTCCTCTTGCTGCTGCTGTGCTAGTTGCTTTGATTAGGTCCCTGCCGGCTTCTACTGTACACACAATGAACCTTGCTTTTGCATTTTGGTGAGTTGGTCTCCCTGGTGGTCTCTTGGGGTCCCCATGGACTGGGCATAACAGTATTTACCATGATTAGTCCACAGAGAGACTGGAAACTTATTTTTTTCATTATTTTAATAATATTTTTATCCTTTTATTTTTCACCATTACAGAATATCACAGTTTCTTGTATGATTCAGTTTATCCAAAGATTAATGAATTGAAACTTAATGAGTTTAGTAAAGATAAAGGGGCTATACATTCATCTTTTAGTCAGTTGTTACCTGAGTAGACCTTAGGGATTTATAAACCTTATTTATCGAATATTTTTTATTTATTAGGTATATGGATTATTTTTGTTTAAAAATTTTAAGACAAAAGTCATCATAGAAAAATATATCCTGAAAAAAAAATGATCTAAAATATCTTGGAGACCTGTTGCAGCTTTAGTCTTAAGGGGAAATAACAAGAGTTGATTTAAAGTTACATACATATAAGCGTGTAGTAGCAAATTAAGTTTTTTTTTAATGATTAGCGTTTTTGTTACAAGCTTTAAACTAACTTTTTTTTTTTTTTGCTTTTAATTTTAGAGCCCCCTCCCTTACAATGATATCACAGATTCTGAGAGGAACAAATTTGCTTTCCAGAAAGAGTTTTAAATATTCATGACCTTGAATGGAGGAACAGTTTTTATAAACAGGAACCAAGAAAGAGGGAAGAAGTCAAAAAGCTAGACATCTGTGATAACATTTGAAATTACCTGGTGCACGAGAGAAGGGAACACAGAACACGCAACAAACCCGCTTAGGAGTTTGTTAGAGGGGGCGTGTACAGGCCTGGGGAAGTCAGTGTGCAGAGAGAGAGAGGAGGAAGATGGCAACTTCAGTTTTTAAAAGCTGCCTAGCGCATGCGCAAAAGGGGTTGATGTGACTCTGTCCTATGCAGATGTCCGGGCTCACACATGGGCGCAAGGGCTTAGTCCAGTCATAGGTGGATGACGCAACACGCCTGCACATGGGTCACGTGGGGTCCTTTAAGATTCCCAAGGCCATTAGGCACTTCTGCCCGAGGTCTTGTCTGCACATGTATGGCCCTAGTACCCAGAAGAGTGAACCTTATTGTGACTGAAATCATAACAACATTTAGCCATCTAAATGTTGTATATAAATACTTTTTTGATTAACAGATTTAAATGCATGAGATGTAGCAATAACAAATAAATTTACCATTTGTTGTAACAAAACATTTTTTATGGTGGTGTTAGATGATACCTGGAGCCTTTGCCAGCAAATATGGCAGCTTTCCCATTGCTGCGTAGTCGGACCCCATCCTTATTTTTAGTTTTTAGCCTGTATACCATAGTTTATCCAAAAAATTTGGAGGCTTCATGCAAATAGGGCCTAATTACTTGTCAACAGATGGGAGGAGTGGCTGGATGCTTAGGGGAAGCTTCAGTGACCTTGCCTATCTCCTATTTTGAAGGAATATTAACTTTTAACAAGCCCAACTCTGATAATTTTACACAGGAATACCCGGAGTTATTACTAAGAGATTTTAGACAGACGGTTTATTTTTGTTTGTAGTTTGTGTTTGTAGATGGGAGCAGACAACCTGAAAAGTTTAAATATATATTTATATATCTCATTTAAATATATATCTCATTAAGTTGAAGAATAATTTATGTATCTTTAACCTAGAGGCCATTAAATAGAAAATTATATAGAGCAGATGTCTATAGGAACTCAGAAATTGTTAGTATCAGGTTGTTTTTGTTTTCTTTACAAATTTTTAATCATGTTCAATAAGCTCAAAAGTTTTAATGTCAAGAACGTTTATGTTTTAGAAGTTTTAAAGCACACAGCTCCCTTCATTTTGCCTTGCCCTAGAATCAGATGACCTTTTGACCTAGGACAGAGATTTGGAAGGAAGTTTTTAAACAAAGATGCCTAGGTCAGGAGAAGGGGACCATTCCCCAATTCCAGAGCTGGCTTTTTAATAGCAATATTTCCCATATGCCAAAGACATCCGAATCCCTGCAAAACTGAAGCCAGTGATCAAAGAGAGATACCAGAGCAAATGAAATACAAACAGACATAGAGATAAGAAATCCTGGGTGCAGCTCACCTGCAGTAGTGCATCAAAACAGTAGGGAGCAGAACAGGGGCCTTACAGTGCCTGGGAGGGCTTTGCACCAGGAGGTTCCACATTCCCTCAGCCTCACAGATCAGGGAGTGGTGGCAGTCAAAACTCAATGGTCAGAGACGGAAGCCAGCTGGGAAATAGAACAAGCAGGTAGAGATATCTTTCAACAGCAGGGTGAGGGAAAAGGATTGTAGATAGACGGACATCAAGAAGTACCCAGTGTACCTGTGGGACTTACGTAGCAGGCTTATAGGAACCAGTGAGAGGGACAGAGAATAAAGCAAGCTTCATTGAGGAGCTAGCTTGGAGGCAGCCAGACATCCTGAAAATGTAGCTTGCAGCTTGGGAGCAATTTGGCTGTGCTCAGTCTAACCCCATCTCTGCAACAAAGCTTGGAAGCATAAATTTAACAGACAACAGAGAATAATAGAAAAGGACAGCACAGAAACACAATCAGCAAAGACAAGATGAACTCAGACATGTGGTGGCCATCTTCATTCATACACCAAAACCAGAAGGAAAGTAAGGCATACACTTTGTCTGAGAGACTGGGTCTGTGATCCTGTTGGAGCTTACCTTTTTTGAGCTACAAATATCTGGACTTGGAAACAGCACAGAACAACTCATTGATGGTTCAAGTGTGAGAAGCATGTTGACCAGCAATCTTACTTTCATTTTGCTTTCAACTGGCAAATTTGGGGCAGTTGCCGTCTGGGCTCCCTGGAGCCTGTCAAGTCCACTTTGGACTTGCTCCCTCTAGGGCCTATCGCTGAACCCTAGACCCAAGTCCAGGGTCTGCTAGAGATCTCACTGAGGCCTCGAAATACCATGGAGTTTGTTACCCCCAGTAAAATACCATAGACTCAATCGATTATAATTAAAGGATTTATTGATTAGCTCCTGGCAGGAGGAACAATCTCTGAGCCAAAGTTGATATTGCTGAGAAGTTTAAGTGGTTAAGGTGATTCAAAACAGTCTTCAGGTATCTGTGTAAGCAAGTTATAGAAGCCAAGAAAGGCAGTTATTCATATTATGGCAACTAGGTGGTCATGGTTGTATATTTCTGGGAGGGTGGGCGGGTCACTGAGTCAGGGTTAAGGAGAACTTACCTTCCAGGGACTGGAGTCAGAGACAAACAGTGGGTCCGGAGACAGATGCCTAGCATCAGATGGAGTTTCATTAGTTGCATCACATGGACACGAGAGGGGGCAGCACTATACCCCACAAAATTCACAACAGTCTTCACTCTGCATAGCTGTCCTGGATGAATCTTGGCCTATTTCTTCTGCCTTCAAGAAGACCCCACCCTTTCCTGTGGCTGAAAGGACTTCCAAGCAAGTTTTATTCACCCAGTATTTGCAAATTTAAAGACAGATGATTAGACACAAACAGTCTAAACTTGAACCTTTGTAAGTATATAAAAATTTTTTTTTTACTAAAGTGTTTTTGACAAATAGTACTTTGTATATGGAAACATGAATGTGTTCCATACTTCCTCTTCTAGGTACATGGTAAGTTTCATGAAGTCAGAAACCAGGGTTTTTTTGTTACCATATTTCTAGCCCAAGTTCAGAATCTGCTATGTAATGGCTCCATGCATTACACTGAATTGTATCCATGTTGAGGCCTTAATCCACAATGTGTCTGAGGTAAAGATATATACAAGGCTATGACTGCCACCTGTAAGTTAGTCAGGGAGGTCTCATTAGAAACCTGTTCTGATGGCACCCTGATTTTCAATATCTAGCCTCCAAAATTATGAGAAAATCTTTGTGGCTTAAACCACTTTGTCTCTGGTATCTGCCAATGCTGACCATAATAGACTAATGCAATACTCAAAAATACTTTGGAATTGAGGAAAGTATGATAAAGGCAGGTGGGAGAAGAGACCCAGCTTGAGTAAATCACTGCAGATACCAGTTCACAGATACCTATTTCGTGTAGGACAAAATACAGATGAAGACTCCCTTCTGTGCTGGCTAATCACAAGTGTCAACTTGGAGGAATAGAATCACCTGAGACGAATGGCCAAGATCAAAAATACTGAATACAGCTTATGCTGGAAAGGATGTGGGGTAAGGGAAACACTCCTCCGTTGCTGGTGGGAGTGCAAACTTGTACAGCCACTTTGGAAATCAGTACAGTGATTTCTCAGAAAATTAGGAAACAATCTGCCTCAAGACCTAGCAATACCACTTTTGAGTATATGCCCAAAGAAAGTTCAACCGTGCCACAAGAACATGTGGAAGGAAAAAAGACAAGATCTGAGTAAATTGTGAGTGTGAGCGTCACAGGAAAGGGTAGAAGGGGAAAGGGTTGGAAGGGAGGGGAACAGAGAAAAATGTATATCGCAATAAAAACAATAAAAATTAGTAAATAGGAAAAAAAAGAATCACTTCAGAGGAGTCTGTGGGCATGCCTGTGCCTCGTTATGTTGATTAGGCTAACTGAGGTGGGATAAACTTCACACAGTGAGTGGCACCATTCCCTAGGATGGGCTGTTAGACCACATCAACATGAAAAAGTCATCTGTGCATAAATAGTCATCTTCCTATGCTTTCTGACCATGGGTCAGCTGGACTGGGACCAGCTGCCTCGGATTTCTAACCTCAAAGTTTCAGCCAAAGTAAACCCCTTTAACCTTCAATTAAACCTTAAGTGGGTATTTTATCACAACAACAGGAAAAGTCACAAGACACTTGCTCTGAGTTCTAGGCAGGTCTAAATATGGGTGTACAGGGAGTACATGCACACACTGCAAAGCTATTCCGGGCTTAGTTGCTCTTGTGCAAGAAACAAACCCTACCCCCATCCTGTGACCAAAGCGCTTATTCAATGACTTCTTTCTTCCTGAGTCTCTGATGCCTGCTGCTGGACCGTGGGGTCTGGAAACATCGTTTCTAATTTTACTGCAGAAATCTGTTTTAGTTGCTAAAAGAAAGATAATTTAGATAACAGCAAAAAAGATACAGTTTTCTTTTTCTTTGACTCCTGTTTCTTTCAAACAATCAATCCACACACACAAAAATAACAAGGTGTATGATCACTTTATGTATATATTTGAATCATCTCATGCTAAAGTGTGAGGGACCTTTGAGGCTTTTTTTTGTGCTAAGTCCTATCCAGAGTAAGAGGCAATCTGAGCTATTTTCTGTAAGATAACACCTATATCACCATCTGCTTCTGAGTCCTTGTACAAAACTAAAAGGAAGACTAAGAACATTGTTAACAGTACTGAGGTATTGTTGGACTTTTAGTGAAATTTTATAGAAAGGCTGCTGCAAGCGTTGGTAATGCTGAGTGATTAAGTGCTAGGAAGCTGGATATAAGCACAGTGCTGTAGTATATATTACTTACAGTCAACAGTATCATAACGTGGCGATGGTCTCTGTACAGGCACAAGATGCAGGGAAGCTGTTAATGCACCAGAGCATGGACACAAGAGCTAAAGAAATCAGGCAGAGTGTGCTGTCTGCTTTTAACATAAGAAAACAGTCCCATTGAAGAAAACAACGAGCTATACATTGTCCTTACCCCAATCCAAGCAGCCCAACATAGACAGATACTCCTCCTTATCGGAGGGTGAGAGAATTAAGTCCAGGCCTCAATGTGAAACCAATACCAGGCCTATTATGGGAAAAGACAGTGTTGGGAGAAGTCCCACCACCCTGACCACCAGGTCTTCCTTTCAGGTGGTGCTGCTGGTGCTTCAAGGAGGGCTGCCCAAGGCCTCTGCTACTCCTTCACTTTAGGTGGTAAAATGGAGAAAAAGATTGTAGGTGCTGGGGAACATGGCAGTGCAGGGCACTGTAGGGGATGGGGACCACAGCACCTGTATAACAAGGTAGCACAGGGCACCACCGCAGAACCCGGTGCTAGTTCCAGTGAGAACCATAGCCCACAGAAGCTGAAGTCTCTGTACTCAACCCAAAGTTTATAGATGGAGTCTCTAGATTGGCCCTCACACCGAGCATGGAGATCCATGTGTCAATAGAACAGAAACAAGATTTTGTCTCATCAGTTCCAGACTTGGGATGAGGCAGGGGCACACTAAACTTCCTGACCTTGTGAGCCTACTTGAGATCTGTTGCACAAGCCATTTAAAATGTTTAAATTTTCTGCAGTGAACCAAGACCATGCCTAACAGTGACATCTGAAGTCTCTAAAAGGATGGGGCCCCCACAATGATGATTCCTCCAGGAGTATGTTAACACCACTAAGCTGAAAAACACCACTCTAAGGTTGGCTTTGGATTACAAACTGCTCAGGACAATTTGGAGGTGGCTAGCTGAGATGATCCAGCCTTACAGTAAGACTACTCTAGCTAGGACTTGAAACAAGCCCTGCGCTTTACCATTATGTAGAGACTGGTTAACAACTAATAAAGATACCTCTCCCAGGACTTGACAATTAACCCAAATTATTCTTTTCAGGATCTCATAAAGATGCCATCACATCCAGACAGCATGCAGTAAATTTAAGAACACAATGCTCTCACATTCCGAAGAGGTGGGGTGGGTAGTTTTTGGTCATTCAATGGGTTATTGATATTTATCATTGTTTAGGGAGGTTGGTTACAAGTTGTTGGGTATGGTCAGGAGGAAAGTTGAAAAAAGGAGATTAGATTTAGAGTTATACTCTGAAAAGATATATATATATATAGTAAAATAAAAAGGTAGATTATTGAATCCAATTTTAAAAAGCAACCACTAGTTTCAGATATTTTACATTGGATTGGACTTTTGTATATTTTGTATGAATTTTGTATATCGATATGAATTTGAGATTAATTTTGTTAAAACATACTATACATATGTTTCTGATCTTGTTCAAGGTATGGTACCTGTGCAAGTCATTTACAAATGTAATGCAAATTTCTAGCTCTTGAAAGTTATTATTACCAATTATTTAGAGTAATGAGAAAATGCTGGTTAGCATTCCCCCACCCCTCCACCCCACCCCTACTTTATCCAGGAGATTGCTTCTATTTCCCCTTCCCAGGGATATCCACGCATCAGTCTTTGGGCCCTCCTTGTTATCTAGCTTTTCTGGGTCTGTGGATTATAGACTGGTTATCTATTACTCACTAAAGAGTGAGTACATACCATGTTTTTCTTTCTGGATCTGGGTTACCTCACTCAGGATGATCTTTTCTAGTTACATTCATTTGCCTACAAACTTTATGATGTCATTGTTTTTTACTGCTAAGTAATATTCCATCGTGTAAATGTACCACATTTTCTTTATCCATTCTATGGTTGAGGGGCACCTAGGTT
This sequence comes from Alexandromys fortis, assembly GCF_014885135.2. Classification (NCBI taxonomy): domain Eukaryota; kingdom Metazoa; phylum Chordata; class Mammalia; order Rodentia; family Cricetidae; genus Alexandromys; species Alexandromys fortis. The sequence goes on from NW_026067909.1 coordinate 22,155,986, forward strand.
GTTTTCAGGTTCTGGGTACTGTTGCTATGAACACAGTTGAGCAAGTGTCCTGCGGCAGTGATTGAACATTCTTTGGGTATATGTCCAAGATTGGTATAACTGTGACTTGAGATAGACTGATTCCCACTTTTCTGAGAAACCACTGTACCTATTTCCAATGTGGCTGTACAATTTTGCACTCCCCCCAGCAGTGGAGGAGTGTTCCCCTTAGTCTACATCCTGTCCAACATAGGCTGTCATTAGTGTTCTTGATCTTAGCCATTCTGACTGGTTTAAGATGGTATCTCAGAATTATTTTGATTTTTATTTCCCTGATGGCTAAGGGTGTTGAACAATTCTTTATCTGGAATGAACATCTGGATCACATATCTCGGTCACACATCTGAAAATTAAAACAGAAAGATCTCAAATGGTCAAGATAGTGTCCAGATGTTCATTCCAGATGGTCATTCACAGATGTGCGATCCAGATGCTCATTCCAGATGTGTGATCCAGATGCTCGCGCCAGATGTATTCCAGATGCGCACTTTCCAGATGTGCTCCTGCCAGATGTTTTCCAGATGCGCACCTCCAGATGTGCTCCAGATGCGCACTTGCCAGATGTATTCCAGATGTGCTCTTGCCAGATGTGTTCCAGATGCGCATCTCCAGATGTGCTCCAGATGTATTCCAGATGCGCACTTCCAGATGTTCACTCCAGATGTATTCCAGATGTGCATTTTCCAGATGAGTGACCCAGATGTTCATTCCAGATGTGCAATCCAAAAAATGGAAGGCTTCACGAATTCGTGTGTCATGCTTGCACAGGGGCCATGCTAATCTTCTCTGTATCGTTCCAATTTTAGTATATGTGCTGCCGAAGTGAGCACTAGGACTTTTTTTTGTTAATCATAGTGAAAAACTTATAACATACAAGCAAAAATCTTAAGCAAGGAATCAAAACACACCACACTAATCACTTACAAGAAGAATATAAAAGAAAGAGAGAGCGAGTGAGCCAGTGAGCGAGTGAGAGAGAGCCAAAATCAAACTAGAAAAAAAAAAGCACACACTTCATTAAACACTAGCTTGGATTAAACACTCTATTCAAAGATGTTGAACTGATGGATTTTAAAACAGAAGAATAACAGAAGTTATGTCGCAGTGCTGCAGAGATGGCTTACTGGTGGAGAGGACCTGGGTTCACTTCTGAGCACCACATGGTAGCTCACTACCATCTGCAATTCTGTTTTGTTTGTTTGATTGATTCCCTATCTGGATATTTGCTGCAAGAATAAATTATATTATAATAACTTTTATTAATGACAGGGAATCTCAGACTTTTAGTCAAGAATATGGTTTAAGTTCAGATTCAAAGTAATTAAGTTTGCATTAATTGTTTAGTTAAGAAAGCTTGATTGAGCCATTGCACTTTACTATTTTTTTTTTTTAAGCATAACGACTTACTGCTTAGGAATGCTGTGTCTTTCCTACACTTTGTTCTTGTGGTGTTCTCTCTCTTGGACTTATCTATATGTACATCACTGAGGTTGAGTACTTGGATTGAAACTTTTACTTTTTGGCATGAAAAGCAATGTCTGAAACTATCCTGTGATTGCTAATCTTGATTATCAACTTGATACAATCTGGAAACAACTAAGAGGCATGCCTCCAAGTGGACCAGTAGGGAGCATTTCTAAAAAGAATTACCTGTAGTGAAGACCCTCTCCAAAACCTTCAAGAGAGGGTGGCATATTCTGGTCTACAAGTAAAGAGGTCTGAAAAACAAAAGCAATTTTGCTTCCCTGACTACTTTCACTTCTTGTTGGTCAGTGCATTTATCTGTGGCTGCTGCTGCTGCTGCTGTAATTCTTTGCTGGCAAAGGATTCCAGTGGGGACTGAAAGCCAGCAATCTGCCTGTTTCTCAGCTTATCTTGTGTGTGTGTGTGTGTGTGTTCGCGTGCACGCTTGTGTGTGTGTATATATGTATATATATGTGTATATATCTGTTGCTAGACTCTGCATCTCCTTTAGCATAAACCATTCTAGTAAATCTACTTCTGTGAATGTATTATGTGGTTCCTTGATTTTTGTTTCCCTAGAGAACACTGCCTAATCTAAGGTCTAATTCGTGGAGTTCACTTTGGGCAGAGTTACTATATGCTGTGCTATAGTTTACCCCAATGATTTCATCTCTACCCACAATACTAACATGTTAGGACCCATGTTTTTATAAAGAAAGATGCTGGGCTTTGGAGAGGAGGATAAATGAGCTGCTTGTGATGGATAGTATCATGGTCTCCCTTCATCTCAATGGTATGCTTTGAACTCTCTCCTGCTCCTCTTTCTAAAATGATTTTTAGGTTTTAGAGAAATTTGTGTTCAAAACATGAATACACAGAAAGGAAACTTGCCATATAGCTCCTGTCTACTGACATGTGCAGATCCCCTGATAGCAGCATCCTCCACCAGAGATAGCAGCATTTGTTACGAGTGATGAACCTACAATGACACATCATTATCACTGAAAGCCCAAAGTTTATATTAGCATTTATAATGCCATAATGTTATGGCTGAAATCTGGAATATTTCACACAGCCTCATGCTGTGGATGCTTATTATCCAGCTGTTATCCCATTTTGGAGAGCTGTGAAGTCTTTATGAGGTGGGGTGGGGCGTACTTGGCAGAAGTAGGCCAGTAAGGGTGAATCTTTGAAGGCTATGCCATGGTACTGGCTCTGGTCACTCTGTGCTTCCTGGTTCACTCTTGCACAAGCATATCCTTCTTTCTTCTGCCACCATAGGCAGAGGTGACTGATACGAATGGGGGTAGGTGGGAACTGCAATCCTCTAAAACCATGAGCCCAAGCAATGATTCCTTCTATGAAGTTACCTGTGAAATATTTGGTTAAAGCTTTGAGAGACCGACTAGAGGGTATCGGTTCTCTTCAGAGTGATGAGCTTCTGAGGATACATTTCCTTATGATTTATACAATAAGCAAATCCTTGCATTCACATTTCTTGGGAACTTGCATTTTTCATCACTAGAAAACCACATCTAAGGTAAGCCTTTCCATTATTAAACTTCCTTGGCATCCCAGTTGTTCACTAAGAAACTGTGAGGCAATGTGAACATATGGGGATCTTGAGTGCTTTTGAAGGAGCTTTCTTGTGGGTTATAACAGAATGCAGAGAATCACACCTGCCACCAGATACATGTGTCTAGTGACTCGTCCTCTATATTCCAGCTCTCCACATAAGTTCTAAGGAACAATTATTCTCATTTTCTGAGCTTTATGCAGATCGTCCTCTTATTTTGCTTACATTTATAGCAACATGTAGCATCTGGGTTGTGAGGAGCCAGACTAATCCAAGATTTTCTCAGAGGTCCTGCTGAAAGGACAAAGGGAACCTTAGTTCTGTGTCCTTGTCCAGGAGTGGCCTTAGAAAGGCGAGTCTAGGACTGGAGCCAGTGGAAGGAGTAAAGATGTAACCATGCCCTGACTCTTCCCTTTGAGCTGTGGTTATCCATCCTAAGACATCGGTGTCTGAGGTATCTTGTGTTCTCTTTGTCAACACTGTATGATCTAGCTCCCCATTGACCTTGACTGTTGCCCCTGCACTCTGCAAATAGTATATAAAATGCTGTACTTCTTAATAAACTTGCTTGGCATAAGATAGTGTTGGTGTAAGATGTCTTGACACCAGTTTTTATCTTCTTTAGCTTCTATCTTTATCTTTCTCATCTCCTGGCACCTCTCTCCCAGAACCCTGTCATTGGAGAATGACCAGTCCTGGTTCATGTCACCAGGTTACCTGAAGATGAAGTCCAGGCTGTAGTGACTTAGCCTCTTGAGGAGATTTAGGGGCAGCTAGTCTCCCTGTGGAATGTATGAATAAGCATTTCAACCTGGCAAAATTCAGAATCACCTTGCAAAAACACTTTTTTAAGGCATGGTTACATCTTTGAAGACATTTCTAGAGACCATTACATTAGAAGATAAGACCCATTTTCAAAGTGGGTAGCATTTTCCAATGGGTAGCTCTGATATAAAGCTATTAACCGAAAAACCAGCATGGATGGGACTGCTTTAGCTTCTCTGGAGGAAGTGTTTGTCCTTGGTACTGTCACCTTCTGATGTCTTCCTGCTCTGGATCTTCTGGCCTCCCTCTGTGGACTAAAGTTTAGTGACTTTGCACAGCAAGTCTGAGCTGTCAGTGTCTGGTTGGGACTGCTGAGGCATACAGCATTCCGTATGGGGCAGCTATGGGTTTTCTGGACTATGCAACCCTTAATGTGCAAATCTATTTAATAATCCCATAAACTCTCTCTCTCTCTTTCTCCCTTTCCCCATTCCATCTCTGCCTCTCTTCTTCCCTTCTTCTCTCTCTCTCCTCCACCACAGGATTTTGTTGTTCTTGAGAACTCTACCTTCTATACCAGAACAGCTCATTTCAAAGAACTTTTCCCGGGTGACCCCACAGAAGGCTAGAGTGACCCCACAGAAGGCTAGGGTGACCCCACAGAAGGCTAGGGTGACTCCACTATCTACATCAGCTTTGCTAATTAACATAAACGTGAATCTCCAAGGATGACTCTTTAAATTTTGTTCTCAATTTTGGTGACTTACTCAGGCTTCAGATTTTAGCACACACTGATTAAAAGAGAGAGGCAAAAATGGTATCCTACCATTGCTTGAACCGGGTTTTCCAGATTCAGGCAAGATGACAGGTACCAGGCAGATCTATGTGACAATGTGTGTGTTTAAAGTTTGTTTTTTGCTGTGTTTCTGAAATGAAGATGTCAGATATGTCAAAGTCACTTCACAGAAAAGAAGCCTCAGAGAAAGAAAGATTGCAACTCATCGAAACCAAGATCCCCTTAGTTTCCTCAAAATCCCCCTTGTCCCGACCCCACCTCTGCCCCTGGCTTGGGTTGCTTATGACACGGTGACCAAGCACATTTCACTCTGACTTAGCTCAATTGTGCATCTTACGTTACCTGGACAGTTCCATTCTCTTTGGTCCCCATATCAGTGTCTGCCAAATGAAGTGTCACTTCCTATTGAGTATGGGATGCCAACTACTAGTTTCCCGGGGACACTCCGAGGAGAACTCATTTTCTCCCTCTTCCAGGTGGCGAACATTGCTGGCATTAAATTAACTAGCGCAGTGTCTGAACCTAAGTAAAAGAATGGGAGACCGCCATTAACAACTGGACGTTCTCAAGAATCCATAGAGGTTCTGCTTCAGGCTATTTTTTGATTATACAAATAGGAATTCTGAGCTTTTGTTTTTTAAAAGAACATCACTAAAAAGAAGCTTCTCCTTTATATCTTAGCTAACTTGAGCTTGGTACTGTAAGTCTATTCACGTCCCAAGATTGTAAATCACTGTGAGATGTGTTTTTGTATTTATATGGACATTAGTGTATAATAAGAAAACATTATGTACTCTGGAATTCATTTTCTAGTTGATTCTGAGCAGTGCGACAGGCAGCTGGAAAATCAGTATTTTTCTGAGCAGAAGAGCACAGATATCCTTAAATATACCTCTTTTGAAATGACGAAATAGATGTTTCCCCTCTGCAGTGTGAACTAGACTAGTAATGACAAAAGGACTCTGCCAAGTTTTGCCTCTTCTCCTTAAAATTCAGGGTCAAATTAGACTTGTAAGAATGACAGTCATGAAAGTCATTGCAAACTGTTCACTATTCTTGCCAGAGAAGGGCTCATCAGTAAACAAGGGAGATCTCAGGGTGTCAAAGCTTGCTAGGACAGTTCCCTGTGCCTGTTTCTCTCTTGGGGCAGACATTAATTGCAGTTAAATGTGTTACACTTTAAGTCTATTTCATGTAATAATTTCCTGGGTTAATGATTATTTTAGAGTGACTAATCTAAATAAAACAAACAGATTTGAATATGTAGGCAAGAATGGTCTCAGACTGTCATCTGTTCTGCCGTCTCTGTCCCTCTTCTTAGCCAAGAGGTGAATCACAGGCATGCACTACTAGGCACGACTTCCAGAATATTTATATTTTTAAAAGTTATTATTACTATTATTTTTCTATCCACAAGTTTAGAAAGAATTTTTCTATTTTTTAAATTATTTGCAGTTGAAAAATATTTTAGCGTTTGAGAAACCAGGCTATAATAATTTCTCTCTCTCTCTCTCTCTCTCTCTCTCTCTCTTTATACTGGTCTATAAATAAGTAAATAATAAATTGTCACAATTTTAATTTTTTAGAGATAAATGGCACTTCTGCAATTAAAACTTTAGCATAACAAAGAATGAAATCAAGGAAGACTCATGGATTGTGAAATTGTGATTTCACAATTAATATTATAAAAATGGTTATTATAACAAGAATGAGCAATTCAGTGAAATCCCTCTAAAAATTCTAATGATATTTTTCAGAAATAGAAAATCAGATCTGAGTTTCATTAAAAAAGAATCTCCTTTAGCCATGACATAGTTGAGCAGAAAGAACAATGTTGGAGACATCGTCACTCCTACTTTCTAGCTAAACTAGAGTCATCCTAACAAAACACCATAGCACCACAACAAAACCAGCCACCTAGACAAATGGAGTACAATATAGGGAACAAAATAAATGAATACAGCTACAGCCATTTAGGTTTTGATAATGGTTTCAAAACCACACATGAAAGGACAGCGCATTCTATGAAGGGTGCTGGGAAAAGTGGGCATCTGCCTGTAGAAGAAAGAAACTAGATTCTTATCTCCCACCCTACACAAAAGTCATCTCAGAATGGATCTATGGCATTAATATATGACCTCAAATTCTGAAAGCTGTTAGAAAAAATACAAGTAAAATACTTCAATCTATAGACATAGGAAAGGACTCCTATATCCCTGGAAATAATATCCAGAATTGTAAGACAGAATTGTATGAAATTGAGACGCTGCAGCAAAGTAGAGGAAATAATGAACAGAGTGGGGAGGGGACAGATTACACAAAAGAGATGTTGGCAGCTATACATCTGGCGGGAGGTTAGCGTCTATAATCTATAAAGAACCCCAAAGCTGAACATCCAAATCCCCCAAATCACCTGATCAATAAGTGGATGAAGATATTCAACAGTTTTTTTCTCTAAAGAAAAAGCACAAATGGACAATAAATAAACAAAAAAAATATTCAGTGCTTCATTTGCTTTTAGTCTTCAACATGCACATGAATGAGTGCACTTGACTGAGTCAAGAAAGTATTTGGAGCCCTAAATAAAATCATAGTCTATTTTGTCAAGGAGGCCTGGAAGATCAGATGGGAGTCACTGAATGGAGATAAAAAATGTAGTTACAGAGCTCAGAGATTTCATACTAGAGAGGGACTTTTCCTTTAAGCAAATTTATGTAAACATATGATCTCTGTTTTCACTGAGCATCAAATCAATATTCGCCATATTTACAAGTAAGAAGATGCCAAAAATTGCTAAGTTGTAAGGGACAAAATTTTCTAATGGAAAAAGGAAAATATTTATATTGAGGCAAATGCGGATCTTTCAAACATGTTGCGAACCCTTTCCAGATGAGAATAATTGTGTCTCAGTCACAGCCGCACTCACCAACAGTCCCCACTTGAGTAATAACAAACATATTGTAAAACGTCCGACTGATGAATGGTTTGGGCTTTTAGGAGAGCTTTCAATAAGATGAAGAGACTGAAGGAGAGTAGAAAAGAAGCCATCTGCTTCAGTGTTGAATTTTAATTTTCTATTATTAATATAACAATTAACAGGTGACAACTATTCTGGATAAAAGCTGTGCTCATCAACAATCAAAGCAATTGGGTGGGTAGTTGTGCGACTTGGAGAGGATTTGGGGGCCTGCAGTCAGAATTTGGTGCCTTCGTGGCTTGTGAATTCCTGTTAAAGTCTGGAATGTCATGGGAATAGAGAACAGCATTAAATTAATTTCCTTTTCACTCTTGTTTTTACGCAATCTCACACATTATACCACTGCTATACTATGTGCCATGTTCAATTAAGGTGTGCTGGTATTGTTGAAGTATTTTCCAACAACTCTGCTGAAATCTCATGAATGAGGTCAGCTCACGGGGTCAAACTAATACATGCTAAATGCTTGTATGTAATTTTTTAGTTTGAGGCAGTCTCTGAGGCATTTATTTGACGAACTCCTAAGAATAATTGGTTCTTCAACAACCTTGGCAGAATAGGCTTTTTGAGAATAAAACAGGTCCTCTTTCATTCTTACCCTGTAGCTCATTTTAAGGAGTATCTTGTAACAATTCCAAAATTGAAGTTCCTTCTATTCACCTGGTGAAAGTCACGTGTTTCTTCGGCTCCTTTTGCGTGCTGGGTCATTAAATTGCTTCAAGCTGTTCCCGTGGGCTGTCACTGTTAATCACACACGTTTGTTTTGCCTTATGCTATTAGTATGATGCAATTTACTAGCTTCTTTGCATGATCCTGTTACACGGATACACTTAACATCTGCCATAAATCATTTATTGAGATTTGGTGAATATTGGATATAATATATTTAGGATGCAAACTTGGTTGTAACCATAAATGGTTTAGTAACATTTTAGTGCTCTCCAATATTTTCTAATTATAATTAAAACATAATTTCATTTCATTATTATTTTGGAGAGCTACAGTATCACAAGTCATCTTTTTAAAAAAATCCTTTTAATATACCCATAAATTTTCATCTTATTCAGGTGGGTGCTGGCCTTTTGTTGCAATCTTTCTTAGATAAGATGCATGTTTTATAGGATGGGAGGTTTTGTGATTTTTCAGAGTCATGGAAAGGCTTAGGTTAGGACCATAACTTAACAGGTGCAACAGATGCAGCAAATAGAATTTCATGTTCGTGTATTTATTTTTATATTGCTCATACCGAAGGTTATTTTATTCAAATGGGTCAAATCACTTCGGTCACTGAAGCTAATGTAGGAAGTCTGATTGCTTATGTTAAAGCATTGGCTTAGTGGATTAATATGCCTCCTCTGAATAAACAGCTCTCTAGGGCTTGCTTCTGCACAGAAGTTCAATAAATTTACCACCCCCTAAACATTAGGCTTAAATAGAGTTCTCCTCTCTGGGGAGTTTGGCCTTGCCAACTTGGAATCTAACTTCTAAGAGCTTTCAGCTGTGTTTCCTTTCCACCCCCTCTCTCTTCCCCAACTGGAGATTTGGGAGAATCTATGCCTCAGTTCTGTATCTGTGGACTTGTACCAACCTAAAGCCTTTAGTTGGTGACAACTGAAGTGTCATATAATATAAGCTAGAGTGTTTATATTATCCTAAAGTAAAGAGCTTCACTTAACTTTGGCTGATTTACTTAATTTCTTGGAGGGGAGGTGACTTCACCCCCTTCATAAGGGTAGAACCTATCTATACATGTCTGTGGGTAAAACAATTAAATATCCCCAGGGCTGCTAAGCTGAGTTTGGTAATGATTCAGTAGATAGCTAATTTTTCTTTTATTTAAGAAATTTACAAATTTTCCCATGCCTGGGTGCAGAGCAGTGATATCTGCAGAGGAGCAGAGTAGGCAATGCAGGAGCTCACACTCCGACACCCGAATTCCAGTGGAAATCAGTGGAAAGTGAGGGTCACAAGTCTGGTGTGACTACTCTTTATGAGTGAGCGTGATTGGCAAGCAGCCATGGAAATTCTTCAGAGGCCGTTCCTCAAGATTCTCTTTAACAATTTTATTAAGTGAAATTAAGGAAAATGTACAAATCGAGAAAAAACAAGGGCAGGATTGCAATCCCAAGTTCTGGGAATGAAAATCGACCTTTAATGTGTTTTGATTCTCAGAAACAGTTTGGAAAAGTGAAATGTGGGATTCTATGAGCAGGACAGGCACCCTTCAGTTTGCTATAGGCTCCACGCCTCTGCCTCCTAAATAGTGTGAGGTTGCCAAGGTTACCTAATTGTGTCTTTCTGGCCTTTGTTGCTGATTGGGTCTCCACTCTTTGTTAACTAGGCATCTTGAGCGGTCAGCTTACTGCATGACAGACATGTACAGGACACTGTGTGCTAAGAACAGGCAATGTCCAGCCAGCAGAAAGTAAACAGAACAAGCAAGAGGCTCTCTCCTTGGACTGTTGCTCAGAATTCTTATTCCTTATTGTTGAGTTAGGGTCTTTTTATATGTACCCGTGACTGGTCTGGAACTTTCCATGTAGACCATACTGGCTTAGAATTCATAGAGATCCACCTAAGACTGCCTCCCAGAGTTGGGGTTAAAGGTGTGTGTCATCATACCTGGCTTAAAATTCTCATTCTTGAGGGCAAAGTAGCACTTGCTACCAGAATCTCAGTGTGAATTATCCACTGATGTTAGAAGCATTTATGAGTTGACACCATTTGAAAACACCAGTTTTTTACTTTTTGGTGTGAAATAAGATTTCTCAACCCCTGGCCTTGGAAGAAGTAGTGGTATTTCTCTTGCTGTGCTATATACAGAGTTAGTGGATGGGAATTAGGATCCACTGCCAGTGTTTATCTCATCTGTGGACAGTGGACTTTTATTTGATTTAATCTTTTTGTACAATGTTTGAATAAGTCTATAAAAAATCTTAAGATACTTGTTTTATGACTCAGCAGCTCTTCTTTGAGGAGTTTGTTTGGTGGAAATGACCAGAGATGTGCAGAAAGATATCATTAGGAGCATTGCTCATACCTATTGCTCGAATGAGATGCTTCAAAATGGGCATTTGTTGAGTAAGTTCTAGTGTGGTGAGTTGACATTCACTGTAGTCATAAAAAAACTTTATTAGAATGTACAGAAATGGAGAGAAAATGTTTACAGCCCAGCGTTCTATAAGAACACTTTCATTTTGTAATAAAGAGACTTTGCTTGTTTCTCAAAAAAGTAAATATAAAGTCATAGTGTAGGCTTAGAACCATGCTCCCAATTATTAATCAGGAAAGTCATTGATTTTCAAAGATTCATTTTAAAAACTTCTCTCTCTCTCTCTCTCTCTCTCTCTCTCTCTCTCTCTCTCTGTGTGTGTGTGTGTGTGTGTGTGTGTGTGTGTGCCATGTGTGTATAAGTGTCCACAGAAGCCAGGAAATGGTGTTGGATGTCCTGGAGCTGGAGTTACAAGTGGTTGTGGGCCACTATGGGTGCGGGAATCACACCCAGGGTCCTCCGAAAGAGCAACCAGTGCTGTTAATTACTGAATCTCGTCTCCAGCTGTGGTATAGTTGATTTTAACTTCTGAGAACTTTTTAAAATTTTACTGGTTTTGATGAGAAAAATACTAAAGATAAGCAAGTTAGAGTCACCACTGTTTTGGTGGAGACTACTGGGAATAGTCACTATCCATTCTACCTTTGGGTTCTTCTGCTCCCCTGGACCAGAGGATGTGAACACCATTTTACCAGAGGGCCCACTCAATTACATGGTCTAGGCCTTTAACTTTAAGAAAAGCATGATCTGTTGATCTCTTGACATCTCAAGCAACTTTGCAACTGTAGAGGAATTAGAAGCTTTTCTCTGTCAGAGCCAATGGCCCTGAGTAGTGTTTCTACCCTGAAGAAGAATTCTGCTTAAAGCAGGAAATTCCCTGATAACCCTGCGATGGTTAGCTATGGGATGATTCTGTTTATTTCAGGAAGAGTGGCTCTAATTTAATGCTTCTGAATGACAGAGAAAGGAAGGGATATTTGTTCTCAGACAGGCCTTCTTACTAGGTTCCTTGTCTTGAAGCAAGGTTCTTTAGGAAACTACTTGAAGTCTGTTGATGCATCAGGGACGTTGGAATGTTAGAAGCTGCATGATCACGTGCATATGTGATATTGAAATTATCCCAATTAGCACAGAGAAAGGCCTGTATAATTTGTATCCTAAATAGCTAATAAATAAAATACTACACTTTTGTTCCAAATAGGGATATACTAAAGAGAAGAGCTAAATATTACAATTCTTCCAATGTTTATAAGGTGGGAAATTTCATATCTAAAACACGGAACTCCCAGGCACATGTGGCAGATGTGCAAGGGAAACTGAGGCAGAGGGTTGGTCTTTGTGTTTTGTTACAATTCAGTGTGTCCCGAGGAGACACTAGAGAACTGGAAAAGTGGGAGTTCATTGGTTAGAGGGGTGTGATTAAGGGACTATGAAAAATTCCTAGGAGTTCTTGCTAAACATGTGTGCAGTGTTTTAGGTTTTCGTGTTTTGAGCCACTCTTATTAAATAACCTATATTTACTTTAAAGTCTCAATCCTCCAGCATTAGCCTCTTGAGTGCTGGAATGTCATACATGTTCTGCTAGGAAGTTTCACTTTCAAAATCTGAGAATGAAAATACCAGGTTTGTAACAGTTATGTTGTTACAGAAAATTGTCAAATTGTTTTTTACTGTTGTTTTGTCACGACAGAGTCTTTTGATGTAGCTCCATCTGGACTGGAACTCACTTTGCCTCAACCTTTAGAGTAAAGGGACAAGCATGTATCACCACATTTGGCACCGAGTTGATTTCTGAGAGAACTGAGATAAACTCTTCATCCATGGTTGAAAGGGGCTGGAAGGAAGGAGACTCAACATAGTGAGCCAAAAGTGTTCCTTAAAGTGGTTTACATTTTCTACCCCAACTCAACTCAGCTCTTGCCTTGCCACTGAATGTATTAGTTTTGAAATGGGGGTGCTTCTATGTTGTCCAGGTAGCCCGCAACTTCAGAGCTCAGGTGATCCTCTTGCTTTTGTTCTTCCAGGTAGCTGAAAGGACAGATCTGTGCCACCAACTTTTCACTTCCTGAAGGGACTCAGCTGCCATCTTAATTACTGGTAAAGTTTACTATTTAATAAAGGAATAAATGATTGATTTTTTGTTTTAATTAAAATAAAACAAGTTGAAAAGTCTACCCACGAGTACCAGATTTACATCATTTCCACCCTTCCCTTTCCTTTCTGTGAGTCCTCCCATGTTCCCACAAATGTTTGTTGTTTTTTGAGGCAGGGTCTTACTGGTGTGGGATGTCCTTCTGCATATGTGTTGCCTTTATTGGTTAATGAATAAAGAAGATGCTTCAGCCAATGGCTTAACAGGATATGGCCAGGCTGAAAAAGATATATATATATATATATCTATATCTATCTATCTATCTATCTATCTATCTATCTATCTATCTATCTATATATATATATATAGAGAGAGAGAGAGAGTTAGGTAGAGTTAGTGAGAAGCCATGTAGTCACATTCTGGGACGGACGACTCCACTGGAGTTCACTGAAACTTTGCTGGTAGGTTACGACCTCATGGTGATGCACAGATTAATGGAGATGGGTTAGTTTAGGATGGATATAAGAGCTAGCTAGTAATACGCTTAAGTGATTGACCAAGCAGCGATTTAAATAATATAGTTTCTGTGTGATTATTTCTAGTCAGGGCAGGTGGGAACGACTGAACAGCCTCCCCCAACATCTTACTTTGTAGCTCACACTGGCCTCAAATTCACAGCAACCTCTGTCTTACCCTCCTGAGTTCCAGGTGCCTGGTTTACAAGTCACACTGAAAAATGAAAGAAATCAAGAAAGAGAAAGAGGAGACTTTGAACGCAATACAACTTATCTGAGGAGAGATTGTGGAGTCCTGTGCTCAAGTGGTGGAGGAGGCTACAGGTGAAGGCATGGGCTCTCTGCCTTTGGAGAGCAGAAGAGTCCTGAGCCATTGCGTGTATAGTGGTGGTGACTGCAGTCTCTAGAACTATTTTCTCAGAGATCCAGGAAGCAAAGTCTGAGAGTTTTTCATCTTCCCTGAGAGCGAAGACTAGGAACTTGAATTTTGAGGTAAAAGAGGAGATGAAAAGAGCTTTTAGGGTAGTGAGAAAATTAGGTAGAGTTATACACCCATTTTCTAGGAGCCACTAAAACTGCGAGATTAGAAACAATAATTTCGAGATAGGGCTGGACTGTTTTCTACACATTTGACTTCATGGATGGCAGGACAGGGATGGTGGGGAGTTTGACTTAACCATGACAGAGCTTTGCCAGGATTGTGCCCGAGGACAGAAATTAAGGGAGCCGATATTTATGTGAAAAGGATATTTAGATTTTAAAGTATATAAAGAAGGCAACATATGAATAGGATGTGGGGATTAGCTAAAGATACTGGTTAGAAATGGGATGTTTGGAAGTTCTGGAATAGAATGAGATTCTGGCTATTCTCCATGTGTAGACACTGCCACCGAGAGTACCTGGATTTGGTGGACATTGGAACAGATGAGTTCCAGTGTGTTGTAGGGAATGTGCAAGTGGAAAATGAGTGAACTCCTGAAGTCTGATGAGAAGTAAAGGGATAGGAGGAACAGTGGCCCAGGTGTGTAGGTAGCTGCAGGGCAGACAGCCTGAGGATGTGAAAGAAAACCCTGTCCTTTTGGAGATGAAGATCAAACTGAAGTAAAGGGGATATTGCTTATTCCGTGGCACATTGGAAGTGTTTCAGGATTTAAAATGAAACAGAGATACACAGTAAGAAGTCAGGGGAAGAAATCATAGATGGGAGTGTGGGGACAGCTGAGCCTCGTGACAATCAGCAAATCTAAGTCAAGAAAGAAAGTGTAATCCAGGGTCAAGAAAGGAAAATTGTCTGAGTGGGAAGAGGGAACGTTGAGGATGAGATTCTAGTGATAGCCCATAAATTTGGGAACCCTTTTATTTGTGTCAAAGACATTATGGACATGATTTTGGTGCTTGAAAGCCTTCAGTCCAGGTGAACTGGATTGTGTAGAGGTAGCACCTATGTCAGAATCAACAAACATGAGCACCTGGCTTTAAAGGCCTTTAGGTTTAGAACATGAGACTTTTGTCATCATAATGGCTTTTCTGAATATGTCATGAAAGCCATGGGTGAGTAGTTAGGTATTTAGCAATTACATTAGGACCAAGAAATTAAAAAGCATATGGTGAGAACATGAATATTTGACAGCTGCATGAACCAGCACACTTTGCCTGTCAAAATTTTCATTTCTGTAATTTGTAAGTATTACTTTGAGCCAAGCACTCTACAGGCTGTGTACCTGTTTCCCTCTGCATGGATTATATTGCAGCAATGAATTTTATTGTAAATGGATCAGTTTCACAGGGGAAAAGTTTTCAAGCAAGTTGTCCACTCCTGTACTTAAGAGACTTAGCCTCAAGTCTGCACAAGGTTCTGAAGACTAGAACCCTTGGAGCAGATTAATTTACATGCTTCTTAGTACGAAGACCCCTTTTTCTCAAATTGAAGCCTACAAATACCAAGTGAGGTCACTGGTGGTTTCAAATAGAAAATTTTGCATGACAATTGGGACAGAAATGTAACTTATTTTTATAAGGTACATTTTCATAGAGACTTCATTTCTATGACAGAATTTAACTTTTTGCCCATTTTAATTTATGTTGTTAAAGTGTTACATTTGAGTACTTTGCTTAATTGGCTTCCTGAGAGTGAGTGACAGGCATGGCTATGCAGTCAGCTCTGACTCTCTATAGAAATTTTCTCTAACCCTCTATGATAATGTTATGCTTAGGGACTGCCAGAAAACCATATAAACGCCCTTGTGAATCCCAATTCTAGGAAAGTTGATCTGTGGAATGATAATAAAGCCTGTGGTTTCAGTGGACATGAGCTAATGGGAGCCCACCAAGTCAGGCCTGACGGCAAGGGAACCGGCATAGGACCAAACTAGGCCCTCTGATTGTGGGTGACAGTTGTATGGCTGGGGAAGACTGAGGGGCCACTGGCAGTGAGACCAGGATTTATCCCTACTGCTTGTTCTGGCTTTTTGAAACCCGTTATCTCTGGCAGGATACCTTGTTCAGCCTAGATATCGTAGGCAGGGTTTGGTGTTGCTCCAAAGCAGTGTACTAAACTTTGTTGACTTCCCATGGAAAGCCTCACCCTCTCTGAGGAGTGGATGGGGAGTGGGATGGGGGGAAGGGGTAGAGAGTGGGAAGAGAGGAGGGAGTGGAAACTGGATTTGGCATATAAAATGAGAAAAGATAGTTGTAAAAAATTAATTATTTAAAAAATTTCTAACGTTACTGAAACCCATGTGGTCTCTTGATGCTTGTAGTCCTCTAAGATGGGAGACCGAAGCAATTGAACTATGGGAGTCTGAGCCTCCACTGTGCTGCATTTAAAAGTGGGATACATTTTAGTTAATCAATAATTTCCTATATTTTGGAATGGAGACTGTAGATACCTTAGCTGCTTACTTAGCTTTTAATTTCTTGTAAATATCAACCACAGACAAAGCAAAACAGAGCAATCATCTACATGCAAGGATGGACACACGTTGTTAGATGTCATTTCATCTTTCAGGTAGAAGTCATAGTTGACTAAAGTATTAGGTGCTAAAAGTAGATTGCAGGATTATTGTTTATTACTATTCATTATCATTATTATTATTATTATTAGTTTTTCAAGACAAGGTTTCTTTGTATAATAGCCCTGGTTGTCTTGGAACTCACTTTGTAGATCAGGCTGGCCTGGAACTCACTTTGTAGATCAGGCTGGCCTGGAACTCATGGAGATCTGCCTGTCTCTGCCTCCTTAGTGCTGGGATTAAGAGCTTGCACCATTAAGCCTAATAACTGCAGGATTATTTGATGTAACTTTGGTTCACATCTTTGTAATTTATCATGGAGAACTTACACATTAAAAAAATAGTTAACAAATTAAAGTATACCCCACACAGTGATTTCTTTTTGTATTTGACTAAATAAAAGTTTTTAAAATCACAGAATCTGACTTTCTAACTCAGTAGTTTGCAGTGTGATGTCAGCCAAAAGAGTCATCTGGTTGAATGATAAAGGAGAATCAATGCATAGGGCATTGTACATAATGTTTTCCACTTTAGCTAATGCTGTGTAGCGAGTTTTGGTCAATATAAGTTAAAACAATGTCAGAAATGTATCGGTCATTTGTCGTCTAAATTGCTTCTAAAACATCATTTCAAATTGCCAAGAAGGCTATCACTATTAAAAAAAGAATTATATTAAATAATGAAAAATGGCTTTATCAGTTTTCTCTTCCTGATGCCCAACAAGTTGTCATAGACTTGGTGGAATGAAACAGTACAACTAAGAGTTCTGGAGATCAGAAGGCCAGCTTGGGCTGCACTGATGTCAGCAGCTTCAGGAGGGACTCAGATTTCTGCTTCCCCGTTTCACTTAGAAACACCTGGTGGCTCATGAGAACAGTCTGCCGTCATCTTCTACGGCCACCAGAATAGCATTATATCCTTATTCTTCTTGTGATGTAATCCAACTTCTCTATGAGAGATCTGTGGACTGATGACGGGTCTGAAAAAAATTTTAAAGACACAGATTGTTACCAAAGGGTTTCTAAACAGTTCTTGTTCCACACCTGGAAAATGTAGCTTTTGATTTAATGATTGTTACTAATATTTTATTATTTCACAACCAACTTAATATTTTTTCCTGTGTTTGAATATTAATATTTATTTATTCCCTTCCAAAACATAATCTCCTCAAATATGGAAGAAATAGGAAAAAGAGAGCAATTGCAATATGCTAGATATTTCATTATAAATTTGTTCAAAAATATTATTAGACTATAGGGTATTAGGAATAAATTCTTATGAGAACTATGGACTTTGAGTGATAATGTTATCAATTATAGGTTTATTAGTCGTACTAAATGCACTTCTCTGATGGGGGATGCTGATAGTGGGAAGCCATGAATCTATATGGGGAGGGGACATATTGGATATTGTAGCTCCTGTGAGTTCATGTGTACAAGGTGCTGCCATGTCTGGAAATCACTGTTTTGTGGCAGTCCTATCCTAGCCAAGGTTCTTAGGAAAGAATGTAAAGTATAAAGGATCAAGACAGATGACAAGAACTTTCTCCAGAAGTGGCAAAAATAAGTACAGGACAGAGGAAGAAGTGTGTGAGGGGAGGTGGAAGACAAGAATCAGAGGGATGGAGTGCACTCAAGCTGGCAAGTCTCCTGGGAAGGTAGATGGTAGACTGATGAGAATGGAGGGAGTCAATCTAGGACAAATGTTCATGGAGCTGAGGAGGGGAGGGATCAGTATCATGATGTTCAATGTAGGACTTAGGTACCTAGCCATTGAACAGTGGAGGTCAGAGAAGAGTCCTCAAATCACAGAATTCTTCTGTCTGTTGGCTATATATCCAGGCTGTGCCATTGGAGCCACAAGAGACTGTCAGGGCCAACTAGAAACTCATGCTTCCTTTTGTTTAGGAGAGAGGCAAAGGGAGTCATATGTGAAGCTTGAGTTGCTGGAGAGACAGCCAGCTGCCAAAGAGACAGTCAAGATGGGAGCTTGTCAAGAACTGGAAGATCTGTAGCCGGAGAACAGCACAGTCAGGCAGAGCAAAGAAAAGTGATATCCAGGGATAGGTATTTCCATAGGAAAAAGAGCTGCCAGCAGGGAATCCATGTTCGGTATTTAAGATATATGTTATCATTTATAGGCAAAGGCATGGCTAATAAGGTCAGACAATGCAGCAAGGTCAAGGATGGTGAATGTTATTAAAGTCTACTGATGTTGGCATTGGTGGAGGCTTCCCAGTTGTATGAGTCTATGATGTGACTTGTAACATTCCTGGTGTGGTCTGCTTCCTGTATGCCTGCTGGAGCCTTCCTGATGTATGGTTTCTCTTTACCCTTCCTCAGAATTTTTTGTAGGTCCTATCTTGATATAAATAGTTGCTATTGGCTCAAAGAAGTGTTGGAGGGCAAGACAAAAGAGGCCTGGCCAGAACTGAATATGAAGGGAAAGAAGTCAGGGGAGAACAGAGTTAAGAAAAATGGTGAACTGGCCAAGGCTATGAAGCAATGAGTCTTTTCTCTAACAAGAGAAATCAAGGAAAGTTAAGCATAAGCATAGATGTTGCAAAGTACTGAGGTCGAAGCACAAAGAGTCAGGAGTGTATCTGTCTAGCGGAGTTTTTCTGTGATGAGTAATAGAACCAGATGCCTATACTGAGTTGAACCCTTGTGCACAGAGGAGAAAATGTCCTTTTCATAGTCACAGGACTGGAACATACTTCGCAGGGATTGCAGCCTTCTGGAGGTAGGCATTTGGAGCTCATTGTCACTGATGTTCAGGTCTGCCTGTGCATCTGTCTTTGTCTGGGGTGATCTCTCTCACCAGAGAAACTGATACACCACATTAAGCAGGCTGTTTGGACTCCCTTTTGAGTCATATTTTTTTACAGCAACTAGGTCTGCTTATTCCAGGTCCTGGTCTCCATGCTCTTTATGTTAGAAACTACTTCCTTTCTGGAAGAGGAACACACACGTTGCCAGGGTACATAGTCTGGTATTCAGTTAATAGGTGGATACAGTAGAATTTGCTATCGATTATTGAGACTCATGGTTTTGACGTGCAGCCTGATGATGAAGTGAGCTTGTGGAATTGGAGAGACTTCTTCTGCGTGGGATTATCCTGCAAATCCACAAGAGGGAGACATGTTGCCATCAAAATGGAAGTGGAGCCCATGCTCTGAGATAGCCACTCAGAAGCATGATGTTTTCATGTGTGTCCCCAGTGGAAAGTGAGAAAAGGGCAGGAATTGTAAAGCGAGGCTTCACAGTTTTCTGTTGAGATGGGAGATTAGATACAGGAATGCTTGGTAGTTTACCTCTGGAATATGCACGATGTGTCCAGGTTTACAACTATTTACCAGCTTCAGTGAACATAGTCAATGAACTGGAGGGGTTTTGTTTGGTTAGTTTTGATTGGCTTGTGGCTCTCTCTGGAATGGGTTGTAAAATTGGCTTGGTTCTTCTCCCCATTCCCTGTCTTGGCAGCTGTGGTACAGTTAGTGCTGGCCCAATTCGGGAAAGATCCTGGGTGCAAAATCCCCCAGAAGTCTCTCTGTGCCTCTTGGGCCAGTTGAACCCCTCATTCACTAGGAGTTCAACAAAACAAAACAAAACAAAAAACTGGTATCAGTTCCAAACAGGACGTAGGGAACATACACTTGTCCTTCGGGCTTGCTGATCACTAGCTGGCTTTCTCTGCTCTAGGTGGTGAGTGTGACAAAAGCCCTTCATAATTTCAACAGAACCATTTTCAGTATTTTTACTAGTTTATAAACAAGTTTTCTTTCTTTTTTTTTCTGTTCCTGTGTGCATGGATGATATTACTTAAGGGTATTTTTTTTCTGTTTTACACTCCTGACATTCTCTCATTTCCAAAAGCTGTTTCTTCCCTTGATATTTCCATTCTCAATATTCTATCTATCTATCTATCTATCTATCTATCTATCTATCTATTATACAGTATTCTGTCTGCTTGTATGCCTGCAGGCCAGAAGAGGGCGCCAGACCTAATTACAAATGGTTGTGAGCCACCATGTGGTTGCTGGTAATTGAACTCAGGACCTTTGGAAGAGCAGGCAATGCTCTTAACCACTGAGCCATCTCATTCTGCTGTCTGTTGTTGCCAATTCTCTGTGCTTTACACCTACTCCCCCTCATGAAGGCTGTACTTGGAAGGTACAAGAACTCAGACCAGAGACCTTTTGTTGAGTTCCCCACCCAACACTGATTAGCTGCATGAGACCTCGGGAACTTGACTCAACTCTACAGTGCTTTAGTCTCACAAGCTGAAAAGCGAAGAGAATGATCCTGCCCATGTCACTGCGTGTCTGTAACGATGAGAAGAGTTCATGTGTGTGAAAGGTTGGGAACAGGGTCTGTATAGCTATTAATAGTCCAGTTGGCCTTATGTGTCCATGGACCCCATGCTGATACAGCTGAATGAAGGTGAAAGTCTTTTTAAAAAATTGGTCTGTTCTGAGCATGTACTGAACATGTACAGCTTGACTTTCCCTCCTGTCTGGATTCCCTAGATAGTACAGTCATGACTTACACAGCATTTACACGGTATTAGGAGCGGTAAGCTATTCAAAGATGATTTAGCCTATGTGGGAGGATATGCATGGGTCATGTGGCATTTTGCATAATGGACATGGACATTTTCTGATTTTAAAATATCTGGAGGGGGACTTGACTGGGGGAAGAGGAGGGAAATGAGAGGCGGTGGTGGGAAGGAGGCAGAAATCTTTAATAAATAAATAAATAAAAATAAAATATCTGGAGGTCCTAGACCAGGGGAGGGCTGTTGATATCATTAATCTTTTCCATTATAGTCATTCTTTGGAGAAGCTCATCTACACTGAGGCCCTCACTTTCTTCCTTCATGAAGTTTCTGAGCAGCGGACACATTTCCTTGGGGGTTCCCAAACAATTGCACACAGGTTTCTCACAGGTACTTCAGTCTTAGCATGTTCCTGCAAGCCTACTTTTACTTTTCTTTCCTGCTCCTTTTTGGGGCGAACAGTACTGTTTCTTGTCTAGTAGGCAAAGCTAAGAAGGGATGAGTTGTCCTTGACATTAGGGTCTCACTTCCAGTTCATTTGGCTATCAAATTAGGCCCATGCACTTTGTAAACTTTATCCACACTCAGGATTTTAATAAGTCCACAGACTGAGTGCTTATTTTCTTGTGTCTATTTTACATCCTAGCACATAGTAGGAACTAAATATAGCTAATATATGAATAAAGGTCTAGACCCTGGTGAGTAGGAATTCTCTCTGGCACAGAGACTATAAAACCATCCTCATCATGTTGATTGGAATCAGCATGTTTCACAACATAATTAAAATGTGAGAAATGCTTCTAGTGCATCAGTAACAGACACTTTTAAATAATGTCTGAGAAAATGCAAGCTCAAACTTACAAATCGCCTTTTACACAAACAACACTCAGAGGTGCATTTTCTTCTTAATGCATGTACATAACTTCCATTAGCGTTCTTTGCCTCAGTGTTTAGCTTTTATTTTTATGTCTGTTATATAAATCTGACTCTTGACACTTTAATGGAAAGATCTTAGTTCGTAATGACATCATATCAAATGTGAAAAGTAGAGGCGGTTGGATGGCTTAGAAAACTTCCATCTGAGAATGTTCATCTGTAATTCCAAAGAAAGTTTTCCTCAGAGCAGTGACAATCTTCCTGACAGGAAGTCCTCTATGCCGAAGACCCTGATACTACCTTCATTTTTCCACCATATCTCTCTGTGCTGAAGGCCCTAACGCTACCGTCTTCCCTCCACCATAGCTCTTGAAGGAGATTTTATGGATAGCTGGAGGGAATTAGATTGAGGAATCCTAATTTATGGAATAACTGAAGGGCCAGACTGATTTAGATGTCATTATGTCTTCTGCAGAATGCTTCTGAGATGGGGCTGGGGAGATGGCTAAGTGGGTGAATGCTTGCTATGAAAATGAGAGGACCCAAGTTTGAATCCTCAGCCCTCAGAGAGAAACCTGGCATGGCATACCTGTTACCTCAGTTTTGGGAAGCATATCTTGGCAGCCTTCTAGAGATAACTGACTAATAAATTTAGCCAAAAAAGGGAGCTTCAGAGTCAGTGAAGAATCAAAGGCTTCTAATGTCTTTCCCTAGCCTCTGCATGTATGCACATATGTGCATGCACCTGCACACACCCATACTCATGCACACACATACACACACACAAATCACATTGAGAGAGACACACACATAGACACACATGTATACAAAGGAGCTGAGGTGCTTTAGGGAATGGCAGTAAGAAGGAACAGATGATAGAAATAACTACTGTGTGTGTGTGTACGTGCATGTGCATACATGTGTAAAGGGAAGCTAGAGCTTGGCATAGGGCGTCTTTTTAAATCATCCTCCAGTGTACTTTTCGAGGTAAAGCCTCTCACTAAACCTGGAGGTCACCTAGAGAACCTGTCTATGTCTCCCCAGTGCAGAGATTTCAGGTGTGTGATACCATGTCTGCTTTTATGTGGGTGTTGGGAAATGGAACTGAGGTTCACATATTTGTGCGGCAAACACTTTGCTAGGCTAACCATCTCCCAGTCCCTCTCCTGGGCTTTCTTCTATTGTTCTGGGATCATAAAAAGTTGGGCATAACTATTGTTCTTTGATTTTTTTTCCTCACAATTTTTCAGGTTTCCATGAAAGGCATTTTGGATGCTGTATCTTGCTTGATACAAGTTGGAAATCTGAAGCCCAGCATCCTCCTAGCTAATCTTTATTCCCCTCCCACCACATCTGCCTTGAGCACAGAAACCACCCTGATGAATGATGCATGCCTTTGACCTTCATGCTGAATTGGGGTCCTGGATTTTTATTCTTCTAATTTATTCATGGTATTAGATTGAAACTGAATGTTTTAATTCCTGAATGATACTATTTTTCTAAGTGTAAAGTGCAATGAATCTCCCTGGGATCATAGGGTATGATCTGAACCTGCTGCGGAGGAGGAAGTTGAATCTTAAGACTGAAATTACTCACTGAAGGCAAGTTTAGTTTCAGTGATAGGATGGGCCACACAAACTCTTCTTCCACGGTAAAATTCCTGTGTTTTTTCTACCCTCTTCCCATATTTCTATTTTTTGAGATAGGGTTTCTCTGTAGCTTTGGAGCCTGTCCTGGAACTAGCTCCTGTAGACCAGGCTGGTCTCGAACTCACAGAGATCTGCCTGCCTCTGCCTCCTGAGTGCTGGGATTAAAGGCATGTGCCACCACCACCCAGCTTTATTTCCTATTTTTTGAAAGCTTTAACAACATAGGAGACACAGCCATTTTTTATTTATTTATTTATTTATTTATTTATTTATTTATTTATTATGTATACAATGTTCTGTCTGTATCCCCGCAGGCCAGAAGAGGGCACCAGACCTCATTACAGATGGTTGTGAGCCACCATGTGGTTGCTGGGAATTGAACTCAGGACCTTTGGAAGAGCAGGCAATGCTCTTAACCACTGAGCCATCTCTCCAGCCCGACACAGCCATTTTAAAAATTACAAACCTTCTTTCACACTTTCATGTATGGGTATGTATGTAATGAACTATGATCATGCCTTCATCCCATTATCTTCTCTTATCCCCTCTCCACCCCACTGAATTTTTCTTTCTCCTTCTCAGCATTCATGTCTTCCCAACTTCCATGTCTTCTCTTATGTGTGTGTGTGTGTGTATTTTCCAATGTATGTAATAAGGGTTGCTTGCACAAGTATTCACAGTGGTTATTTACTTGAGCAAGAAAAACTTACCAGAAGTTATACCACTAGCAAACACGACTTACCTCCCCCACAACCATTATTTGGTGTCTGATCATCAATGAGGGATAGTATCTTAGGAGCCCTTCAGCCTCGATGGAATGTTGATGGGCACAGCCTTGTGTAGGTTTTGTGCAGGTGGTCACTGCTGCTGTGAGTTCATGGACTCGACAGTCATGCTCAGAGTACAGGATTTTATAGTCATCTTTCTCATCCTCTCTCTCTTACATTCTCCCCACTTTTTCTACAATGATCCCTGAACTGCATTCAACACTCACTTACTTTTATTAATTTAACTAGAGTCTGTATTGACCATTGCCCACAAAAACATCTCTTATTAAGGCTGAGAGTACAATATGTGGGTACAGGCATAAGTATTTAGAAAGCAGTTAGACAGATACCGTGACTATTCAGCAAAATAGCAGTAATAACCTCTTCCTAGAATCCATGATCTCCCAAGTCATGGGTTCTAACCAGTTTATAGTACCAGATACGAGTTCCTCCTGAGGAATGGGCCTAATATCCAATAAAAACGTGGTTGGTTCTCTTCATAATCATCATGCCACGATTGCTTCAGTGGGCACATCTTGACTGGCAGGCTGGTATTGTATCTTACAGGGTTCCTGTCTGGATTAGACTCTTGTTGACTTTTCTCTCCTATTTCTACACCATGAAAACTAACCAGCAGGTGGGAAACTTACAGTTCAGTTCCAGTTTGACTTTAATATATCCTGTAACCAAAGCGCAGAATTTTTTCAGCAATAGGTTCTTATCATGTTTTATCATGATACAGTTATCAGTTACAGACGGGTAACTGATGTGGGAGTCACCTCTGTATATGTGAATACCATTGGTTAATAAAGGAACTTATTTGGGTCTATTCCATAACTATAGGGGAACAGAGCTAGGTGGGAAAAAACTAAACTGAATGCCAGGAGAAGGAAGGTGGAGTTAGAGAGAAGCCCTGTAGCCCTGCCGGAGGCAGACACCAGAACTTTAGCCGGTAAGCCACAGCCATGTGACGATACACAGATTAATAGAAATAGGTTAAATTAATATGTAAGAGTTAGCCAACCATCCCCAGATGAAGATTCTATGGTGATATGCAAGATATTCATCAGTGTGGCCATAGGATAGGGCCAGTTCAGGCACCCTCTTCTCAGCTGCCCAATGAACAAGCTGGGGACATCGCCTTGGACACCTGGGAACCCCTCTAGAGTCAAGTCTCTTGCCAACCCTAAAATGGCTCCCTTAATTAAGATATCTACTTCCCTGCTCTGATATCCATCCTTCCTCCATTTCAACCATCCCATTCCCCCAAGCTCTCTCCATCCTCCCCTTCTCTTTTCCCCTTACCCCCACCCTGCTCCCACCCACAAGCTCCCAATTTTTGCCTGGAAATCTTGTCTACTTCCAATATCCAGGAGAATAACTATATGTTTTTCTTTGGGTTCACCTTCTTATTTAGCTTCTCTAGGATCCTGAATTATAGACTCAATGTCCGTTATTTATGGCTAGAATCCACTAATGAGTGAGTACATACCATATTCCTCTTTTTGGGTCTGGGTTACCTCATTCAGGATAGTGTTTTCTATTTCCATCCATTTGCATGCAAAATTCAAGATGTCATTGTTTTTTCCACTGAGTAGTACTCTAATGCATATATATTCCACATTCTTTATCTATTCTTCCATTGAGGGGCATCTAGGTTGTTTCTAGGTTCTGGCTATTACAAATAATGCTGCCATGAACATAGTTGAACAAATGCTTTTGTAGTATGATAGGGCATCTCTTGGGTATATTCCCAAGAGTGGTATTGCTGTATCCTGGGGTAGGTTGATCCTGAATTTCCTGAGAAACTGCCACACTGATTTCCAGATGATTAAAAGAAACTAAGCAAAAATTTAGGTCATTCTTCTTTTAGTTGGAGATATTTTCAGTGTTATGAGGGGCTAGGGTTGAAGTGACTTCTTGGTAAGACTGATGTGCAAGGTCCAGGCTCTCTCTCTAGCTCCAACAAGAACCTGGAACAACAGTCACTATCCAGAGCTAGACTCATGGTGAAAATAGAGTAATAATGGATTGTACACTAGATACCTTGTTAAGGGGTTACTGATAGCATAATATTAGTTATTGTGCATATACGTGTGGAAATAAAAGAGAAAAAAGAATGAAAAAGAAAAAAAACAGACTCGATTAAAAGCAAGTAGAGGAGGGCAACACAGATGGGGGCACAAGAGATGTCAACAGTGGGGAAACGAGAGATTCAGGCCTAAAGATAGACTGCAGAGAGAAAGGGAAGGCAAGATGCAGTCCTGCCTTTCAGGAGGCTGAGGCACAGAAGCCCTGCAAACAGAGCCAGACTGGGTTCTGCAGGAGAGGAAAATACAAGGAAAAGAGTAGGAGGAGAGTGAGGAGAAAGAGTAAAAGGGGAGACAATGTAGGGCAAGAACAGCTTGCTGCTAAAATGATCTTGGCTGTTAAGCACAGATAGGAGTCAATTCTTGCTTCCTGTCACATGGATCCTAGGGATTGAACTCAGGTTGTCAGATTTAGTGGCAAGAGAATTAGCTTCATGATCTGTTTTACAGGCACCTCTGATATTTAAAAAAAAAACCCAAAATATTCTTAGATATATTAAGAAAGTTCCTGAGTTTTCAAATATCCTCATAGATAATCCTTGTATTAAAGTTAATATGTGTTCATTTCTTTATGTCCCCACTTGTGTTTCTCGTAACATACACAAATACAGTATATATACTCTTGTAATTTTTAAAAAATTTATAATTAGTTATTTTTAGGTCATGTGTACTGACTGATACGGTAATTTATTTTCATTGACCCACATATTGAATGTATATGAAATGATTCAAATGAAAATATGATAATTTAGCTTCCCTAATTGTGGGAGTTCTAATGTAATTGGCCCCATAATTTCATTTGGAGTGTCACGATTAGAAACTGTGGCTTTGTTGTAGTGGCTATGGCCTTGCTGGAGGAGATGTGTCACTGTTGCGGTGGACTTTGAGGTTTTCTCTGCTGAGACACTGCCCAGTGTCTCAGTCAACTTTCTGATGCCTGCAAGATATAGGACTCTCAACTGCTCCAGCACCACATCTGCCTGCATGCCTCGATGATCCCAGCTGTGATGATAATGGACTGAACCTCTGAAACTGTGAGCAAGCCGCCACATGTTTTCCTTTATAAAAGTTGCTATGGCCATTACATCTCTTCACAGCAATAGAAACCCTAACTAAGACAATAATTAATAAATATCTTCTCACTATGTGATGCAGTGAGCTTCCTTATAAATTTATAATACCATTTATGTGAAATATTTGATAGGGTACCAGCCCAAAAGTGGAAAGTTTAATTGTAGAGAAATTTAAGTTTGCAGCAACTTTCAGTGCTCTATATTTCAAGCACATGATGAAATTCTATTCTTTCAGCTCTTTTGAGGTTAAGTGGATTCCTGAAACTTTATTTGTACAATGAAATATTTTACACATTTCAGTATTGCATTAAAAGCCAGCGAGAATTCATTCACCACTTATGTCTTTGTATCTGCCTCAGTAAATGTAATGATCCATAGAGTGATATTTGGGTCTGGAGTATGACGTGGAGCAATAATGATCATTCACTTGCAATGAATATTAGCTATCTGATATCAATTAGTCAATTATATGTTATATCAGGAGTTTCAGAGTATGGGTGTTTGGCCTAGTCTGACCTATTGTCTGGTTCTTTATTGTGTAGGTTGACAGAAACAACATGATCTACAAATTTGAATTTATTATTCACAATTTGGCTTTTTGAAGAAAATATTTAATTGACCATATTTTAAATAGCTGAGGCTGTTAGTGAATTCCTGATCCTCCTGCCATCTTCTCCCAGGTGCTTGGATTACAAGAATATAGCACTACACCTGACTCTGGACATATATTATTTTGATTCTCATGTCTATCTCCTCCTCCTCCTCCTTTTTCTACTCTTCTTCTTCTTACTCCCTTC
Source organism: Alexandromys fortis (assembly GCF_014885135.2). Taxonomy (NCBI): domain Eukaryota; kingdom Metazoa; phylum Chordata; class Mammalia; order Rodentia; family Cricetidae; genus Alexandromys; species Alexandromys fortis. The sequence continues at coordinate 22,184,082 of NW_026067909.1, forward strand.
TTTCTCTTTCTTCTCCTCCTCCATCTTCTCTCCATCTAATTTTCTTCTTCCTCCTCGTTTTCCTGTCAGTAAAGCAATTTTAGTGAAATATCTTACATACCATTAGTTTACACATTATACATATATAATCCTATAATTTTGTTAAATGTCTGGAGTTATGCAACCATCCTCATGGCATTTCAAGAGGACTGAGACTCAACAAGCCATATCTCAATGGCAATCCAGTTTTTATAATAATCAATTTTAGAAGAGTCGTTACAAGTTCCCTTGTTTCCATTGGCAGTCATTTCTCAGCCCCAGGCAATGAGTGTATCTTCTGTCTGCTTATACACATTTACAGTTTCTGTAAGTTTCATAGAAATAGGGTGATATCAGATATAACCTTTTAGAGTTGGCTTCTTTTATTTAGTATATTTGGAAATCCATCCTTTTTAGAACCAATCAGTACTGTGTATATTGCAGAGTGGTTTTTCATTATATATATACATACTCACATTTTTTATCCATTCACAGGATGATGGGAATTTGAGCTATTTTTATTTTTTTGCTTTCATCAATAACACAGGTGTCAGTATTTATGTCCGCCTTTACTTTCCTTGAATGCATTTCTGAAGCTGGAGTTGATGAATCACATGGTAAAATTTTAATTCACTTTCTAAAGGAATCACAAACTCTTCCCAGATGTGTCCATTTAATTTTACACAGTGTAGGAGGATCCACTTTCCCCACTAGCCACTGTTGGTCTTTTCATTAGCTATTATAATGGGGATGTGGTGGCACCTGAATGTTGGTTTAACTGATTTAATTCTCATTTTACTTATGGTTCATGATTTTGAGCAATATTTCATAAGATTATTGATAATTCACACATCTTATTTTTGAAACATTTACTTTACTTATTTTGCTCATCTTTCTTCAGTTTTATGTTTAAACAGTTTTTTTTGTATCTATCAAACCCAACCTTTTTAGTTTAAATTTTGATGACTTGAGCATGGAGGGGGGGAAGAAAAGGGGGAGGGAGAGGGAGAAGAAACAGGAGAGGGAGAGAGAGACAGAGGAGATAGATAAATGGACTATATGGAGAAAATTTGGTTATGGTCCATTAAAATATTCAATTCAATTTACTTTTTGGCTTTACACTTGTGTACTTTCTATGTGCTCTCAGCTGTATTGATTGGCATGCAATTTTCTCTATCAGATCATTTATCTATGCTTTAATTTTTACGATGTGAAGCATGTATGGATATTTTTTCCTTTTTTAAAAAGTTAATTTTTTTTCTGTTCCTGCCCTTTCTCTTCCCTCCCCTCCTCTCCTCTCCCATGGTCCCCATGCTCCCAATTTACTCAGGAGATCTTGTCTTTTTCTACTTCCCATGTAGATTAGATCCATGTATGTCTCTTTCAGGGTCCTCATTGTTGTCTAGGCTCTCTGGGATTGTGATTTGTGGGCTGGTTTTCTTTGCTTTAAGTTAAAAACCATTTATGAGTGAGTACATATAATAATTGTCTTTCTGGGTCTGGGTTACCTTACTCAATATGTATGGATTTTTTAATTAAATTTTTTTACACAATATATTTTGATTATGTTTTTTCCTTCTTGAATCTCCTTCCAGATCCTGTCCACCCACCTCTCCACCTAACTTTATGTTCTCTCTTTTTGTTTCAAAGAAATAAGAAATATAAACAAAACCCACAAAACAAACAGCCGTCCCAGTAGAAACACAAAACTGAAAATAAAAACATACAACCAAAAGACCAAGAAAACAAAACAAAAAGTCCAAATAAAGCCAAATAAAACAGAAAGTCCACAAAATTCTATTGAGTTCATTTTATTTTCAGCCAATTACTCCTGGGTATGGGGCCTTCTCTTGAGTGTGACTGATATAACCAATAACACTCTATTATAGAAAAATAATTTCCCCCTTGCCAGTGGGTATCAATTTTAAATAGCTTTTTGGTTAGATCCTGTGTCTACTTTTCCTTCTTTGTGCTGAGACTTCATTTGTCTTGAACCTGTCGGGTTTTGTACCTGTTTCTGCAATCTCTGTGAATTCAATATGCACACCGGTGCTGTTGTGCCCGGAAGACACTGTTTCCTTGGAGTCATGCATTACCTCTGGCCCTTACCATCTTCCTGCCTCCTCTTCTGCACAGATCCTCGAGCTCTGAGTAAAGACGCTTGATGAAGATATCTTATTGAGCACGGAGTACTCTAAAGTCTCTCTCTCACTCTGCACATTGTCAAGCTCTGGGTATCTTTGTTGATTCCAATATACTGGAAGAAAAAGCTTCTCCATTATGGGTTGAGTGAGATGCTCATCTATAGTTATAGCAGAATGCCATTAGGAGTCAAGTCATTGCTATGTCCCTTGAACAGAACAACAGGATTAGGTTTTTTAAGCTGATGATTGATCTCGATTGTTAGCCATTCATACATCCATTCTCTAAAACACCTCCAATTTCTTTCTTTTCTTCTCATTTATCTGAAGTTCAGGGTTTAGACAATCCTTTACACTCATTCTCTCAGTGAAAGAATGTTATTAAATATACAATCTGCAAATAAATTTCCCAGGCCATGGTTTGTCTTTTTACTGTATTTACCTATTTTCATGTAAATTACTTTGATTTTGATTAAATCCAGTTATCACTTTTGTCCACTTAGTTCATTTTTGGTGTTGTTTTTAACTAAGTGCTCAGCCCAAGGTTATAACAATTTTGTCTTAGAAGTGGTAGAGTTTCAGCTGACATTTAGGATTATGGTCCATTTTAAACTGACTTTTTTTCCTGGGACAGGTATGTTGGGTCTTAACTCATGTTTCTGAAGATTATTAATTGTGTTCTGAAGGGAGGACATAGCAGAGGTGACAGTCAGGTGCCTCATTGAGTTTGGTGGAGAAGCAGGATGGTAGGAAGTCAAGAGAGTACATTTCCTACTTAGAATAACTTAACACGTAGGGAAATGTGAAATGTCTAAAGTATGAGAATACCTTGCATTAATAAAACACCCATTTCAAAATATTAAGAATGTTCATACTATAGACAAGTCATAATGAGTGATATATCGTCTCACTCAACTAAGTGCTAGTCTCTCTCAACTCTTCTAAGAGCTCCAAGTCGTGGATATTTGAAAGAATCAGCCAGAGCTTACACAGCCCTATCGTTCCTTGGCAGCTTTAGAAACTTCAAGAGAGTTACACAAGTCCAGAGAGACCCAGATTTTCTTCAAAAACTTCAGGACATGACTCAGGAAGGAGCACTTTCATGCCTCTTTCATAAGATGAAGGGAACAGGGATGTCCCTCAGTAGGACTAATGCTGCTTTCTGATGAGTTAATTGTACACATGGAGATAAGACTGCTTCTTCTTTGTAGCTGCAGCAACTTGGGAGCTGAGTGGGATGCTATACTGCAGTTAATTAGCCAAGAAATTGTGTGATATGTGATGAGGCTGTTTGCAGCCTAAAGAGGCAAGCACCAGTGTCACAGCCAAGACAGCAACACCAAAAAAACACCCTTGCCATCTCTACTCACCTCCTGAATGCTCTAGTCTCCTTTACTCCTTTACCCTCGTGCTTCCTTCCCGGGGTTGTCGGCATAGCCCGTACTATGGCCCTGGAATGCATTTGCTGCTGCTCTAAAGCCAAGCTGGCAGACTATCATTGCCATGTTGCTGCCCAAGGCACCCATGGGCTTTGAAACCAAACAGACTTGCTTGGGATCCTGACTTTGCTAGTGGCTCTGTGATCGCGAGCTTCTTTGATAGTCAATGTTTGCATCTGTACAAACAAGATAATAACAACCGGCTTTCAGAATTGCAGTGAGGATTAGTGACAACATGAAGCATGTACCACGGAGCATATCTTTCATCACGACCCTTCTCAGCACCCTTCTAAAGGAACATTATTGAGTGCATGCTGTAAATACTCATCATGGTTGTGGTCCCTATAGACTTCCCCCTCCTTATTACTTTCCTCTGTCTCTTCCTCTTTTTATTCCCCTCCTTTTCTTTCTTCCCCTTTCTTTCTCTACCACCTTACAGCAGACGGCACAGATGCTACAGATGGCTTGATAAATGGTTTTACATCTCAGACACTGTCATTGCCATAAAATCTGCTCTCCTTTGCAAGTTCAACATTTCTACCACTTGCCCCATCATACTTAGGATAGGGCCATGTCCATCATCTTGAATGAAATCTAATACCTTTCATTGCAGAGTGGCAACGAAATGTTTGTTGTATGGTGTAAGAATATCAGAGCAAATTCTAGGGGTGGGGGCACTTTTGAAGTTGGACTGAATGCATTTCTGCATTATGATATGTTTACAAGCCTATCGGGGCCAGGAAATAGAATGTGGTGGTTTCAATATGAATACCTGCCCCCCTCCCCCGACTCATGTGTTTGAGAGCTTGACCTATAGAGAGTGGCACTATTAGGAAGTGTGGCCTTGCTAGAGGAAGTGTGTCACTGTGGAGGCAGGCTTTGAGGTCTTACATGCTCAAGCTGTGCCCAGTGTGGCACACAGTTTCCTTCTGCTTCCTGCAGATCAAGATGTAGAACTTTCAGTTTCTTCTACAGCACCACGTATGCCTGCATGTCACCATGCTTCTTACCATGATGATAACAGACTAAACCTCTGAAACTGTAAGTCAGCTCCAATTAAATGTTTTTCTTTATAAAAGTTGCTGTGGACATGGTGTCTATTTACAGCAATAAATCCCAAACTAAGACACCTTGCATTATTGTTCTTATATATTATTATCATTGTAGTAATGTATCATATTACAAAATAACACCTTATTGTCTGTACCATATTATGCATTAAGGTTTTAGTAACTATTTAGCTTATACATTTGGCTAACATTTTCCCAATTTATCATTTCCTGCATTTATCAAAAAATTTCCAAGAAGTTTCTGGAAGACCCTGTCCCAGTTTCATAGAAGCTGTAAGCAATTGTTGGGGGAGGAGACTCCGACTAGCAAAATTGCTAAGGGATTTCCAGGCCTGTCTAGTTGACTGGAGATGCTTTCATTTCATGTAGAGAGCTCCAGGGCTGAAGTTTCTGAGTTCCCACCCCTAGTGGAATGCAATTTTTCTGTGGTGTGGTTGCTTTGAGTCATCCCTGTTTTACTAACTAACCCCTCACCCGTACTCCTATTAGTAATCCCAGTAAAAACATTGGTTTATCAAGTTGGAGTTAGGTAAAAAAGTTACTTATTCTGCCATGGGTTCTCTTTCTGTGCTGAGCAGTGTGTGTGTGTGTGTGTGTGTGTGTGTGTGTATGTTGCATCTACCAGGAAAATGGTTCTCACACAGCATCACAGGAGTGAATATGTCTCTTTGAGTTACTGGTTTTATTTCCTTCAATATCTGCTCCCCCAAATGAGAATATTGCTTATTTTCTCCACGCCATCTCCTGAAGTACTTGTAATTAGATCTTCAGGAGTAAAGCTTGTCTCTCTGTTTCTAGGCATATTTATTTAGCCTTTTGTATCTTAATATACTTGCTTATGAGAGGATACTGTTGCCTGAAAACTTCAGGGCAGAACTCTTTGAAATAATACTGAGTGTTATTGACTTAAAGAAATCTCTAAATGTGCTTGAATTTGCTGAACTCTAACAGAATGCTCTAGAGTTGATCATTTTACAAAACAGCAAGTAATGATCACATCTGATAACTCAAAATAACATTTAGTTTAAAAGAGTATGCTTACCTTACTCATTAATGACATAGCACAAGAGAGTACATGCAGAAGCAATTTATACGGAGCAAAAAAAAATACTCCGGTGGAATATTTATGCATTTTTCTCAACTCTGCCATGTATAGAGTGTGAATTCTGGTTGGATTCATTACTGCGCAAAAGCTATTATTTGTTCAAGGTAGCATTTCTTTAATTTTCACATCCCAAAGTAGCGTCTAGAAGTAACAGCCTCCACACCCTGCAATCTCTCCACTAGGCCTTTTCATTTGTGCTTCTCGACAGCCAAGCTAGGTGCGATAATCTCTGTTTTGCAGCTGTAGACACAGATAGAACAACGGACTTCTTACAAGTGTGGCTGGAGCCTCACACATTAAGTCTTGCTTTTTGAACAATAGCTGTTCATCTTACTTCAAATCAAAATCCCAGCAGGATTTTTAACTTCACCAATTTCTTTTCAGTGAGAAGGGAGCTAAACAGTGATGTGTCTAGGAAATGAGCAAGAACTGCGGGCCTTGAGCTTTTGTTCCGCAGAAGGAGAAGCAGAAAGCATATTGATTTCTGTCCTTTTCATCTTCACTTAAGATGTTCTGAAAGTCTACAGATGATGTTGTTTGGGAAAGAAGCTAACTAAGAAGTGTAAATATACTGTAGTGTTCTGGCTTTAGGGGCGTGTTTATTCTCTCTCCCTCTTTCTTCCAATAACCCTTATTTACCTGATTGTGAGGTATTTATCTTAAAGTTTCAATGCCCAGCAAAATCTAAAGTAGAATACTTATCCAGTAGTGATTCTATTTATTCAAACAAAAAATGTACAAAATTTGGTAATAGCAACTAGGGAGACCAATGAAATATAGTTGGATATTTTAAAGAGAAACCATTTTAATATATATTTAAGACTGAGAATTAAGGGAGGGAAAGAGGAACAGAAAGAGGTGGGGTGGAGGAGGTAGATATTGGTGAGTCTAAGAAAAAGACAACACTCATCGAACAAGGGTGGAAACTGCTCAAGAAAGAGGTTATTTTAATTATTTTATCATGAGGATAATTTTAATCATGCAGAACATATCTTGTCAAGCTTAGAAGTTCTTAAGTATTTGATAGAAATTTAACTGTTATTTTCTCTGAAGTAGTAGGGATTTAAAAAAAACTCACTCCATGTAGCCCAGGCTAGCCTTGAACCTGAAACCCTCTGGACACTGCCCCCTAAGTGCTTGGATTACACATATGCACTACCACACCTCACAAGAAAGCATTTTAAGAAATATATTTAATCATCTGGGGTGGTGGATCCTGAGTTTGAGGTCAGCTTAAGTTATGTAATATGATCTTGTCATAAGTAAGTAAAATAAGGATACTTAAAATAAGAAATAATAAATCATATCCCACACAGTAGAATTATTTAGAAAGTGTTGAGGAATGCAGAAAACTCTCTGGGATCACCAGTACTTTTTCTATTTACAAATTTGTGAGAGAAGTAGATGATCTCTTGCTAGGCAGAAACCCACACCACGAAAGGCAACGTGTGAATGCACTCTGGAGACCAGAGGTAGCAAGTGTTGGAAACTGAAAAGTGCCGGAGGGAAGGGGGGTGCTAAGGTTTAAAACAACACATTTTTTTTTGGTTTGAGAAACTCTAGAGGACTGTTGTCATTTGTTTATAACATACTTTATGGATTCAAAGTGCTGGGCTTTGTCCTCAGAGGCCCTCAGGAGAATGACTCCAGAGCAGAATGATCAGTCTCTACAATAACCACTGTATGGACACCAGGAACAGAGTAGCCACGAGGCGAGTCCATCCGTGAACTTGTGGCCTGAGTACCCCTCAAACACACTTATAACCCAGGCAGAAGCCAAGTGGAAGACTTGGAATTTGGAACCTGTATTGAGGAATACAACTTCTCTGAACCAAACCAAGGTTTAGGTGAACCACACTAGTCTCTTACAAATGCTTACAGATGGAAATATGCTAGGATATAAAGTGATAAAAATGTCAGTGTCACCAGTGAGTTAAACAGTTCTAATAAGACTTAAACACACATGATGTCTAAATTCATTTTCAATTTTTAGTATATCGTAAGTCTTTAATTCCATTTAATAAAGAAGCTAAAAATGACTGGCTTACTTTTCAAATTCCACAACCAGGTGTCACATTCTCTTCTTTATAACTCAGCAGCAATGCATTCAGAAGCTCTTTCAGCAGGCTACCATGACATTTTCTTTCTATTCCAATTTTTGAAAATCAAAGTATTGAGTTCATCTTCTATCTATTTGAAATGAAGAAGGATTCCAATTTTTAAAACTCAAAGTATTGATTTCATCTTCATATCTATTTGAAAAGAAGGATTAATTTAATGAAATAGCATAAATACTACGGCTTCAGGAATAGTCCAGAGCTCTAGGATGGAAGTACAATGAGAAGAGCTCCTTAGAGATCACAGTCACTGGAAGAGAAGACAGAGCCTTTTCTTGTCTAACACACTCCCTCTGAGTAAACAAAGGCAAGTAAATAAGCCCTTGCTAACAAATACTGCGTGAGTATATATAATACAGGGTATATATGCATGTCCTACACAAGTAAATGCAAATTAATAGTGTTTGCTTTGTGTTCAGAGATTTGACAGGAGAAGAAGGAGACTAAAAAGAGAAACATGCTGTGTCGTTGAATTTACATGGTGTTTGGAAGGTTATGTGTGTTACAAACATTGCCAGGTACAGTGTTTTCAACTTAGAATGACTTTATTGGAACACAGTTCCATTAGAAGTCCAAGAGCACCTGTAATTTGAATTCTGCAGAAATTTCTAAGCAGCATATCCGACAGTAGTGGGAAATTTAATTTCATTATCTCATGTTATTTGACAGCCTGCTTCTATGATCCATTTTTGTTCATTTTGTTCAATCAGTGGCTTATGTTTTTATTAAAATTGGTGCGAATCATAAACATGAACCATTAAACTCCTAGGATGGCATTGTAGAACAGTTTGGTTGGTGACTTAATGCTCTGTTAACAAACTCTCAGATCTTCACACTGAAAACCAAGACTATGATAAGATTATGATATTTCTGAAGTTTATAAGTGGACAAAATAAGACTAGCTTTTTACTAAAAATAATTTCCTTCTCCTCTCAGCTGAGTTTAAACATGTGGAACTCGGAACCTAGTATGCTTTCATGTTCTTAGCAGTAGAAAAGGAAAAGTTTAATGAACATTAATTGAACCCTTTTTCTCCTTTTATGTTTTTTTTCTGAATATAGGATAAAGCTTTTAGAATTATGGCTGCAGGGAACTTTTAAAGCTTTAAGGACTACTAGAGGAGCTGGCTGAGTCAACACAGTTCAGCTCTGGGTTCTTCATATTGTTCCTTCCTCCACCATGATTCACAGGGAATCACAGGTGCTTGAAAGACCATGCATAACTTTCATGATAAAGCTGAAAACGTTTATTGTCCTCTAAGATGAGAACCAGAATAAAATGAGCAGTTGAGACTTCTGAACATTAGACTGGGGGACATGTTTTACTTGGCAGAGCCTGTCAGGGAAGGAGGTACTGATAATATAACATTTACTATGAGCTACATAGTTGGTGGAAAAATCACCTCAGAGTCTGTTTTTAAGGAAACATCCGTTTAGCATGAAAGGGCTAAGCTGTGTTGACTGATCACCTCAGCTGTGTTGACTTGCTTTAACCTTTAAATAGTCGTTTCTGCTCTCGAGTCACTGAAAAATAGCCAAGCCTAGGCTGATTTCAAAAAAGGGACTCCATCTTATTCCCAAAGGAAGTGAATCCATGTGAGATGTTTTTAACTTAACAGTTGCGAACATTTCATTAGTTTTCTGGCAGACCCAGTGCATCTGGATTCTCTTTGTTATAAAGCCTGCCATTTCTTCCTAAGACTGAGAGTACACCTCTTCTTAACTAAATCCAGGGCCATGCTGGCTTCTCTGGTACAATCCAACAGAAGGCATCTTAAAGGATGTTTTGTCCTTCCTTGTTTGTGTATCACATACAACAGTATCTCTGTTTTTTTTTTTTTTTTTTGTTTAACATTTATTGTGGCAAAATCATCCACTGGTATCTTCAAATACTTTGAGAATTGTTATAAGTAGGTACTGTCAAGGCAATTTTTTTTATCCCATTCTTCTATAGGAATAGTAAAAAAGCAGTATTTTAAATCATTCATTATAATAGACCATCCCTTTGGTAAAAAAAGAAGGCAAGGGAATTCCAGGCTGTAGAGAACCCATCGGCTGGGTCACCTTATTAATAGCTCTCAGATCTGTTACCATCCTACATTTTCTAGATTTTGGGTCTTTTTGTTTGTTTGTTTGTTTCTCATGTTCAGATCGACTTTATTTGGGATTTTGCCTTTCTTTTCTCTCTTTTTTTAATTGATTTTATTTGGCTCTAAGTATCTCTGTTTTTAAAAGATAATTTGACAAATGGAATTTTTAAAAGGAGTATTAAAACAGTAAAAATACAGCCTCAGAAATTCTGGAAACCTAAGGTAATGACTTATTTTTTTATTGATTAGTTTTATTGAACTATACATTTTTCTCTGCCCCCTCCCTTTCTCTCTCTTCCTCTTCTACCCTCTCCCATGGTCCCCATGCTCCCAATTTACTCAGGAGATCTTGTCATTTTCTATTTCCAACGTAGATTAGATCAATGTATGTCTCAGGGTCCTCATTGCTGTCTAGGTTCTCTGGGATTGTGATTTGTAGGATGGTTTTCTTTGCTTTATGTTTAAAAATTACTTATGCGTGAGTACATATGATAATTGTCTTTCTGAGTCTGGGTGACTTCACTCACTATGATGTTTTCTAGATCCATCCATTTGTCTGCAAATTTCAAGATGCCATTATTTTTTTCTGCTGTGTAGTACTCCATTGTGTAAATGTGCCACATTTTCCTTATCCATTCTTCAGCCAAGGGGCATTTAAGTTCTTTCCAGGTTCTGGCTATGACAAACAATGCTGCTATGAACATAATTGAGCACATGTCCTTGTGGCAAAATTGAGCATCCTTTGGGTATATACCCAAAAATGGTATTGCTGGGTCATGAGGAAGGTTGTTTTCTAATTTTCTGAGAAATCATCATACTGATATCCAAAGGGGCTGTACCAGCTTGCACTCCCACCAGTAATGCAGGAGTATTCCCTTTACCCACATCCTCTCCTGCATAAGTTGTCATCAGTGTTTTTGATCTTGGCCATTCTTTTCTTTTTTAAATTTTTTATTGATTTTTATTGAGCTACATTTTTCTCCGTTCTCCTCCCTGCCTCTTCCCTCCCCTCTTCAACCCTCCTCCAAGGTCCCCAAGAGATCTTGTCTTTTTCTACTTCCCATGTAGATTAGATCTATGTGAGTCTCTTTTAGTGTCCTCATTGTCGAAGTTCTTTGGGATTGTGGTTTGTAGGCTGGCTTTCTTTGCTTTATGTTTAATAACCACCTGTGAGTGAGTACATTCTTACAGGTGTAACATGGAATCTCAGAGTTGTTTGGATTTGCATTTCTCTGATGGCTAAGGATGTTGGGCATTTCCTTAAGTGTCTTTCGGCCATTTTAGATTTCTCTGTTGAGAGTTCTCTGTTTAGGTCTGTACTTCACTTTTAAAAATTGGATTATTGGTTCTTTTGATGACCAATTTCTTGAGTTTTTTGGTTGAGAACTCTCAACAGAGGAATCTAAAATGGCCGAAAGTAATGACTTCTTAAACACATTCCTTGATCATTTACGTTTGATGTTTGAGATCCCGAGCAGCAAAAGAAGACAGGAATTAGCATAGAGACAATATGTTTCCTAAGATCTCACTTGGCTAGGTGGGTCTAGAAAGACATGGTACAACTGCAGTCATTTCTGGGGATCTTGTCAATGTCAGGGTTGGTGCCAAACATGGGTAGGGACATCACTGAGGCTACTTAAATGTTGGGATCCATTTGAATTACACACACTATGCTTTTTAGTCATATTGTTGGTCAGTAATGCTTTGAGAAAACCTGAGACTTATTTCAAATGTGCCAAGCACAGGTAGATTCATCTAAGGACAGGAGACACCGACTGCTTGACGTCAGTGTTGTGATGATTGGGAATTCTTTGGCATCCTTGGATCTTAGTGACAGAAATTTGTGCTCAACCATTCCTGGGACCTAATTGTACTCCAAATGTCTGTATTTTAGTTTATTCTAGTCCAGTTGACTGTAGGATGAGGGACATTTATGGGCATTTGTCCTTTTAGCAGGGATTAAGGGTCAGAGAATGTTTTTAAGATTATGGTTGAGGTATGGTCCTAAAACACTATGTTACCAAAAAATTCTACTGAGTAAAAAGGAAGATTGAACCAGAGAACTCTATATTTTGGACAAGAGATATCATGTTTAAGATTGCTTATCCTGAATAAGGAGTAACTACTAATATTCAAGAGAATCTCTCTAGAGCAATGGTTGACTCTGAGGCTCAAGACAGAGGGCAGTTTTGTATATGCAGCTTTGGATGTCATTAGTGCATAGGTGAGAATTCAAATCTTTAGTTCAAACAAGAATCATTTATCTGTCTGTCTGTCTATTTATTTTTTTGTGTTTCCAGACAGGATTTCTCTGTGTAGTCTTGGCTGTCCTGGAATTTATTCAATAGACCAGGCTGGGCTCTGTCTCCCAAGTGCTAGATGCCATGTTGATATCCATCACTTGTTCTAGTGCCAGAGGCCATGTTGAGGTCTGCATTCTGTGTTGTTGCTGGAGGCACTATGTGCTGCGTACAACGTCTGTCTGCACTCTATGTGCAACCATACAGTTCGCGAGCTTCAGGCAAGGGGCTGGAGGTTGAAACACATACAAAGGCACACAGAGGCAGCACAGACAGAGACACGGACCTCTAGTCACTGGTAAGAAGCCTTTTATTCAATAGCACCGTGGAGGCTTATATACTCAACAGTCAGGTGGGCCAACAGGTGAAAACCTTATCCTCTGATCCTCAAGGCCAAAGCAACACGTGCTCGTGAAGCAGAGCTGGTAAATAACTTTAACACAGCTTTCAGTAACTCAAATCAGAAGGAAAGTAAAGATCTCTAGCAGGGAAGAGCAGCTTGAGGCCAGGACTCCAAATGGTCCCAACACCAATGGACCATATTGCCAGAAACCATGTGGAAGTCCATGATCTGTGCTGCTATGCAAGGAAGCTTCTTTTGCAGTGGTATTGGTTACTGCAGACACCTGAGAATGAGAGACATCCAAGGCTTCTCTGACACCTGCCCTCACAAAAAGAGAAACAGTTCAGACAGGAAACTATTGGGGGAGAGTAACCCAAAAACTGTGATAAAGATGCTGAAGTGTAGCTCTTCACAGTTCATGGCTTCCAGTTGACATGGGGTGGGGCGGGGCTAAGTTTTCTTTAAGGGATTGGCCATTGGGAATTTGACCATGTTCCAGTGAGTATGTGGGCAACACAAATTGGTCTTGGTGTATTTCTTCTTTTTTTTGGGGGGGGGGAACGGCAGAGGGCATGAAGATAGAAGGATGGACCTTTGAGGAATAGAAAGGGAGTGTGCTAGGAGTGAATTAGAGGAAATTCCTAAACAATTAATAAAATATTATGTTGGGGAAAAACAAACATATGAAACAAAAAATAATGAGGGCATGCAGTTTTATTTGTTTGTATGTTTATTTATTTTGTGCTTGTGCATGTGCCATTGCACATGTCTAGAGGTCAGATGACATCTTTTGAGAAGTGGGTATCTCTTTCTCCTGTGTAGGTCCTGGGTACTGAACTCAGGCCATCAGCCTTCGCAGCAAGTGCCTTTACTTGCTGAGTGTGTCTTCACTGTTTTCAGACAGGACAGAAAAGACCGATATAGTTGAGAATAGACTATTGATAGGCTTTACATTGTGGATGTAATTGGTAGCAGTTTTTTGCCGAATTGAGGCAGGTATGTGATAAATTATAAAATACAGATTTTTATATTTAAGCGCTAAGAAGAAACTGGGACCAGGGAGGATGCCACGTGGCCATTCTAGAATGTTCTCCAGAGGTAGCTAGCCAAGGGAAGAAGCAATCTTAGGGCTTAGGCCATGGAAGAGATACATTTTTCTGGATAGAAATTTAACTAAGCTTATTAGCTGAAAGAGTGGAGAATCCAAGAGGACTAAATGGTTGACTGTCTCAGAAGATGATGTGGAGGAGATTTTACAATAGTGAAGTCCTGGTGGGTTACTGTCAGTATGCAATATGCATTATATATGAGCTGCATTATCTGGTTAATTGAACTTGTTTATTATGTCACGGGCATGTTTGTTAAGCTCTGTCGACCTCTATTACAGGTAATGACATTTCCTTTCTTCTTTTTCTTCTCTGTAATGGTCTTCAGAGATGGCAGAGGCAGCTGAAGTCTTCAAAAATCCAAGAAACTGATTTTTATTTTTGCTTCTTTTAACCATTTTGTTCTGCTTGCCATTTTAGAGAAATTCAAAGTTTCATGTCCCTGACTGATATCTACCTATGCTTCTTCTCCCTGACTTTCTGATTTACCCCCAGTGAAAAAAAATCTAATTAGACAAAAATTGTAACAATTTCCTTAGCAGAAAGATTCACCAAACACGCCTACCTCCCCCGACTTTGATGCAAGTGGCTTACTCAGTGGAAAAATTAAAGACAGGAAGTTTTGATGATCAGGAACTTTCTACCATTTCAGAAGTTGTAACTACTTTCTTATGGTATATTGGTGAGCCTCAACTTGCTTTTGGATGTCATCAGAGCTAAGGCACACCATGTTAGCAGAGACAGAAACCTGGAGATATATAGCATGGGACAATTATGCATAATGAATTACAGCTATATAGCCTTGTGCCATCTGCTGCAAAATAATTTACAGTCTCAACACAAATTTCTGATACTGTGCTTTGTGTTCCCTGAGACATGAAGTCAGATATAACAGTTAATTATTTATTTCGGAGTGTTTGTCATTAGCAGCCTCACTCAGCTGTGTATGTGATGATCAAAGCTCCAAGGAGCAATGAAGACTCAGAGCCGTCAACATTTTCCTCTTCCTGTTAGAACAGCCTTACCTGGCATCCTGGTAAGACCCAGAATGTTCCACATCTTCTTCAGTTGCTGTTTCTCACTTGAAATATTGGTGACAAATAATATATGCATTGTTACCTCTGGGAGACTTCCAGAGTGTTTTCTTTTCTTTTTAGATGCATGGGCTACTTAGAATTAACATTTTAAACCAGGGAAAGATAAGACCCTAAAAAAAAAATACCAGGGAGGAAACAAAAACTTCTGAGAGTAAAGAAACAAGTAGCAGAACCAAGTAAATGCTCTGTAATGTTCTGAAGAGGAGATGGGATTCAAATAGCTTCTTGTACCACACAAATAAGTTGGTATCAGACAGTGAGGTATGGATCCATGTTCAGGTGTCCAGATCGTGACAAGCCCTGGGACATGGTACACAGTCCTTAGACCTGGAAGGTGTCACTTGCCTGTCTGCATATGGGAAGTAGAAAGCTTCATATGAAAACTGAAGTGATAAACATGAGGTAAGGGATGATGGGGAAGATGAATACAGTAAGTGTTAATAGAAACAACCTGGGAGCGAGGCACAAGCTGCTGCTCCCTGCCTGGCAGCACTAATAAGGTGTCCTTCCCCCAATTTAATAGGAAGTGCACCTGTTCAGGTGAACTCAAGGAGCAAGGACAATGGGTCTCTGAAGATCTTTAAGATATGTCTGTATGTACATATGCATACATTTATCTATATCTTAAATGTATATATTCATATTCTTGGGCTGACTAAGAACTTCCCTGCCAATGTGAGTTGTCAATGAATATGCTGGAAAATGGTTTTAGAATTCATATATTCAAAGCAACCTCAGTGAGTTTTACGACTTAGTTCAAAGGCCTGGGGTTAGGATACGAAGACTCATAGGGGAGAACCAGTTAAAAACAAATCTGTACCAAGGCAATGATTTCAGAATGCATTTGGCAGGTCTTGAAGCTCTCTGAGAAATCTTATATACAAACACTGTAATCTTTAAAAGTGCAATGCAGGCCTACCTGAACAAATCGGTATACATTTCAAAGCGCTCTTCCACATCGGAGGCTCAGCAGAACCAGACAAAAGGGCTCCAGCTGTAAGTGATTATTTGTGAAAATAGAACCCATTATAGCATAGTCAACAAGGAGTGGAATCTGGGGGTTGTTTCTGGTTGTTTGTGGCAGAGGAAATGGCTGTCATAAAAATCCACTTCTTCCTGGTACAGTGTAGTTCGGTCTCTCTCTCTCTCTCTCTCTCTCTCTCTCTCTCTCTCTCTCTCTCTCTCTCTCTCTCTCTCTCCTACGTGTGGCAGTAGTGGTGGCCTGCATGTGAGCAGAGATGTCACGTGGCACTTACAGAAGGAGACTGTTACGAAGGAAACACACCTTCTTTATTTCCTTCTTCCCCACCTTTAGGGTAAATGAACATTTCTGGGTTGCCTTTGGAAAGCATGTGTTGGGAATAGGAATACACTGAGTGGAGAGCTTGTCTGAGAAAAGAGCTGGCAGCTCACTGGAAACATCCTTCTTTATCTACATTCAGGAGAAACAAACTCATTATGTGTTAAACTACTCAGGTGGCTCGGTATTTTGTTTTTAGGGAATCAAGTGTGATCTTAAATGTGCACTGTAGATTTTTGGAACTCTTGGTAGAGGATTTAGCTCTGACCACTTCCTGAGAGATAAGGGTCAGCTGTGTGTGTGGTCTTCTGCTCTAGGTCAGTAGGATACATGACCCTGGTTGAGGATCACACATCTCTTAAACAGTGGTGTATGCTTGGAGGCAAAGTGATGAATGAGGACAGAGCTTTTCCTGCAGCAATGTCAGAACTGAGTCAGTTAAAGTCCTCTCGGCTCTTCTTTTTAGGGAGGCCCAGTCTTCAGCTGATTTTACCTTATTCTGACTCAGAGCTGTCAATACCAGCCTTCGGTCTGAGCTGCGAGAAGAGTTCCTTTCTCCTTCTATCGTTTCAGCATTCACATTAAAAAAATGAAGAACTTTGATTCCCATTTCCTAGGTAGACATGGGGAGCGTTGAAAGAAAAAGGACTCAATGCCAATATGGCAGAGACTCCCATTTGGTCCCAAATCTCTTACCCTACCTTTCCTTCCAAGCACACTTCCTACTCTGGTCTTACAGTTCAGTGCAGCTGTGAGAGTGAATTGATCACGACAAGAAGTGATGCAAGCCCTGCATTTCTGGCCTTGCATGATCTTCTGTGCTATTTTCCCTTTTAGAATTGGCTGGAGGAGGAGATCTTCCTGCTCATAGTCACCACGTATTGAAGAGGGTAAATATGCCTACGCTCTTACAACCATCCTGACCCACATTCGGCTCTCACTTTGGATCCTCCCTTGAATGGCAATGGGGCGGACATTCCTACTGATGTGATTGCATTCTGTGGTAGTTTGAATGTAATCGGCTTCCATAGGCTCATAGGGAATGGCATTATTGGGAGGTGTGGCCTTGTTGAAGTAGGTGTGGCTTGTTGAAGGAAGTATGTCATGGTGGGGCAGGCCATGAAGTGTCTTGTTTAAGCTTTACTCTGTCACAGCCCATTTTCTGTTGCCTTCTCTTCAAGATGTAGCCAACACCATGTCTGCCTGATGTCGCCACGCTCCCCACCGTGATAATAATGGACTGAACCTCTGAAACTGTGAGCCCAATTAAATATTTTCCTTTATAGGAGTTGCTATGGTCATGGTGTCTCTTCACAGCAGTCAAAACACTAACCAAGACACCTCCCCAGCCAGAAATAAAATCTCATTGAATTAGCTACACATTTGGGGGTCTATGTGTTAAGAACAATGGGAAAGTCACAGAGGGACCTGACTTGATACACCAGATGTTAATAGCCAAGTATTTCCTTATTTCCCTTATAGAGGACCAAATTAGTCAATGGTAAGCAGAAGGATGGCTTTGAATAAGAAATGGCTTAACTTCAGATTGCCTTTTTAAAAATGAAAGTAGGTGGAGTCATTCTGCAATAGTGAGAAAGTCTCAGCAGAAGCTACCTAGCATGTACAGGTCCCTCCCAGCACAGTCTGGATTCTGTGAGCTCTCAAGTTGCTTTTGGATAGGACACAATCTCATTATCTTAGAAAAATATAACACATTTTTCCATCTCTTCTTTTCTACTGTGTGTACTTGATAAATAACACTGAATTCCATTTCCACTTTACTTTTTGATTAATACTAACCTAATGAGACTGAACTGATGGGAACCCGACAATACTTTATCTTCTTTTCTAAGGGACCTGAATTTGAAAACACTTGAGTTCCCAGGACTCAGACTAAATTACCATATAAGAACAGTGTCAACATTTCCATAATTAATTTTGTGAAAGAACCTTCCCAGTTGCTTTTAATGATAGAAATATTGCTACTACCCTTTGGAGTTTGAGTAGAATTTTATTCCTGTGTGATGCCTAATATTTGCAACAATAATTCATAGTGCATTTGATTAGGGTACTCTTTAAGACCTATGAGAAAACCTATTTATGTGTTAATTTATAGTTTTAAGCCTTATTCTAAAGCATTAGTAAAAGAAAATGTTGTCTGATTTCCTCAGTAAGCAAAGCAGACAAGATACTCAAACTGAGCAATAAACAGAGTAATTGTAAGTAAGGAGAAGGTACTTGGATTGAGACAAGACACAGTAGGTCTCCCGGAACTAAGAACATCATAGTGCCATCACTCTCTTAGTCACGAGGGAGGGAAGTGGGGAGGAATTTTTAGAACTTGGAGACAGAGCGGACATTGGAGGAAGTAAGTTGAAAGGAGCTATGCCCTGTGGTTGAGGGAAATTGCTAGTTTGTAAAAACCTGCTGGAAGTAAACGGGGAGATAAATAGCTGAACGTCACTCCTTTCTCTCTTCTGTCTGTAGCAGATTCCCAATAACCAGCCCCAAGCAGAGAGTCCTTTTGTATATTCTGTACCCATAAGATTAAGGAGCTGAGGGCAGAAAGGAGAAAGATAGTTTCAATTTCAGAAGGGAGCCAGGATATCTAGATCCTGCCTGTATACCTTTGTTATACAGGTATAGGACTGTTGCCTGGCGGTGGTGGCCCACGCCTTTAATCCCAGCACTTGGGAGGCAGAGGCAGGAGGATCTCTGTGAGTTCGAGACCAACCTGGTCTACAGGCTCCAAAACCACAGAGAAACCCTGTCTCGAAAAACCAAAAAAAAAAAAAAAAAAAAAAAAAAAAAAAAAAANAAAAAAAAAAAAAAAAAAAAAAAAAAAAAAAAAAAAAAAAAAAAAAAAAAAAAAAAAAAAAAAAAAAAAAAAAAAAAAAAAATTAGGACTGTTAGTGAAATTAGAGTAATTAATTCTCATAGTTTAAGATCTAATAACTTATTTTTATCATAGGTAAGGCTACTATCAACACTGATAAAATGTCTAGTGTACACATCTTAAAAAAAGGGAATGTGTATTTGGCTCATGGTTTCTGCAGACTAAGATCGTGGTTGCTTGACCTCACATCATTGGGCAGAACCTCATGGTGGTGGGAGTATGTGGCAGAGGAGCTTCCCAACTAGTTTATAGTGCACATGAAGCAGGAAGAGGGAAGGGACCAGAAGTCATGCATAAATTTTAAAAGTGTAGGTTGAGTGGCCACTTCCCTCAACTAGATCTAACCCTCCGAAATGCATCCTTCAGCTGGCCATCGAAGCTGTAACACATGACTTGTGGGAAAATTTGATAAGCACACAGATAAAGTGTTATTACTCATAAAGTACTAGCATGCAGGCTCTTCTCTGTTCTAAAATAAGAATTAACCATATAGGACATTTAAGTTAAGGTTAGTTAATGTACTTTTGGTTCCTGAGTATTCCTGTGCCTAGTGGCTTTTGTTTATTCAGCAGAGGCAGAGGACATTTCAGATTTTATAAGAAGTTTTTTTTTTTTTGTGGGGGGTCATTAAATTTCTTATTTAAAGGCAACAGAATATTTTAAGCACTTGGGTTGCATGCTCAGTTGTACAATTAGAATAGTATTGGATCTAACTTATTACCTGGATTATATTAGTATTTGTTTAACTAGTTGGCTGACCCTGCTTCCTCAAAAGAGTCGATTTACTCTTACCCTATCAGTTCACCAGGCTGCCAGAAATCTATAATCATGAATTAAAGTTTCTTCTTTAATATTTTTCCAAAATCAAACACGCTGTGAATTCAGATCACATAATATATATTGAGGATGGTTTAGGCTTATGGTTGTAATTTACCAGGGCAAAAGTATTGTTTTAATAACTCCAGGACAGTTTAGATGGGACAATTGAGTTTCTTTCCTGTTCCAGTCAATGCAGCAGGGATATATGTCTCACTTGCTCGTGCAACATGGGTATACCAGGGGTCACTTTGTAGATTACTCCTACCTTGAAGAATTCTGATACGACTCTCACATTCTTGCCCGTCTAAACAGCTGCCAAAGCAGAAGCTCAAATGTCACATTTTCTGTAGCAATCTTTAAGTCAAAAGTCAGCCTTTACCTTCAACTTCCTGGCTCCTTCTTTCTAAGGCACTTTTGTAATGTCTTAATGATGAACTGGAAAATTACTCAGCTGGAGGGTTTGTAGCTCACTGGTCGAGTCCTTGCCTGGTGTGAGCCTCCATACTTCATGCTAGCAATGCAAAAACAAAAAAAAAAAAGCCTTAAAATAATATGGCATCCTACTTTACTGAAAAAAAGATTGTTCAGGTTGTCTATTCTGTTTGACATCAAATATGGAGCTCTTCCACCTTTATTTCAAAGGTAAAGAAAGAGGCTCAGTGGGATCAGGCCCTCCCAAAGATCACATAGTTCTTTGGAACAACCACATATGCTATGTAGATACTAATTTTTAAGACAAGGCAGAGTCAGGCTTTCTGATAAAGCTTGTCAGCTTGTTCTTTCTTCTGTGCTGGAAAAGAATCAATGGCTGTATGAAAGATATTTCATTCTAAGAAAGAGCCTGTTAAAATGTGCTAAACCGAAAGGAAGATGTGGCTTCTAGAGCCTAAAGGCAAGAGGTACAGTGTGACCTACTTATGAAGAAAAATCATCCCTACCTTCAAGACCTTCATCTCTGCCATCACTTGTATTTGTTTTGTCTTTTACTTTCCTGTCAACTGATTATCTCTGTTTGCATAAGGTGAAAGATGATCTCGCTGAACATTTTAAGTACATCACAATGGTCAGTCAACGAAGCCGGATTGGGGACTTTTAGTCCTAATAGACCTGATTCCAATACAATTGGTACAAAACAATATGGTTGTCTTTGCTTGGAATTTTTTCTTCCTGTTTCCTATGGCCAGTGTCAGGATGGTATATAATTATAACAGCAGACTGACTTTATAAGGATGGGTCTGTAGATGTTTAAAAAGAGAATGAAGAGAGAATAATTAAAGAAAATACAGGTACAATTCTAATCTCAATAGATATGTATTTACACACAGGCATATACACACACATATACACACATACTCTGTTGGAGGAGAGAGCTGCTTGTTGGTTCCTGGCCACTTAGCCTCAAAATAATCACACAGAAACTATATTAATTAAAACACTGCTTGACCCATTAGCTCTAGCATCTTATTGGCTAATTCTTATATTAATTTAACCAATTTCTATTAATCTGAATATCGCCATGTGTCTGTGGCTTACTGGGTAAAGTTCCCAGTGTCTGTCTCCTGTGGCTGTGTGGCTTCTCTCTGACTCTGCCCTTCTTTCTCCCAGCATACTGCCTAGATTTCCCACCTAGTTCTGTTCTTTTCTGCCATAGGCTCAAAGCAGTTTTTTATTCATTAACCAATAAAATCAACACACAGACAGAAGGACCTTCCACACCAACACACTTTCCTAGTCCATGAACTACTGTGGAACTTTGAAGTATACTAATATTTGTTTTTGACAGGGTCTCTGTATATATCCTGCCTAGTCAGTCTAGAAGTCATTATGTAGACCAGGCTGGATTCATACTCAGAGAGACAAAATATTTTAAAAGCATTTTGTTTGATATTCACACATTGTGTTTTGAAAGTGCCATTGCTTTTCTTTCTGAGTTCTATAAGGAAGGGTCAGTAAATACAACTTAATGTTTTGCTCTAGTCAGTATGTGCTAAATATAAAACAAATAATAAACAACATATACCAACCCAACTCTTTGTAGATGACAGCTGCCAAAGAAAAGGGTTAATGGATGGGGACAGTTTGCCATGAATAGGGCAAGACTTATTTTAGTTTTGGTGGACTGAGAGCCTGTTTCATGTTTTACCCCATTATCTGTATCATCCGTTCCATCAGTTCTTTCCTCAGTTTCTCTTATTTATTATAATTATCATACCTTTAATTAAGTTCCTCTGAATACTAGATAGAGAAAAGAAGTTTAGTTCAAGTGTATCACGTGTATTATGTGTGTCAGAGAGAGATGGAAGAAGGAAAGGAGGGAGGGAGAGAGAAAAGGAGAGAGCGAGAGAGAGCGAAAGAGCGAGAGAGAGAGCGAGAGAGTGAGAGCGAGAGAGAGAGAGAGAGAGAGAGAGAGAGAGAGAGAGAGAGAGAAATATTTTTTAAAAGAATTAACGAAAGTATCCTCTAGGAAGTAGAAAAGAAATTCAAGGGCAGTAGTGCACCCAGACATACTTTGCAAAGAGAGTTAGGAATGGATGGTTCTCTTTCTGCCTATACGATAGCTGCAAGGGCAATGGCAGGAAAATGAGAAAGAAAGGAATAGAACAATTAAAAATGTTTCCTTTACAGGGGAAGGCCACTTCAGGCACCCTCTCCATGATTGCTCAGGGTCTTAGCTGCAAGCATCCTTGAGAATTCCCGGGAATTTCCCTAGTTCCGGATTTCTTGCTAGCCCCATAATGGTTCTATCAATGAAGATATCTCTTTCTTTGCCTTCTCTCTCTGTCTTTCCTCCATCTTGGCCATTCAGTTTGCTCATGTTCTCCTCCCCCTTTCCCTCCTGCTCTTCCCTCCCCCTTCTGCTTCCTCCCTGCCACCGCATGCTCCCAATTTTCTCAGGAGTTCTTGTGCATTTCCCCTTCCTAGGCGAATCCATGTCTGTCTCTTTTAGGGTTCTCCATGTTGCCTAGCTTCTCGGGGGTCATGGATTATCAGATTGATGACTACCTTAATTGTCATTGTAGAAACTTTCATCTAGAAACTGATGGAGTCAGATGCAGAGATCCACAGCTAGCACTGGGCCAAGCTCTCAGAGTCCAGTGGAAGAGAGGGAGGAGTGATAATATGAGCAAAGTGCTCAAGACTATGATGGGGAAACCCACAGAAACAGCTGACCTGAGCTAGTGGGAGCTCACTGACTCTGAACTGACAACAGGGGAACCTGCATAGGACCAAACGAGGCCCTCTGAGTGTGGGTTACATTTGTGTGAGGCCTCTTGCAGTGGGACCAAGATTTATCCCTACTGCATGAACTAGCTTTCTGGAGCCCATTATCTTTGGAGGAATAGTTTTCTCAGTCTAGATATAGTGTGTGTGTGTGTGGAACTTGGTTTTTGCCTCAAAGTGATGTGCCAGACTTTATTGGCTCCTCATGGGAAGCCTTACCCCTCCTGAGGAGTGGATGGGGGATAGGGTAGAGAGAAGGTGGGGGGAAGTAGGAGGAGGGGAGGGAGAGGGAATTGACAATGGTATGTAAAATAAGAAAGGATTGTTT
This sequence comes from Alexandromys fortis, assembly GCF_014885135.2. Taxonomy (NCBI): domain Eukaryota; kingdom Metazoa; phylum Chordata; class Mammalia; order Rodentia; family Cricetidae; genus Alexandromys; species Alexandromys fortis. The sequence continues at coordinate 22,207,472 of NW_026067909.1, forward strand.
ATATATATAAACAATCATACATATATATATGTATGATTCCTTTTTGTTCAATGGATACTCTATGTATCAATTAAATGCTACTCAATCTTCTAGTACTATTCAGTTTTGTGTTTGTCAGAAGAAATGACCATGCATTCTGAGACCTTTAATCATGTGATACCTTTAAGACACATACCATCTCAATTTTGATTGAACTCTAGATAGTGGTCACCTTTGTACGTGTTAAGCCCTGCTCTCTGAATCTACTAAAGTAAATCCAATTTAAGATAAATTTCTTTCTGGCAAATAGATCTGACTTGTCCCCCCCCCCCCAAACCTACCCAGAAATCTTTTCAGGAGATAAGAAAAAAAAAATACCTTTTTTAGAGTTTCCAAACTTTTACAAAGAAGTCTGATAAAAATATACTATGCTTCTAAGAAGTCAGGGACAACTTTATTCATCAGCGTAGATGGCATTTGTACCTAATATGCAGGTGGCTCAGTGTGTATTCCATTATTGTCTGTTGGGTGAGCAGACAAGGTACTTGCTCTATTATTTCTAAAAAGAGCAAATGACATGATATACCACTATAGACCTTTCATGGGGTTTTCAGGGTATAATTAGGGAGTTAAAATAAAGATAATTGCTATTAAATTGATTTATAATTTAGGCTTGGAGGCCTAGGAGTTCCTGGGTCATAAAATGATAGTTAAGACTGAATCCACATAATGTATACTAACTGCTGGTTTGTCCCTGAAAACCTGCCCAGAGAGCTCACTGACACTCAAGAGATCAGGAATTATGAAGTTCAGCCTTCCTGAACATATAATTTATTTACTTTCATATGGCATTTACCTTGAATGGTGATAAATATATTAAAGTATCATAAGTAACAAGTTATATTAGCCTGCTTTATTTTAGAATTTTGAAACTGAAAACTTAGGGAAGAAAGGATACAACAGTAGAGTTAATCAAATCAGAAAGTAACACATTCTAGTAAAATAAGTTTTAAGTATAAGGACCTCATCACATTTACTTATAGAATTAGAGCTAAGGAGACCGCCAGTTGCTAGGTTAAAGCTTTCTGGACTGAGCATCAAAAGGATAGGTATAATGGATTATTCTCCTTGAATTGTCAAGTCACAGAAAAAGCCTTCCTTCATTCTCTTTCCAGGGAAGTGTAATTGACAACAGTGAAAGCTGGGTTAATTGGATGGTGGAGTTGCATTTGGCTCGGAAACCACTCATGAACGCTTTTGTTGATGGTTCTAGTGAAACTACTGAGTTTTCCAGAACTTTACTTCCAAATTCTTAAAGATGTTACAGTACAATGTTGCTTTAAAAATGTTTACCGCATGTGAATGGCAAGAATGTCACTACAAGTATTATCTAAAAATTCCATTTTCCAGAGTGGGGGCAGAAAAGATAAACTGAAGAAGACAAAGGCTTGCATTTCAGTTTTGAATTGAATGTGTCTTGAAACATGAGGCAATATATCCTTGGTTGACACAGGCAATGTGTAAGATAAAATACCTCTTACAGAATCCGTCTTGGAAAGTATAAGCCAACGACAGGCAATCAGTTGTTTTTCAAGATGAGATAAGAACATAGTTAAAAGCTTTAATGTTGATGAGAAATGGTCTTGACGATGCTTTAGGGAATACAACAGCTTGTTTGTGGGAAAAGAGGTTTACGTTTTTAAGAAAATTTTAAGGCTAATAAAATGTAGTTAAAATGAGTTATTGAGGAATAGTCACCGATCAGAAGAACAGAGCCTGAGATTCATTTGTTTGGACCCATTGATGCTATGGTAAGGGGTGCTTAGTTCTGTGTATCATTGCCAGTCTCTCATAGTTTTATGCTTTGATTTCTGTATAAGCTGGGAACCTCTGTATCAGTTTTGACCTTTTTCCTGACCTTGAGGATCATAGCTATGCATTCCCAGTGTCCACCTTCAACTGGATATCCTGTACAGCCTACACTTTTTTTTTTTTTGAGACAGGGTTTCTCTGTAGCTTTTGGAGTATGGCCTACACTTTTTAAAATGTGTTTTGCTCCTTTCTTCTTGTGCTGCCCAAGCAGTACAAAGTAGCTAGCTCACTTACACTGCAGTCACTGTTGATGATGTCATCATTCATCCCTGTGCGGAGGTCAGAAGACCAGGAATTGCGTGGGCAGAGCTCAGGGCTCCCTAGTTCTTGTGGGAATTTCAAAGTCTCGACCTTCTCCAGGGCACTCAAACATCCTTCCTGGTGAGCCTAGCTCCTTGGGTTTTAATCTCACCTTCTCTTCCTCAGTGGGGTCGGTCTGTGCTCAGAGCCGGACACACAGGCCTTCATAGAATGACGTTCATTCCAGATCATTCTAGTTATCGGTACTGACCCATTTTCTTTTTTTTTTTTTTTTTTTAATATTTATTTATTTATTTTGTATACAATATTATGCCTGTGTGTATATCTGCAGGCCAGAAGAGGGCACCAAACCTCATTACAGATGGTTGTGAGCCACCATGTGGTTGCCGGGAATTGAACTCAGGACCTTTGGAAGAGCAGGCAATGCTCTTAACCACTGAGCCATCTCTCCAGCCCCAATACTGACCCATTTTCAACTCACAAATATCTTGTTACCATAAATTCCTATTCCTTTTGGCTTACTTCTCCCTTAAGTAGGACAGAAGGTGTATATATATTAGCTATGTGTACTTTATAATGTAGTGAAAACCACTGAACTCAGAACCTTCCCTGGGCCATCACATTATTGGCATCTTACCCGGTTCTTTCTGATCCTGACTGTCCCTGCCATAGTTCACATCTCTACCATCTACTTTAACCATGGCTGTAGCCCCCTAGTTTAGTTTCAGCTTCTTCAACACACATTCATCCATTTCATCTCCTGCTGAACTTGTCTCCTGCAGCCTTTTATTCCTTAAGAAGATATTCAAGATATACAGTGTGGCAGGCAAGGCTGTCTGAAGTCTGTCTCGACATAAGTACTCCGCCTGAACTTTTGTTGTCACATCCTGTAGACAGGACTAATGGGGAGTCTCGGAAGAGCCCACTCAAGCTCATTCTCAGCAATCGCTTACTTTCTTCTTGACTCGCCCAGCCAACCTTCTCACAGTTCACTGAGATTCTTTCTCTGTGTGTGTTTCTCTCTCTTCCTACAGTGCTAGTTCCTTGAAGTCAGAAATTCTATTTCTTTTATTTCTGTTACTAATTCCATTCATGAAGCATAATAGGATGTCAGCCATCTGCATTAGAACTGAGGGGAAGAAGTTTTGGGTGATGCCAAACCTTCATTCTAAATATTTGTTTTTGATTCAGCGGGTCGTCTTGACATCTGACCTAAAGCCCTTTGAAAATGTAGTCAGTTTTTTTTCCCTATCTTGTAGACATGGAGTCTGAGTTACCTTGGAGGAAGTAGTGTTAATTTTACTTACAGTGCACGAAGGGTACAACAAACCTCAGGGGCTTGCACAGCATCCTATGAACTCAGCTTCTATACAGTGCTGCTCCAGGGATTCTTGGAAAGGTTTCAGAAGTTCATTAGTACCCTGAATCTTCCCTTTATTTTTCCTCCATCTTGGCCTTTTTCTTTTTTTGTGGCCATCTTCTAGGTTCCTAGTACCCTGCAGCTGCTCTGCTGGATCCAGCGAGACTCCCATGAGCCATTGCTCCCACAGAAGTTTCCCTTGTCACAAATTTTCCTCTGCTCCCTCTCTGATTTTGCATGCATCTTATTTTTTTTCCAGTTCACGATTTATTACTGGCTCTTGGAAGAGGATAAATCTCATTAAATTCATTCAATTAGTGTGTGAATACTTGTTCTTTAGCTTACTGCATGGACTATCTCGAGTGTGCCTCAATTTTAAAAGAGGGAACTTATTACTTCAAAGGAATGAAGCATGAAAGGCTTTTTGCACAGAGTGGGAGGAGCATCCTCATGTTTTTCTAATCAGACAAAATAACGCACATGATGATTCTTTTCCCACGAGCCTGGTTGGATGTCTAAATCTTTGACTGGTTTCTTTAAAAAGAGAAGTAATAAGCTTTATAAATATTATGCATGTATTAGAAAAGTCAGACATATGTAAAAAATTCAAAGCAGACTCAGGTGATTCTTATCTGTGGATGTTAGCCATGGAAGCAAGATATCATTGAAACAAGCGTAGGTTTTCACCTTTTTTTCTACTGTAACAACTGTCCCAGGCTGTGAGACCTAGGTTATTCACTTTTCCCCCCAATTCAAGCACAGATTACAGTAGTAAGAGAAGTTTGGAAACGTTAATACATCTTTTACAGTGACAAATATTTGTTGGAAATACCATTTTTTTCCAGGGCAGTTTGCAATGAATAAGACACGATTCCTATCCTCACATATCTTATTAGAGGCCTGGAAGAAATGCAGGCTGTGATCAATGTTATACAGGAGGTTCAAAGAGACCTACAATCTAGGGAGAAGATTAATTCTATATGGCAAAGACAGAAAGGACATAACAAAGGGGCGGCATTTGAAGAATTGCTACAATCTCACAATATAGCATTGGACAAGGGTGCTGTACACAAAAAGTAAGGACCATGAGCCAGATGCAAAAGCAGGAAAGAAAAGCATGGATCAAGGCGTAGTGCAGAGTGCAAGAATAGGTCAGGGTGCAAGAGGCATCTGAAGGCAATGTTGCTTGGGCTTTTGAACAAGAAACACTCTCAGCACACAAACTCCTTTGTTCCTCTTAGAAAAGACATACTCTGCTTTACTACTTAACATACTTAAAATCTAATTGTTTTCCTTGTCAATTGGTTTGCTTTTGTGTGTGAGTATGTCGTGTGTGTGCGTGTGTGTGATGTGCGCGTGTATGCAGGCACACTACATAGCATGCAGGGTTGAATACATGTGGAAGTCAGAGGCTGCTATCTGACTGTCTTCCTCTATCACTTTCCACTTAATCTCTTTTGAGACAGGATTCTTCATTATACCTGGAGTTCGTTCATTTTGGTTGGCTGGCTGGGCAGTGGGTTCCAGGGGTCTGTCTGCATACATCGTCCTAGCATGAGACAGACATCTGCCACTATGCCCACTTTTTTATAGGTATTTTAGAGAGCAAGCCTCATGTTTACACAGTAGGTTCATTACCAACAGAGCCAACCATACGTTCCTTCAATTAGTTAGATTTTAAAGAACATCAAAAACCTTTTTTATATAATCAACCAGTAAAATTACCTTTATTTAAATTAAAGCATAGTGTCCTCTAAAATCTTGTATTTGTTGAGTTTTACATTCCTATTACATTCAGACATTCATAATAATTTTGATGCAATTATCAAATACCAGTTATAAGTCAGATGCCATCCCACCCGAGACTGAATGTGCTGGTTTACCCACTTCTACCTTGTAGTCTAGTCAGAGATACAGGCATCAAGCAAGCAGCTCTTCTACTTAAGAGATGTCCGAGCTTTGCTGTGGCAGCAAAGCACAGCACGTCCTCCATAGCTTAAGAGCAATGCTGCATCCCTGCTCTCAGGTTGAGAATTGACTGCTGAGTGTGGTTTCTGGTCTGTACTCAGTGTTTGCCATACTAACCTTCTTTTTAAAAATGTAGTGTTTATCCCAGGAGAGCCTTCTATCCACACAAGAATGGTCATGAGGTTTATGATAGTCTGTGAAGCTCATTGTCACCTACAACCCTTTCTCACTGGCCAAAACGAGACAAGTCAGGTCAACAGACAGGAGAAATATGTACCTCCCATGGGGCATAGTGTGAATAAGTGTGACTTTTTAAAAAAACTTAAAAAAATCCTATTAGTGTAGTAAATATACTAATGGGATAGAGAATGTTGGATTAGAGAGAGGGGCTTTCTTTTCTATAAGAGGTTAAGGAAAGAGCTGACTTTGTACTTGAGAACTGAGTGATAAACAAGAGAAATCTGTGAAGAAGGCAAGGGGAAAGACATTCTAGGCATGGACATGAACAAATAAAAAGAAACTGTGCCAAAAACATTGATGACCAATAATAGGAATTGGCGTTTAGAATGAAGACAGGTGTTATATCACATGGCTGTTCAGGCTAGCTCAGGAGTCAGTCACTGGACACTCCTTTCAGGGTTGTGCATAGCCTCGATGCTAAGCAGATTGAGGAATGTGTGAGCCATTTCGGGCAAGGATGGAGATGTGTGGAGATGGACTCGAGAGTGACTTGTGGACGTTCAGGAGAGCAGGCAGTGGAAAGAGATAATATGGGTGAAGTAAGGAAGACATCTAATTGAGACATAGCTTCTAAATACAACTGAGCAGAATTTACCATCAGTTGAGTAAAAGAGATGCTGTTCTTTAATAGTGTAACCAAACACAGTTATTGTGGTAGAAGTGAGAGTACTCCGTCTTTGCTGTCAATAGTCCTCCCTTTATCCAGGTTGTGCTTGGCCCAATATGTTTGACCTAACACAACCATTTTGAACCTCATTGATATAATTCTAATAAACAACAACCTATACAAATGAGTCAATAAGTGCTTTTGTTGGGGTTTCTATTGCTGTGAAGAGACACCATGACCACAGAACTCTTAAAATAATAATAAAAAGAACCATTTAATTTGGGTGTTTTACGGTGTTGTAGAGGTTCATTCCATTGTCATCATGGCAGGACACGGCAGCGTGCGGGCAGACACGGTGCTGGAGAGGTAACTGAGAGTTCTACCTCTTGATCTGCAGGCAGCAGGAAGTAAACTGTAACACTAGGTGTGGCTTCAGAATATAAAAAGGAATATAAAAGCCCTCAAAGCCTGCCTCCACACTGACACACTTCCTTCAACAAGGCCACACCTCCTACTAGTGCCATTTCCTATGGGTTAAGAATTCAGCCACAGGAGTCTTTGGGAGCCATACATATTCAAACCACTACAATGAGTAAATGGATGCAGAATAACATCCAAGCCAGAACTGTGGGAGTTGAAATCTGAGTAAGGCTTAATTTTCTTTTTTTTGCTTTAACATGACAGCGTGTGGGGTATTCTCAAGGAATGTTTCAGCCACAGGCAATCTCACAGTTTGTGACTTTGGGAAGATGCTATGGAGCAGCACTGCTGACGTCTAAATCTACCTAAATCTATCACGGCTGTGTGTGTCTTCCGATCTATCTACAGGTGAGCACAGTCACTGTGGAAGGCAGGGGCTGCTGAAGTCAGAAGTTTTCCCAGTTAGGGGTTTATGATATATATTCTTGGAGTCACCCTCTTACGGTTGACCTGTCTTCTGCTGACAGGGTAAGAGATGGTAGCTCTAAGCCTTATCAGTTACTGCAGCAATTTGGCCAGTAAAGGAGGGATTAAGCCATTGTTTTGGTGAAAACACCTTAGCATCAAATTGAGCTGTCAGGGACTTGTAGGTAAAATGTAGCAATTTTTCAGACAGGATTCTCGAATTTTCTGATAATATCAATGTTTAATACCTAATTTTTACTACTGCTATTTGATTGGTGTTTCTGAGAACTTCAGCTGGTTCTCAGCTTAGGGAGAGAGGTGACACTTTCTTACATGCCCCAATTTTTCTTTTTGTGTTTATATAACTTCTCATGGGTTGGATTCCATTTTAATTTTCTTATGATGAAAGGTGCAGGCAATATCTCCTGAGTAAACTGTTTATTTGAGACAGCGTTCTCACTACTCATCTGACCTTGAACCTAAATAATCCAGGCTGGCCTCTAAGTTTTGCTCCTCTTATCTACAGATCCTGAGGCACGTACCAACTCACTCAGCTTTCAAACAAACATATAAACCCTTCCGTCAGGGGTTTTGAACAAAAGTCCTATAATTATAGTTATGCATCTACGTTGGCAACTCCAGAATTGAAAATTGAAATGTGTCACCTCAGCATATATAATCACTTTCTAAGTACGCACATGTCAAATGGTTTCCAGAAAGGGGGAACAAGGAAGAGGAGAGAAGAGGAGGGAGTCCTTTGAAAACCCCAACACAGAGGGTGAATGTTAAAGAAATCACTATGAATGTGGAGGACCCCATTCACTGCCAATGAAGGAAGTCCTACAGTTTCTGAATGGAAAACAGCCTTGCCTGATGAGACTTGATCTCTACACAATTCATATTAGTTGTAGTCTCAATGGAACAGGACCTTGAGTAAGTACAGGCCAGAATGTGAACTGGAGAAGGAACAGAATCACCCTTCTCTATTCCTCTGCCTCCTGTTTCCTTTGGTGATGCCCATTGGCCGAGCTCTACTTAAGGCAGACTGCAATGTGGCTCAGATGAGCAGACCCTCAGGCCAGATTTACAAAGCAGGGCCTAGAGCAGAACTGAGGATCAATTCACAAAAATTAACAAACAACAGCTGTGCAGTGTAGGCATTTTCGTCCTCTGCTCTAGACATGGAGTATGTGCCTGGTAGCCTGAAGCAGCTTTAAATGCTCTCCAAATAATAATTGAAACAATCTTGTGCATAATGTTAAGAAGGCCAAGAGTTTTGAAATTCTTTAAACAGCCGTGGAGTCATGAAAAACATTCAAAGCATGTGGCTTTAGTTCTACATTGAGTATTCCCATTGAATAGTTTTAAGTTCCATAAAGTGCTTCCACAGAGTGCTTCCAATAAGTTTCAGATTTTGGCCCAGCCAGCCAATTAAAAGTGAGTGACTAGCCATTTACTGACTCTGGATTTCTCTCGTAATGTGAGAAAGAGTTTAGCTGGTATGACCATTGTAAGCTGTACTAAATCATACAACTTTTAGAATGTATATTTAGGAAAGGCAAATGCACAGTTAAAATTTTATATGATAAAAGCTACACATTTATTTTTTTAAATTTAAGTTATCACTTTGGGATTATCTATAACATTGCATTTAAAACAGCAAGGTTAGCTACAAATTGGCTTAAACACAGATGTCTGTTGCATAAACAGTCTGGCATAGGTTTGTGATATGAATTAAATGCAAACATTTGGGATCGTGGAAAAATGAAGCGTAAGCATTGCTGGAATTCAAATACTGATTTCATGCTTCCCTTTGAACCCAGCCTTGCGAACAAGCATCTGCGGGCAGTCACAGATAACATTTGTGAAGCCACTGGCTGCTTCCCAGGAGCTCAGCATTCTGAAATCACAGGATATTCTTCATTTCCGCTGTCTACAGGGCAAGGATTTCATTTCCTCCTAGATTGTACCTCTCTCCTTTTGATGCACCTTTCTATATGCAAGTTCCTCCTTCTAAATTCTCTTCGTGGTCCGCATCCCATGGCTTCCTCTGAGAGCAGATGGTATTTGTTGTTTGACATGCATTTGAGGGTGAGGAGTTCACAAGAACTGCATTTTGGAAAAGGCGGTTGGGATCAAAATGTTGTTGATACTAAGAACTCTAAGTGAATGGAGGGGCCCAGTAAGAGGAAGTTGGCTTCCCAGTCAGAGGGTTATTGGGCAGTAGGAGAGAGACAGAGCAGAATGAGGACTTGGGTTTTATGTTCACCACGGAGGGGACGTCAGCTGAAAGCTGGAGAGTGACATGGCCAACCTCCAGGTTCACAAAGACCATTCTGGCTGTTTCCTAGAGAATGGGTTTTGAGGGCATCAAGAAGTAGGCAGAGAAAGCTAATGAAGGGAGATTTCACTGTCAAGGTGAGAGGAGGTAATAGCTCAAGTAATGGCTTGGAACAATGTTTCTAACTCCATCGAGGAGACAGAAAGCCTGTGATGTGGATGCTGTGCTGAGCCATTAAATTCTCCCTCGAGACCAAGGCATATATTCCCCTGGTGCAGGGAACATTGGATGCTAACAACCCTGTAGCGCAGATTCTAATTTGTCTTAATAGTAAAAACCCGGAGTCAGATGCAGGGGTTAATGCTGAAAGATCAGAGAAGGAGAACAGCCAGCCACTAGTTCATACCTCTACAAATTCCTTAGACTGAATGGGTGATACTTTCTCTATGAGCACTCAACTGAATGCTCGGAGCACCTACAGCCTCCCATTTTATATTCCTTTCTCTGCCCAGGTGAATCACTCCTGCCTCCACCTCCCTAGTGCTGGGATTAAAGGCATGTGATCCCAAGTGCTTGGATCAAAGGTGTGAGCTCTGTTTCTCTTTTAGATGGATTCAATCTCTTGTAGCCCAGGGTGGCTTTGAACTCACAGAGATCCATCTGCTTGTCTCCCGAGTCTTGGGATTATAGGTGTGCACCACCACTGCCTGGCATCTATGATGAACTAGTATGGCTAGCTCTGCACTCTGATCTTCAGGCAAGCTTTATTTGTTGCAGCACAAACAAAATAACACTGCGTAACCCTGAGCATAATCTACCTCTGACCCAATGAATGTGCCTCCTGCAAGGAGTTACCTCTAGATTGACCACTCCCAGCAACTGACAGAATGGACGCACTAAAGCTTACTGAGACAAATGGGAAGGACCGGGAGCCTCTTGTGGGATCAGCTGAAATTTCTTTTGCAGCCATTTTGTTGTTCAGCTTCTCCTTCTTCCACCCTGGATTCCTGAACCATTAGAGAGACTGCAGTGTGCATGTCCCAGTGAATCCCTTGGACACAAATCTTTTTCTCAGAGCCGGTTTGCAATCTGAATCAAGGAAACCCCACGTAGATTCAACAGGTGGGTTTGTTTTCTTTGTTTTCCTAGTACCCAGCAGGGCATCTGGCTCTAGACGTCACTCAGTGAATTTGTATGTTTCTGGAAGTAGATGTCTGATTTTCAGATTTCAATTGGATGACTCTGTATTTGTGCTTCTGTTGGGCCTAAATTGGAGATAGACAATTCTTCATAGTTATTTCTCTTCCTTGATCCTTTGAAGTGCATCTTCTCTGACAAGCATTGTCCAGGACACAGAGGAGCCTATCAGAGTCTGGATCAGTGAGAGGCTATGACACTTGTGGTCTGTAGAGGCCTGAAGAGGTCAGAAGAGGGCATCAGATCACCTAGAACTGGAGTACTGAATGGTTGTAAACCACCCCATCGCTTCTAAGAACTGAACTTGCATCCTTTGCAGCTAGTGCTCACAACTGCTGAGCCACCTCCCCAGCAAGTCAGTGTATACAAACTAAATACTTACATTTAACGTAAAATTCCAGTGTGGCTCCCTTTCAGGTATAAACTGAACTCTTCCCTCTCTGACCAACACATTGCTCTGCTGTGTTCTAACGTCTATCTTCTGTAAAGACTATAATCCTCTTGAAGGCAAGCCCATAACCCAAGGTACACTAGATATAAATGGGCAATTGTGTGCACTCCATGATGAATTATAACTTATATCCAGCAAGAACTATACTTGACAGCTGACATTCTGAGAGCTCGTCATGGAAATCTGGGATTTCCTTAGCTGAGAAAGCTTAGCTTCCATTAGAAGGCTCAGGGATCTAAGGGCTGATTCCCAGTTGGTGGACCTAACCATTGAGAGGTGATTGGATCAGAAAAGTTCCGACTTAATCAATGTATGAAATAACTGTGGGTCTATAATTTGATGGCATAATTGGAGGATTTGTACACCTTTTAGGATGCATTGGAGGAAGTAGATTTGTTAGTGTGTGTCCTGTTTGTTGCCCTCATTGCTCCTCTGCTTCCTGACCACTGTAAAGCAAGCAGCTTCCTCATGTGCTCTCTACAGTGACATCCTGCCTTGCCTTGCCTCACTGCAATGGGTATGGACAATTCTCCACCCAGACTTTGGAAACCATGAACCAACACAATTTTTCCTTCTTCCAGTTATTTTGTTCAAGTATTTTGTCACAGCGACAGAAAGCTGGTGGACACACCAGTCTTGTAAAGTTGGTAGAGTCCTGGCATACAGTTGGAACACCAGAGATTAAATCTTTAAGACCTGAAGTGAAGAGAATATGTTGGGAAAGCTTATTGAATAATTTGGGGGAAAGTTGCATTACAATTCTGTGCCTTGTTTTCATATCATGAAAAGAGGTCAAACTCCTATCACTAAGATTTCATCTGAACCTTAGAAAACACAGTTGCCTTGAGGGCAATCATTCCAGATCACTTGTGGAGCTTCTCCTGCCCTCTCAAGGCCATTGTTATTAATCATATGGATCAGTAAGGCAACTGAGAGGTGGGGGAGACTGATTTCAAAGAGGGCATTTGAATCTGTATTCCTAAATTTCCTCCTCCTCTTCTTCTTCTTCTTCTTCTTCTTCTTCTTCTTCTTCTTCTTCTTCCTCTCTCTCTCTCTCTCTCTCTCTCTCTCTCTCTCTCTCTCTCTCC